>NC_081405.1:314030234-314347540 GCF_030272615.1 Cryptomeria japonica | reverse complement strand
ATCATTAGGGATCATATTGTGTCGTACGAGGTCGTAGGACACAATATGACCCCTAACGACATGATTTGGTGTCCTGAGGGGTCCTATGGTGTTTGTTAGGGGTCATATGGTGTCTTAAGGGGTCCTATGGTGTTTTGGGACACCATAGGACCCCTTAAGACACCATATGACCCCTAACGACAAAATATGACCCAAAGCGACCCAATATGGTGTCATTAGGGGTCATATGGTGTCCTAAGAGGTCATAAGGGTTCATGGGACACCATATGACCCCTATGGACACCATATGACCCATAACAACACCATCGAACCCCTTAAGACACCAAATCATGTCATTAGGGGGTCATATTGTGTCCTACGACCCCGTAAGATACAATATGGACCCCTAATGTTATGATTTGGTGTCTTAAGGGGTCCTATGGTGTCGTTAGGGATCATATGGTGTCTTGTGACACCCTAAGACCCCTTAAGACACCAAATTGTGTTGTTAGGGGTCATATTGTGTCCTACGACCCCGCAAGACACAATATAACCCCTAACGACATGATTTGGTGTCCTAAGGGGTCCTAAGGTGTCTTTAGGGATCATATGGTGTCCATAGGGGGTCATATGGTGTCTTGGGACACCATAGGACCCCTTAGGACACAATATGACACCTAACGACACTATTTGGTGTCTTGAGGAGTCTGATTGTGTCGTTAGGGTCCATATGATGTCCATAGGGGTCATATGGTGTCCCATGAACCGTTATGACCTCTTAGGACACCATATGACCCCTAATGACACCATATTGGGTCGCTTTGGGTCATATTGTGTCGTTAGGGGTCATATTGTGTCTTAAGGGGTCCTATGGTGTCCCAAGACACCATATGACCCCTATGGACACCATATGACCCCTAATGACACCATAGGACCCCTTAAGACACCAAATAATATCGTTAGGGATCATATTGTGTCGTACGGGGTCATAGGACACAATATGACCCCTAACAACATGATTTGGTGTCCTGAGGGGTCCAATGGTGTCGTTAGGGGGTCATATGGTGTCCATAGGGGTCATATGGTGTCTTGGGACACCATAGGACCCCTTAAGACACAATATGACCCCTAACGACACAATATGACCCAAAGCGACCCAATATTGTGTCATTAGGGGTCGTATGGTGTCTTAAGGGGTCATGGACACCATATGAGCCCTAACAACACCATAGGAGCCCTTAAGACACCAAATAATATCGTTAGGGATCATATTGTGTCGTACTGGATTATAGGACACAATATGACCCCTAACGACATGATTTGGGTGTCTTAAGGGGTCCTATGGTGTCGTTAGGGGTCATATGGTGTCCATAGGGGTCATATGGTGTCTTGGGACACCATAGGACCCCTTAAGACACAATATGACCCCTAACGACACAATATGACCTAAAGCGACCCAATATGGTGTCATTAGGGGTCATATGGTGTCTTAAGGGGTCCTATGGTGTCCCAAGACACCATATGACCCCTATGGACACCATATGACCCCTAATGACACCATATGACCCCTTAAGACACCAAATCATATCATTAGGGATCATATTGTGTCGTACAGGGTCACAGGACACAATATGGACCCCTAACAACATGATTTGGTGTCTTAAGGGGTCCTATGGTGTTGTTAGGGGTCATATGGTGTCCATAGGGGTCATATAGTGTCTTGGGACACCATAGGACCCCTTAAGACACAATATGACCCCTAACAACACAATATGACCCAAAGAGACCCAGTATGGTGTCATTAGGGGTCATATGGTGTCTTAAGGGGTCCTATGGTGTCCCAAGACACCATATGGCCCCTATGGACACCATATGACCCCTAACAACACCATAGGACCCCTTAAGACACCAAATAATATTTTTTAGGGATCATATTGTGTCGTACGGGGTCGTAGGACACAATATGACCCCTAACGACATGATTTGGTGTCTTAAGGGGTCATATGGTGTCGTTACGGGTCATATGGTGTCCATAGGGGTCATATGGTGTCTTTGGACACCATAGGACCCCTTAAGACATAATATGACCCCTAATGACACAATATTACCCAGAGCAACCCAATATGGTGTCATTAGGGGTCATATGGTGTCCTAAGAGGTCATAAGGGTTCATGGGACACCATATGACCCCTATGGACACCATAAGACCCCTAACGACACCATCAGACCCCTTAAGACACCAAATCATGTTGTTAGGGGTCATATTGTGTCCTACAACCTCGTAAGACACAATATGACCCCTAATGTTATGATTTGGTGTCTTAAGGGGGTCCTATGGTGTCATTAGGGATCATATGGTGTCTTGTGACACCATAAGGCCCCTTAAGACACCGTTAGGGGTCATATTGTGTCCTACGACCCCATAAGACACAATATGACCCCTAACGACATGATTTGGTGTCTTAAGGGGTCCTATGGTGTCATTAGGGGTCATATGGTGTCCATAGGGGTCCTACACCATAGGACCCCTTAGGACACAATATGACCCCTAACGACATGATTTGGTGTCTTAAGGGGTCTGATGGTGTTGTTAGGGGTCATATGGTGTCCATAGGGGTCATATGGTGTCCCACAAACCCTTATGACCTCTTAGGACACCATATGATCCCTAATGACACCATATTGGGTCGCTTTGGGTCATATTTTGTCCTAATGGGTCATATTGTGTCCTAAGGGGTCCTATGGTGTCCCAAGACACCATATGACCCCTATGGACACCATATGACCCCTAACGACACCATAGGACCCCTTAAGACACCAAATCATGTTGTTAGGGGTCATATGGTGTCCTAAGGGGTCATAGACCACAATATGACCCCTTAGGACAGAATATGACCCAAAGCGACCCAATATGGTGTCATTAGGGGTCATATGGTGTCCTGAGAGGTCATAAGGGTTCATGGGACACCATATCACATAACTATCATTAGGGGTCATAGTTATGGGTCATAAGACACAATATGACCCCTAACGACATGATTTGGTGTCTTAAGGGGTCCTATGGTTTCCCAAGACACCATATGACCCCTAACAACACCATAGGTCCCCTTAAGACACCAAATTGTGTCGTTAGGGGTCATATGGTCTCTCTCTCTCTCTCTCTCTCTCTCTCTCTCTCTCTCACTCTCTCTCTCTTTCTCTCCCCCTCTCTCCCTCTCTCTCTCTCCCTCCTCTCCTCTCTCTCTCTCTCTCTCTCTCTCTCTCTCTCTCTCTCTCTCTCTCTCTCTCTCTCCCCCTCTCCTCTCTCTCTTTCTCTCTCTCTCCCTCTCTCCCTCTCCTCCCTCTACCTCTCTCCCTCCCTCTCTCTCTCTCCCTCCTCTCCCTCTCCTCCTCTCTCTCCCTCTCTCTCTCTCCCTCTCCCTCTCTCCCCCTCTCTCTCTCTCCCTCTCTCTCTCTCTCCCTCTCTCTCTCTCTCTCTCCTCCCTCTACCTCTCTCCCTCCCTCTCTCTCTCTCTCCTCTCCCTCTCTCCCCCTCTCTCTCTCTCTCCCTCTCTCTCTCCCTCTCCCTCTCTCCCTCTCTCCTCTCTCTCTCTCTCTCTCTCCTCTCTCTCTCTCTCCTCTCTCTCTCTCTCCTCTCCTCTCCATCCCTCTCCTCTCTCTCTCTCTCTCTCTCTCTCTCTCTCTCTCTCTCTCTCTCTCTCTCTCTCTCTCTCCTCTCTCTCTCTCCCTCTCTCCCTCTCTCCCTCTCCTTCTCTCCCTCTTTAAAATATGACTAATAAAATCCGATATCCAATTTAATCGGATATCGGATTTCTGCCATGTGGCAGTTTACTTCATAAATGGCGACAAAGGGAAATTCATTGGGGACCGCAAATTTTTGTACAAAAATCGGATATTGGATAAAACCCGATATCCGATTTTATCCGATATCCAATTTTATCCGATATCCTATTTTTGTACTCAAATTTTCAAATTTCAATTTTTGGCTCGGGAATGCTTTGGTATTAGGCTTGGAAGTTACAAGCCTGGAAAGTCAACTGAAAAAACGTGTTTTTTCAGTATTCCCTGGTTTTCCAGACTTTTACACTAGTGGCTGATGACTTTTTTGGTAGCCAAAATTGATAAAACAAAAAAGGTTTTTTAAGGACCTTCCCAGCTTTCCAACAATATAAGGCTTGTCTTATTTCGACTTTAGTAAATAATTATTATTTATTTTCTAATTGAATTCTGACAATAGTCCTGATTGATATACTAATTGAAAAACACTCATAACTTTCAAATGTTATAACATTTTTTGAAACCTAAACATGCGTCACATCCTACGCTTCGTCTACTATAGGGAAAAATTTTAAAAATTTAAATTTCATAAGGTTTTGACCAAGTTAAGGTGGTCAGACGTAGGAGTTTCTGAATTTCTGAAAAGTTGTAGTAAAAAAAATCATAAATAATTATTTAATTCATAAAAAATTAAAAACAAATATGTGTCACATCCGGACATGAGTCTAATACTTATATTATAAATATTATAAAAAAATATTAAGATTTGATTGTGATTAGGGTGGTCAGACATATGTCTACTTCTTATTTTTTTCCTGAAATTTTAGTACCACTGCTTTGAAATTTGAAATTTTCATCAAATAGGATTTTTTTTTTTTCCAAAAAACAACTAGTATCTTAGAAACTAAATTCAATTTTATATATATTCTCTTCTTACATATTTTAAAAATAATGTTCACAACTTATTCAAATTTTCATGTCAAGTTGCATAACTCTAATTTTTCTGAAATTTCATTGCCACTTAAGGACCTGTTTTGGCACACCATGATCATGCACATACCCAAAAAATAGTATGTTTTATTTAATACAAAGAAAATTTGATTTGAATTCTTTTAATTAAGCAATTCTAAATACTGTGCCAAAATTATCAAGATTGTATTCTTATAACAATAAAAGTAAACGCTCTATAACCAATGATGTAATGTCTAGTATAAATTTGCTTCAATGTGCTTAAAATATAGATGCAAAAGTGTTCTCAATTGTAGATGTTGCAAGTAGGCAAATAATTTATAATGAGGATGTGTCCACAAGGAACGGTAAATAAAGTTATCATAATAATCAATAAAAGTATCTCTATTATGATCACTTGGAATTAGAATGATTCTAAGGAGAAAGGAGAATAAATCTTGCTCTAAGCAATGATTTTCAAAAAAATTGATCGAAAGATAAATAATTTTGTTATATTATTTTGATAATAGAAGATTGGATAAATATATAAAACCATGATAAAAAGCCCTAGATGTGGAGCTTTATATCAATTAATAAGTAAAATAACCCACGCATATGAAAATGAGAATAGGTAAAGAAACCCCCCCTTGATTTTAGCTATTTTTTTTTTGTGCATAAGCAAGTGTTGCCTAATTTAGCACTTTGCAAATTTAAGTTTACCATTTTAAATCAAAATAAGAAGAATGAAAATTCCTTGATGTTACATGCAATAGAACACAACCCCCTTCATTTAGAACCTTAAATAATTTATTATATGTATATAAAAAATATGCCTGATTTTGGTTGCATTATTTGATGTAGTACAAAGGAAAGTGTCTCCTAATTTAATAATTACAAATTTTAAGCTTTACTATAGAGGAAAACATATTACATGTTATTCAAAAAATAGAGAAAGTAAAGGATGTCGCATTTTAATGGTAGCCTCTAAAAAATCATTGCTTGCAAATATTGTGTCTAGATTCATAGACATAGTTGATATATCTTAGACACTTTTTGACCTCCTTTTAAATAAAAATCAAAGGCTACACATTTTGAAGGTGCTAGTTAGGTCATGTTGATGTTTACCATGAAATTTTTAAAATTTATTGATAATAAGGAATATAGATGATGGAAAATATATGAATAAAAAAGCTATGATTTTCACATCTACCCTATGAGAGGGGGTTACAAACCAAGGAGGTGAGAAATGGAAAAGTATAGAGTTCTATAAGAGGCCCATGAAAGATGCATGACCACTAATAAAAGTTATGAGATAACTACCATGTGAAATAATAAAGTATTAATGCAATTCTAAAATGGAAACACCCATGGACAAAGGAGGCATAGGAAACAAAAGAGAAATTATCGAGAAAATTGAATTAGAAATGAAACTTATAATGGTCATCCTAAATTTTGAAGAAAGGAGACAAATACATCTATGATTGAAAGAAGGAAACCATAGAAGGAAATAAATTATGGAGAAAAAAAGTGTGAAACACACCAATAAGCATGTTGTTTAGCACACCAAGGTGGGTGATTCCAATGAGAAGAGGAAATAAAACAAATAAAATTATATGAAGACATCAAAAAAATTAAATATATGTTGGGCTAAAGTAGTACAACTATTAGCTAGTTTGGAAGAAAATTGATGACTACAGAATATCTAGAAGGTTATTGTTAGGAGATTGTAGTAACAAGGAGGCTTCTACCCTACCATAACTTTACCAAAACACTAGATATATATCAAACCTATATAATATAACAATGAAACTAGGTGAAAATATTAGCGAATTCCAAAAAACTAAATAGGTCTTACATCTACATGAAGAAAATTTCAAAGAGTTAGTTAATATGATGATAATAAAAAATATATTGGAGGAAATAGAGAAGGAAGGACAAGTTAAAATAAATTTGGGCAAAGAATTGATATTTTTCTGATTAATAAAATTAGGATAGGCTCATACCTTTTTAAAATAACTGAACACCTAGGATGCATGAGGAAAGCACACCTAGACAAAGACAAAAAAACACTAAAAATAACATAGAAACACCTAAAGACTAGACACAAAACCAATGAACAAACAAAAAGAAACTAGACACTAACTAAAGATGCAAAGGGATGGTCTACTAGATAGATTCATTACACTCTTGCCAATATTTACAAATACCAATGACTTTCTTGGAGAAAGAAGTTTTTTTGTTAGAATCCTTAGTAGAAGTCAGAGTACTAGAATCTAGAGTATCTTTGACCACCAAGGCAAGGATTTCCATCATAGCAAAGGGAGACAATGCATGCCTCTTTCACTTATATTTCCTTTGGTTAATTACCTCCTAAATAGCTTTCAAGGATGTCAATCTCCTTAACGCCATCTCTTGACTCCAAGAAGATATATCCTTAATTTTTCTCTTCAGGATCTCTTAAATTTTCTTAAGCTCCGTCATAGCCTTATTCTCATTCCTCTGCAAAATATTTTCATTAAGGTCACTTAATATTTCTTTTACCTTATTCTATTTTTTGATCTTTCCATCCATGTTGGTAGCAACCTCCCATACCCATTTGTCTTTTTCCTCCATCACCCATTTATCAACCCTAGCACTTACCTCAGCTAGAGCCTTAATCATGTTAATCATTATGATAGCCACATCAAATTGAGATAAGATCTACTTAATACCCAAGTCCTGGCACTCAAAACATTCTTCCAACTTTAAAACCTTAGAAACCAAAGTGGGGGGACTAGGAATAGGGTTAGAGGCATTCTGTTAAGGGGTAAGGGGGGTAACCTCCTTGAATTCCTTTAGAGACGAGTGGGAATTTAAGGTTGAGGAGGACTCTAAATCCTCAAGAATCACCTCCTCCTTTGACTCCAAAAATTCCACATCCTTATTAGGTGGATTGAGGGAGATTCTCTATTTAGTCCCTCTTATTAGGTTAAAAAGAGTAAGAACAAGCTTAGGTTTAGAAGAGGAGGCAACATTGGTATTAGGTTTTGCAATAGGGGCATCCAAGAGCTCCTCCACAAGATTAGTATCCAATAAGGGGATATGGGGACATAACAAAGGACCACTAGATGGGGATGAAGCCAAATGGAAATCATACAATCTAAGAATGAACCTTTGATAAAAAGGTAGGGATGTATTTTATACATATCTTTCAATCGATTAAGACAATGAAGAACATATATAGTAAGAAAATTTCATTTGTATACCATACCTAAGGAGGTTTACCTTAGGGAAAAAATTGGTATGAAATATTTTAAAATGCCCATCCAAAGTGAAATGTTTCATCAATAAAAGGTTGCATCTTTCCAGATACCAATTAGGTCTTCTCTATTGCACCTGATTTTTAATCTTGAAAATCCTTTCAGTGCCTTGAAGAATCTCCTAAATTTATCGTTATAAGACCCTTTTGGATTCTTTGGAAAGGTAATACCCTCTAGTAATAAGCTAATGATAGTAGTGATCACATCTGAGAAGACTTTAAAGGAAACTACACCAATATTCACCTCCCCCTTCTTCCAAGACTGCAAAATTTTTGGAGATCTCAAGATCAAAACTCTACATGCCCTCAATGTAGCTAGCAAGATTCCCATTGACAACTTTTTGCCATAATTTTGTATTACTTTTAAACTCATCATAAGTATTAGGTTCAATTTATATGAGTTTTCCCTTTATCATTGTCATAAAGGATAAAAATAGGTAGGAAGAACCAAAACTAGTAGTAAGGACACAACAACACTTATGAGGAGAGGAGAAAGTGATGTTATTAGTACCCATCCAACTTTTCAAATGATTGGAAAAAAGGCATAAGAAAGCTAGCATATCTATAAATTTATTTCCTTCCCTCCTCATGTGACAAGGACTAACGTGGTTGATTTTGTAAATAAGATTTGGCACTTGGAAATGAGGTATTCACATTTCCATTTGGATTTGGCTTCATTATTAAGTAGTAAGATCATTTTTTTTTAATCAACTTCTATGATGATGTAATTATACTTTCTTTCACTCACATTAACTAAGCTATGATATATTGTTGCCACCTCTACCACACTGAAAGTTTGCATCACCAAATAATTTATGTAGGAAAGGATTAGATTGCTATCGTGGTCACAAACGACCCCAACCCCATTTTCCCTACCACTATTTCCTTTGTAAGAACCATTTAAGTTTGATTTCAGCCAACCAGAGTCAAGGGGGGTATTTAATAGAGTTTTTAAAGCCAATAGGTGAGGATATGAATCTAGCTAGAGAATTAGTTAAGCACCATTTTTTACCAATTTTCTTTTCCACGACTGAGCACAGATTAGAGTGCTTGTCTCTTTCAAAGTATCTCATATTTTCCTTAACATTAACCATGATAGTAATATTTAGAGTTTCCCAACTATTCTTCATATCCCTTAATATTTTTTTGTTCCTTTATTTCCACAAGCACCATCTAGTATAGGAAAAGACTTGCCAACAAAGTTCTCAAATGAGGGGGTGATTCGAGGGGGGGTACCAACCTAAGACACAATCCTTTAAATCCCCATTCCAAACCCACTCAAGGACAAATAAATGGGATTTTTTTTTCTAATAGCCCATGAGTTTTGGTAGTGAAACATAATGTGATTGATGTTTTCTTATTCATTCTCACACAAAACATATCTCTTGACAAAATGAAAACCCCTCCATTTGAGATTGTCAATAGTAAGGATTTTATCATGGTAAGATATCCACCAAAAAAGGACACTTTTACAATCATTTTTTTTCTCCAATTGATGGTCCATTTGAAGAGCGGTGGAGGAGAGGGAGAAGCCAACTGAAACTGAGAATAGACAAAGTACTTGCCATCTTTTTAGGAAGCCTAGCTCAACTCATCCTTAGTGTCCATACTAAATAATTTGAGAATATTTTAAGAATTCCAATAAGTTCCACACCCGCTATCCTCAAATGAAGATCATAGTTACACATGTTCAATTTCTATTTAGGCGAAGTTGAACAAAGAATCTAATAGTATTCACCTAAATACCATATCTTGCTGATATGATTCCTTTCAAAGCCAAACAAAAAAGACGAAATTCCAAGGGGAGAGAAGATACCCACAAGTCATTCCAAAATTTTATACTCCAAATATTTCTAACTTTCCATTGAACACCCTTTAGATCCTTTTTTTTAGAAAGTTATTCCAAAGCCCCTAGGAAAAACTTATATGGTCAAAAAGGCACAATTATTTCCACCCTAGAGATACTTATAATTCATGACCATCAACTATTCCACTTCTTTAGATACAAGTCTCGAGCCAACCTTGGCCATAAGAGAAATATTTAGAGTCCAGGAGTCCCAAATACTAAGACCACCAAATCTCTCATTATAGAAAACTTTCTGCCAGTCTAGAAGGGACATCTTTCCTTTCTATACCACTCCCAACCAAAGGAACCTTCTTTGGATTTGATCCATTTTTTTAGCCCAAGATACTAGGATATGGAAAAGAGATAGAAGATAAATAAAAGAACTCTTTAGGGATGCTTTAAGAAGTTTGATCTCACCAGCATTACTCAAAAGAAAACCTTTCCATCCAGCCAACTTTATCTTATTTTTTTCCAAGAGTGCCATGAAAAATAACTCTTTCACCTTCCTTAATGTTAGAGGTAAGCCTAAGTAGCCGAGAGGCTAGTGATATGGTAATTTAGAATCCTTGCAAGGTATATTTGGATATCTTGGGGTACGTTCATGAAGAATAAATCACACTCATCTAGATTAATTTTTTTCCTTGAGGCACAAGCATAATGAGACAAAATGGAGAACCATCCTCTAGCCTTCACCATCGAGGCAACCCCAATTAATAGGGTATCATCCACAAATTGTTGATGAGAGATTAAAAAAGGGCTAGAAGAGAGCTTGATACCTTTAAGGATTCCTTGAATAATATAGTTGTTAATGTTGTGACCAAGGACATCAACCAACAAAATGAATAGATAAGGAGAGAAAGGATCACCCTACCTAAGACCACTAGATGAAGAGAAGATGAAATTTACTTAGGAATGATGAGATAAAAGGAAATGAGACCATGTCATGAGCTTTAGAGATATCTAGCTTCAAAATCATACCTTCTCTATGATTATTCTCCATAGAATGAAGGGTTTCATGAACAACAAGAACAACATCAAAGATTTTTTGGCCAGGAACAAAACACTTTTGATTGTCATGAATCAACTTCCCAAGAAAAGGCTGGATATAATCGACACTAAGTTAGAAAAGATTTTGTATAAAGTATTGTAGAGGCTAATAGTTATGAACTTAGACATGTGATTGACATCCAAATTTTTAGGGACTAAGACATGAAATTTTTGTTAATCTCCTTCAACTCCAAATCTTATGACATAAATTCTCTTACAACCAAAATAATGTTCAAACACACAATGTCCCAGTATTATTTGAAGAAGAAAGGAGGAACCCATTAGGACCTGAGGACTTCAAGGGTCTAAAAGAGAGAACTACCTGCTTGACTTCCTTGATAGAGATATTACATTCAATGAGACTCAAGTCCTCTTGCTCAATAATTTTTAGAATATCCTACACTAGCCTATCAGAGGCTTCAATAATCCTAAAGCCTTGAAGAGGCAGGGTGTTAAGAATTGAACAAATATTAGAGACATCCTCTCTATTAATATCCTCAACCTTTGAGTGGGAGAAATCATCCTCACCAATCAATTATTGGATATTGTTTCTTTTTTTGTGTCTATTAGCTAATTGGTGGAGGAATTTAGTATTCCTATTGGCTTTCTTGAGACATTGCACTATATATCTCTATTCCAAATGATTTCTTCTTTGATGCATAAATTGTGGTCAGTTAGGAGGTAATTCTCCCTTTCCACTTTGTCTAAAGAGGTCCCTTTGACTTGCATCTCTTTCTTATTCAAGTTTATCTAACTCTTCAGATCCTTTTTCTACTCAAATATGTTACCAAAATAAGACTTACTCCAAGAGCATACAATTATTTAAGGAGATTCAAATTATGAGAGACTCTAAACATGGTAGTACTGTGAATCTCAACATTCCACCACTTGGCTATAAGATCCCTTAAATTGGGGAAGTGAGACAACATAATTTTCAAACAAAATGGGAAATGAAGCCTGAGATCAATAGAATCCCATTGAACCACCATAATAGGACACTGGTATGTGTTAGGATTTCCAAAGATACTAAGAGGGGGGGTGAATCAGTATCTTGTCGGTTAACAGATTTTGTGACCTTATTGAATAAATTCCATTCCAAAATAGTGTATCGGTAAACCACAATTAATGAAGTAAATATGAACAATAAGCACACCATAACACAATATTTTTAACGAGGAAACCCAGTGAGGGAAAAAAATCAATGGGATTTGTAACCCACAATATTCACTCACTAGCCAATGAATGGATATTACTTACAATAGGGGTCTACACATGCAGGAAGGCCAACTGCCTAAAGCTCACTACTTAATTACAAAAAGGAAGTCTCAATGACTTACAAAATGGATTATATAAATCCAATATAATGTACTGCTTTAGTTCAGCATCTACTATGCCAAGTTCAGTACTGGTTTAAGCTCATATAGTAACCATAAACCTTACTCTAAAATCTACCTTAATATTCACATAATAATATTCCCATATTCACATCTCCCTCTTCACACAAATGATCTACAAGATCTCATACTTATATATGAGTCCTATTACAATTCGCCTTCTTGGCTTACAAAAAGATATTACAATTAAATACAATATGCAATAAACAAAATCCTGTCGATTGGGGTGTATATCGGTAAACTATCTGCCGGTGCTGGTGCCATAAGATTGCAAGGTTGCCATCAATGACAATACCTTCAATCACCTACAATTTCTCATTGGAGTATGCAATAACAACAATCTCCCCCTTTGGCATTGATGGCAACACCCATGAGAAAAATCCAAAAATGTATCCAAAATTTAGTCCAAAAGTATTGCCAAAAACTGTACCAAATGGTGTGCTCCCCCTGAGCAGATGATCTCTTTTGTCCATCATTTTTCTCATCTCTACTACTCCCCCTTTGGAATCAATGACAAAGGTTGTGAAAAATGTCAATGAGTGTAGTTCTCAGCTAGAATCCTTTAACCAATTGGTTACAATCTAAAAAAGATCTGCCAATACAAAATTTAGACTCTGAGTGAACCTTTCACTTTCCTTCAATGTTGCTTCTATCCTTTGAATTGTACTGGTGAGGATGTGAATTAGTTCTTCTAGTGTCTTTAGTCCTGAAACAAGTGCCTCTGAGATCTCTTTTCTCAAACAGATGAGGATGTCAAGTTTAGGACCAAGTCTACATTTAAGCTCTTTTGCCTTAAACTTTATTCTTTCCTTCTCTCTTTCCAACTTCTCAAGTTTTTCCTCAAATTCTGCTAACTCCTGCTCTATAAATGATAAGGGTTCAAATGAACTGATGAGATTATCAGCAATATTATTTATTTCTGTCTGAACTTCACTAATTTTCTTGTCTATATCCATTGTCAAAATATCTATCTTGCATGTGTCCCTGTACAACTCTTTAAATTCCATTATTGTTTTTCTAAGTGTCGCTAATAGGGTATCAATGTGTCCCATGCACTTCTTTATTGTCTCATCAAAGAATTTTTTCCTTTCCTTATTCATTTTCTCGCTGAATGTCTCCTCATTAATCTGATCAACTGTCAATAGGTTGTCGGTGATATACTTAGTTAATGTGTCTAATTGACTTAAAGAATCTTTATTGTCCACATTGCACTTGGGTGCTATCAGTTTTAATAAAGGATCTATATCATCAATAGCCTTATAAACCTATGCATTACACTTTGTGATTGTCTTAATGGAATATAATAATACCTCTGTTACATTAGTTGGTCTAAATTCTATCATGGAAGAACCAGAAGATTGTCCAACTACCTTAACAATCTGTGTTTCGCTGGTGTGAGTAACCTCTTTGCTTGTGTTGACCTCAGGTAGGTTGGTTTGTGTTTGCATCTCAACTAGAAAAGGTTTGGGTTTCTCAGCAGTTGCCAGTGGCACTGTCTCAGTATGAACCTCTGAATTAACCTTTTTCTCTTCCTTTTTCTCAGTGTGTTTCTCAGTTTGTTTCTCTGTGCTTTCTTCTACGAGTTTCTCTGATGAAGTCTCAGTGTTTACTATCGGTTTCTTAGTATGTACCTCTGAACTGTCCACTACCAGTATCTCTAACTCTGTGGGTTTTTCAATGTGTGCACCAGTGGTATCAGTCACCATTCCAGAAGCTAGGGTATCAACTAATTGTTCAGTTTGTGTCTCAACCCCAATTTTAATATTTCCATCTATTTTCTCTCCATGTGTTTCCACTGCAATATTCTCAGCTGGTGGCTCAGTTGCCATGTCTTTCTTTTCACCAGTGGTTTCCCTATCAACCATAATATTTACCTCTTGTGTATCAATATTCATAGTCTACAAAACTTCTGAATCAGGATTGGTGTCCTCATTTTGTGATTCCAACTCAACATTATCAACTACAGGTGTATCAACAGTCTCAACCGATGGAGTATCAGAAGGAGGTGGGGGCAAATTATCTTTTATTTTTATGTTTGGAGGTCCACCTACCTTTCCTTTACCTTTATCCTTATCCTTTTGGTAAACTTTGAAAGTTTTGTGTTGTTTGAGCTCTTCTTGCTTTTCTTTCTCCACAAAGAAGATATCCCATTTATTTGTTGTCTCTTTAGATATTTCATTTACTCTTCCAGCCATTAACCAACATGTCAGTGTCCACTAGAAAATATTGTCCTGTTTTCCTCACTAATCAACTCATCAATTTCTTCTACTAATTTAACTGGGTGAACTGCAAGTAATTTTTCTATCTTTATTTTCTTATCCAATTCCATAATAGCTAGTCTTTTTCCATCAAGTCTTATATACAAATCACTCAGTAAATCATCTACAACTTCTATCAAAAATTTCTTGTAAATGTCTAAGTGTAGAATGATACTGTTTTCTATGCTTTCCTTTTCTTTATTGGTAAAAGTATCATACAGTTTGCTGACATTAGATAAGTTTCCATAATCAGTTATTTCATTTAGAATATTGTCTAAAGGAGGAATAACTTGTTTATCCTTCTTCCTTGGTGTTATTTTCTTTGCTGGTGGTCTTACTGCCCGTTATTTTCTTCTTGTTCTCTTTGGTGTGGGAGCGGGTACTGGTGAAGGTTTTCTTTTTCTTTCAATGCTCTTAAGCTCAGCTGGGATTTCACTGTCAGATGAAATTCCAACTGGTGAAAGATGAGCTTCCAGTTGTATCCCTTCCAAGTCACTTTCCTTAATACCAGTCATATTCAATATTTTTTCCTTGATTTCTTTGTGATAATTCAATGATGAACAATAAGTACCAAACCAATACTGAGAGGAGGGGGTGAATTAGTACAGTCACAAATACTTTTCCTGAACCGGTTTGACTACAAACACTGCAAATGTATGATAGATAGTAACATCGGTCTGAAACAGAGTGTAACCGGTAAAGATAAAAATGAATGTGACAAGAATTAACTAGTTAATCACTTTATCTTTCCCGTTAACTTGATACTATACTTTCATTTCACCCTTATGCATGAATAGGTAATCTATCATCATAAATATAATAATAGCTAGCTCAACATGATTTACCTTTAGACACAGATCATTTAAACCATCACATGAAAAACACTACACATAACATACAGATTTTTCACGTGGAAACCCAACTGGGAAAAACCACTGTGGGAATGAATACCCACAAGCTACTTTTGAACTCTTTAGAAGTCTGCTCTGTTAGGAGCCTAGTCTGGTTAAAGACTGTTACAACATGTTCTACTAGGAACCGGTCCTATTAGGGATCACACGGTTAAGGGATGGCTAAATACCCAGTTAAGGGTTAAACCCTATTAGAGATTACCTTGTTAGAGGATTTCAAGAACTCAATGAGTTTGAGTCACCCTGTTAAAGGATTTACATCAAGCTGGTTAAAGCTACCCGGTTAAGGGATTTTCCAATTGTTTAAGTGGTTAAAGATCAATAGGTATTACAATGATCTGATAATAGCACTCAATGCCTAATGTAGATCCACTTAAGTTCCTTCCTTCTGCACACACACTATGCAGGTATCATACCTCTTATCCGGTCTAGCAAGAATCATGTATCTCTATACTTAGATACACAGACACCATTTGCCAACAAACTCAGCATGAAACACAACATCGACCTTATAGGAAACAAATAGGTCGGCAGCATAAACCCTAAACTCTAAACATTTAGGTTAAGAAATTTAGGCGGTTCAATCCTAGCCATTGAACACTTTGCATTTGAATACAATGGTCTTGAACAGATCTCAAGACATTCTCCATCATTCATTCTTCACAATTTCATGGAGGCGATAACCCATCATGCGTTCTCCACCATTTACGGGGACTTCCCACATTCTTGAGGTAGATAGGATCAATCTCCTTCATGCAAGATCCTTAATGCGCACAAGGCTGACGTGGCCTCATGATCTGATCTTCATTACAATGCTAACTCATCACACGATGTCATCGGTTGAATCACACAGGCTTGGAACACTTCAACTAGAAACCCTTAAGCTAAGACTACCAACCGGTAGTCATACCACATTAAGCCTTAATAGAAAACATTCCATATGTCGGTTTACATTCCATCATACCGGTTCTCTTGGACAAACATACCACTTCACTTATTTCTCATATACCGGTTCTCTTTTTAGCACATTTCCGGTTCACTCTTCAACATATTGACATCAATGACAACATAATATCATCATGTCAACATACTCTGCACAAATGCCAACAATTTCCCCCTTTGGCATTTATGGTAATATACAAAGATCTCTCTTTCTTCATCACATCTTCTCCCCATTGCTATGGATATCTTCTCTGATTCACATCTTCTCCCCCTTTGACAACAATGCCAAAGTGGAGGCACAAGCTATCCTGTTCGAGTATGTTGCTCCCCCTGAGGAGTAGCATCCTTCAACACATCAACCCTAAAAAAATTTTGGACACTACAATACCTGACTGATGTGGAGCACATACTTTCAGTTCACCTCTTGAAGGGGCAGAACCCCTAATTCACCTCTCAAATAGGTAAATGAAGCCTTAGGTAGAGGCTTGGTGAATATATCTACTAACTGCTCCTTACTAGAAACATGTTCCAATACAACCTCCTTGTTTTGAACCTTCTCCCTCAAGAAATGATACTTGAGCTCAAAGTGTTTGGTCCTAACATGCAAAACTGAATTCTTGGAAATGTTAATTGCACTTGTATTGTCACAAAATATGCTTACCGGTTCAGATACAGGAACTTTGAAGCCATTCAATACATGCTTCATCCAAATAGTCTGGGTGCAGTTCATAAAAGCTGCAACATACTCCGCTTTTGCTGTAGACTGAGAGATACAACTTTTCTTTTTATGCATCCATGAGACAAGTCTACCACCGAGAAAGAATGCACCCCCGGTTGTGCTTTTCTGGTCATCTACATTACCAGCCCAATCAGCACCTGTGAACACTTTCAGGTTGAAATCATTATTGTATGGATACCATAACCCATAGTCAATAGTTCCCTTCAAATATCTAAGAATCCGCTTGACTGCTACCAAGTGGGATTCTCTTGGGCTTTGCTGAAACCGAGCAATAATACCCACTGCATGTGCAATATCCAATCTGCTATGCACTACATAATGTAACTTACTAATCATTGATTGATACTCCTTCTCATTTACCACCACTGAGTCATCTTCTTTTGATAACTTACAACCGGTCACCATTGGTGTACCAACCGGTTTATTGTCTTCCATGCCAAAGGTCTTCAACACCTCTTTGACATACTTGGATTGAGTAATAAAGATTCCTTCTTTCATTTGTTGAATCTGTAGTCCAATGAAGAACTTAATCTCCCCTATAAGTGACATCTCAAACTCCTTTTTGATCTCATCAGCAAAATCATGACTCATCTTGTCATCTCCTCCAAAGATGATGTCATCAACAAATACTTCACAAATCAGAATCTAATCTCCTTATGATTTCAACTAGATATTGCTATCTTCACTTGTTCTTTCAAATCCAATCTTTACAAGATGTGAGTGCAAGCGTTCATACCATGCTCTAGGTGCCTGCTTTAGTCCATACAAGGCTTTATGTAGCCTACACACCATGCCATGTCTTCTGATAGGGCAAACCCATCTAGTTGCTCTATATAGACCTCATCTTTGAGTATTCCATTTAGGAATGCAGATTTTACATCCATTTGGTATACCTTGAATCCTTTAAAAGCTGCATATGCAAGAAGCATACGCACTCCTTCCAATCTTGCTACTGGAGCAAAGGTTTCTCCATAGTCTTTTCCTTCTTCTTGGGCATATCCTTTACACACTAGTCGAGCTTTGTTCCTTACCACTGTGCCATCCTCATTTAGCTTGTTTCTAAAAACCCATTTGGTTCCAATGACATTTTTATGCTCCGGTCTGGGTACCAAAGACCATGTACCATTCTTCTCTATCTAGTCAAGTTCCTCCTCCATTGCCTTGATCCAGTCTTCATCTTTATGTGCCTCTTTGAATGATTTAGGCTCAAATTCAGAGATCATACATGAGCTTTCTCTGACCTTTCTTCTTGTAAGAATTCCTGCATCTTTGTCTCCTATGATCTGCTTTGGATCATGATTGAGTTTGACATACTTAGGTATGTTCTTAATAGATTCTTATTGGTTTTCTTCTTCATTCTCATCTTCATCAGCATCAGCATCCACTGGTGTAGGAACACAATTACTGGTACTGGGCTGATTTGCAACTAGTTCCCAGAAGGTTACTACCGGTTCATCTCTTACTTGCTTACTGTTGGTTTCCTTAGGTTTTCCAAAGTTTTCATCAACTCTAACATTGATGCTTTCAACAATTCTCTTGAGTCTTGTTGTTGAAACATTTGAGAGCTTTACTCTTGGTGGAATATCCTAGGAATATTCCTTCATCACATTTTGCATCGAACTTGCTCTGATGTTCACTCCTCTTGATATAAAATTTTCTACCAAACATTCTAAGGTAGCTTACCGCTGGTATCTTACCAGTCCAATACTCATAAGGAGTCTTATCCTTTCCTTTCTTGATGACTACCCAGTTCATTGTGTATACTGCAGTGCTCACCGCTTCTCTCCAAAAGGTGTGAGCAACTTTTCCTTGGATCAATATAGTTATAGCCACTTCAACCACAGTCTGGTTGTTTCTCTCTGCTAAGCCATTCTGCTATGGAGTCCGGGGGGCAGACAGTTGTCTCTTTATGCCATTCTCTTCACAATATTTGTTGAATTCACTGGAAGTGAACTCTCCTCCTTGATCAGTTCTAAGGCATTTGATTCTTCTACCACTTTCCTTTTCTACCAGTGCTCTAAAAGCTTTAAACTTTCCAAAGGCTTTAGACTTGTCCTTCACGAATGTGACCCACATCATTCTTGAGCAATCATCTGTAAGAATCATAAAATACCTATCTCCCTGCACACTCCTAGTTTTCATAGGACCACACAAATTAGTATGCACAAGATCAAGTAAGTTGTTAGCTGTGAAAGATTTACCTTTGAAGGTTGAGGAAGATATTTTCCCCAGGTGACATTCTCTGCACAAAGGATTTTCTGGTTAGCTCAGCATCGGCAATCCTCTAACTACCTTGATCTTACTGGCCTTAACAATGTTATCAAATTTTACATGGCAAAGTCTCCTATGCCATATCCAACTATCATCAAACTTAGCCATAAGACATGTACTTATATTTTCATTTAGCTGAAATAAGTTACCTTTGGTCTGCATACCGGTGGCCATCAAATCACCATTCTTTCCTTTGATTTTGCACACTCCATTTTTGAATTCTAGAGTGATTCCACTATCATTTAGTTGGGCAACACTCAATAGATTGTGTCTGAGACCTTCTACCCAATACACATTGTCAGCACTGTTCTTTCCATTCAGAGAGATGGACCCTCTTCCTCTGACCATACATGGTGTATCATTACCAAAGTGAACCACACCACCATCATATTCTTCCAATGATAGAAACTTGCTCTGGTCACCAGTCATATGGTGAGAACAACCACTATCAATAATCCACTCATTATAATTATCAAACCGAGAGACAAGAGCCTTCTTGTCTCACACATCTTTCTTTACTACAATAAACACAATATCTTCATTCTCTTCATCTTCCAATTCCTCATCTATGACACCTTCATCAACTACAACAAAACAGCTTCTCCGGTTTCCTCCTTTGAATTTCTTGAACCTCTCCAGTTTGTCCTTGTTGTCATCATTAGGACAGTTTATAGCAATATGTCCTATCCGATTACAAGAAAAGCATTTCAAAGGGAGCTTACCTCTATATTTACCAGTTCCTTTAGGAATATTCCTAGCAAGAAGAGCTTAAAATTCCATCAAGATCTCCTCATCATCCATTTCTCTGCTCTATCTTGGTTCACCACTGATGCTTGCTTCTTTTCCTTTTCTGGATGGTACAACAGAAGCTCTAAAAGCTGATTCAGTCTTTTGAACACTACCATCAAAACTATTTAGCTCATAGGTTGTCAACTTTGCAATGATGGAATCTAGGGATACCTTAGTCTTGTCATCTCAGCTCCTGAATAGCAGCAACCCTTATTGCATAGACCGGTAATAAGGATTTCAAAACTTTGCTTACCATAGTGGAATCTTCCATTTTACCACCTATACTTTTGATATCTCCAACAACAGTTTTGATTCTTATTCCATATTGTTGAATGGTCTCACCTTCAACCATCCGCATGTCTTCAAACTTCCCTCTAAGGATTTCTTCCTTAGCTTGTTTTACATGCTCATCACTGCCATAGATATTCTCAAGAGTGTCCCATACTTCTTTGGGATTATCTTTATCCTAGACATCAATAAACTCAATGTCAGATAAGCTGCTAATTAGGGCTTCTATGACTTGCCCATTCTCCTGTATTTCTCTCTTTTGATCATCTGTGAGAGTACCAGTAGGAATAACACAAGCATTCTCAACATAGCTCCAGTGTTGAGCACCCATGCTTCTGATGTAAATCTTCATTCTATCCTTCCATATTTTGAAATTATCTTTGTTGAACTTTGGACCTTTCCTCTTCATCATTACAATAAGATATTTCCCTCAAGCAGTTAAGCTTACAACACAAAGGATCTGGAGGATGCTCTGATACCAATTGATAACTCAAAGATGAACAATAAGTACCAAACTAATACTAAGAGGGGGGGTGAATCACTACAATCAGAAATACTTTTCCCGAACCAGTTTGACTGCAAACACTGCAAATGTCTGATAGAAAATAACACCGGTCTAAAATAGAGTGTAACCGGTAAAGATAAAAATGAATGTGACAAGCATTAATCGGTTAATCACTTTATCTTTCCTCTTAACTTGATACTACACTTCCATTTCACCCTTATGCATGAATAGGTAATCTATCATCAAAAATATAATAACAGCTAGCTCAACATGATTTACCTTCAGACACAAATCATTTAAACCATCACATGAAAAACACTACACATAACACATAGATTTTTCATGTGGAAACCGAACTGGGAAAAACCACAGTGGGGATGAATACCCACAAGCTACTTTTGAACTCTTTAGAAGTCTACTCTATTAGGAGCCTACTCTGGTTAAAGACTATTACAATAGGTTCTGCTAGGAACTGGTCCTATTAGGGATCACCTAGTTAAGGGATGGCTAAATACCCAGTTAAGGGTTAAACCCTGTTAGAGGTTACCTTGTTAGAGATTTCAAGAACTCAATGAGTTTGAGTCACCCTATTAAAGGATTTACAACAAGTTGGTTAAAGCTACCCGGTTAAGGGATTTTTCAACTGTTGAAGTGGTTAAAGATCAACAGATATTACAATGATCTGATAATAGCACTCAATTCCAAATACAAATCCTCTTAAGTTCCTTCCTTCTGCACACACACTATTCAGGTATCATACCTCTTATCTGGTCTAGCAACAATCATGTATCTCTATACTTAGATACACACACACCATTTGCCAACAAACTCAGCATGAAACACAACATCAACCTTATAGGAAACAGATAGGGCGGTAGCATAAACCCTAAACCCTAAACATTTAGGTTAAGCAATTTAGGCGGTTCAATCTTGGCCATTAAATAGTTTGTATTTGAACACAATGGTCTTGGACAGATGTCAATATATTTTCCATCATTCATTCTTTACCACTTCATGGAGGTGATAACCCATCACGCGTTTTCCACCGTTTATAGGGACTTCACACATTTCTGAGGTAGGATCAATCTCCTTCATGCAAGATCCTTCACGTGCACAAGGCTAACGTGGCACCATGATCTGATCTTCATTACAATGCTAACTCATCAGACAATGTCATCCGTTGAATCACACAGGCTTGGAACACTTCAACCGGAAACCCTTAAGCTAAGACTACCAACCAGTAGTCATACCATATTAAGCCTTAATAGAAAACATTCCATATGTTGGTTTACATTCCATCATACCGGTTCTCTTGGACAAACATACCACTTCAATTATTGCTCATATACCGATTTATACCACTATACCAGTTCTCTTTTCAACACATTGTTGGTTCACTCTTCAACATATTGACATCAATGACAACATAATATCATCATGTCAACATACTCTGCACAAATGCCAACACTTTGGCCTCTTTTGTTGCTTTTCTGATATTTTTCTCTCTTTTCTTTCTTTGTTTCAATGTTTCAACATCCTTTCCTATGGATTCAGCACTACCAAATATTTTATCTTTGGGTTCTCTAGGGGCTTCAAGTAGGGCTTTAGCATAAGTATCAATTATGTTTTCATCTGCCTCATAACCCATTTCTATCACTCAAACAGTTCTAGGAACCACTGCTTCCATCTAGATTTCATCTTTCTTAATAACAAAACATATTTCCTTCTCGTATTTGTCAACTATGCTCTGAGATAGTCTTATCCTTGTTTTCATTCTAGCCTTAAATGCTTGGAATTATTCAATTATGTTGTTTTCCTTATCATCTCCCATGCCGGTAAAGATATCCAATATTTGTTTACCTACCTGTATGTCAAAACCAAATTCTTTTCTACCTATACCAGGAACTTCCTTAGTAATGTATAGCATTAGGCACACAAATAGATTACCAAATCTGAAAGTACCTTTCTTATCACCTTTAGTTTTCTTTAGGTTGTCAATCAATTCATCCTTTAGCCATTCACATATGTCAATCTTAGTGTTACTGTTCACATGTCATAAGCACTCTTGATACATAGACTAGAAACAAAGTTTAATCTGTTAGCATGTGTAGTTTTGTATCTAAGTATCATACTAATGAATCTGACTTTTATATCTTTCACATCATTGACTCTCAAGGATCTTATGTCATGGGTTGCACCAGTTAGTATTATTATAGTGTTGTTTGGAACTTTCTTAGTCTTGTCAGGCCTGCTACCGGTGGAAAGTGTTGGCATATGCACACTCCAATGAGACATTGTAGGTGATTGAAGGTTTTGTCATTGATGGCAACCTTACAATCCTACGACACCGACAAGTCATGACACCGGCAAAGAATTTCACCGGCACTCAGACCACCGACACCGACACAGAGAAAGGAAGCATACTGACACAGAGGCCGACAAGATTTTTGATATATTATATTTTGTTTATTATTGTAAAAAATTTGTAAGCCGACTTGGCAAGTTGTAAAATGACTCTTATATATAAGAGAGATCATTGTAGATATTTTGAAAGTAAGAAAAGAGACAAGGAAAAATATTAGGCAGACCTATTATGTGAAATATAGGTTAAAGGGTTTATGCAAGAAGCAGAGCAGAAACCGGTACTGGATCTGGCATTATAGATGCTATTGTAAAGCAGTACAAGTTATTGGATTTGTATAATCCACATTGTAAGTCAGTGAAACTTCCCATTGAATAGTGAGCTCTAGGCAATTGGCCTTCCTGCATGTATAGGCCCCTTTTGTAAGTAATATTCTCTCATTGGCCAGTAAGTGAATATTGTGGGTCACAAATCCCACTGAGGTTTTTTCCACATCGGGTTTCCTCATTAAATCATTGTGTTATGGTGTGTTTCTTATGTGGTTGCTTTCATTTTTGTTTATTGCATTATTTCTTGCATACCGGTACACTGTTATAATATGCTCTACATGTTTTAAGTTAAGAAATTCTAATTACCAATTAGATACTGATTCACCCCCCCCTCTTAGTATCTGTGGGAATCCTAACAATTGGTATCAGAGCTTGGTCCTCTATTTTCATAAGCCTAACAGCTTGAGGAAGATCTTGACACCGGTAGATATGGAAAATCTAATGAAGCAACTAGAAGCATCTCTTTCAGACTATGATGCAGAGAAATTGAAAAATATCAAACTAGAAGATGATCTAAAAGCAACTCAGGATATCATTCAGGCACTTCAAGAAAATCTTACCATTTCAAGAAACAAGAGAAGAGAACTTTGTGAAAAGATGCAAAATGAGAATGATGAAAAGGAATCACTTAATGATCAGATAAGCAAGCTGAAACTGGAGAACATAACAATGAAGAATGAGATGTAAGATATGACTATGAGATTTTGTAAAGAAATTGAGGATAGGAAGAAGAATGAAGAAGATTTGACCAAAAGACTAAGTGATGCTGCAAATGAAAACACAAGACTTAGCTATGAAAATGATTTATTGAAGACAAATCTGATGCACACTCAAAATGACTCCAATGAACTAATGAGGTAGAAAGAAGTCTTAGAAAGAGAACTAGATACTGCAAATCAACATAAAGAGAAATTCAAGAAAAGGTCAGAGGAACTTGGTAACTTGTTGAAAAATCAAAAACCTATAGGTGACACTTCTAGAATTGGCTTTGAAGTTGGTGAAAGCTCCAGTACTGCAAATACTCAGGATCATAGCAAACCGGTAAGGTAACCTAACACTTATAAATTCAATGGAAAATGCTTTAACTGTAATAAGTATGGTCATAGAGAAAATGAATGTAGATCTAGAAATTATCAAAATATCAACACACCCACCGGTCAATGTTCAAAATGCAACAAAGTTAGTCACAACTCTGAAAATTACAGAATGAATGTGAGATGTTATATCTGTGGAAGATTTGGACACCTATCTAATCAATGTAAAACACAAACCGGCATAGGTTATGGGAAAGCTATTCAGAAGAATAATGTGACTTGTTATGCATGTAACAAGATTGGGCACATTGCAAAATTTTGTAAAAGTAAAGGATCACCAGCAGACAACAAAAGTTCTAGCTTGAAAGGGAAAGAGAAAGCTGAAGAGGTAAAACAAGAATTCTCAAAACAATAGATTAGAAAAGTTTATCTAAATGTTGGGAATACTCCTCCATCGGTGGAACCAATCAACACTCCACTGGCAGAACAATGTATTACTCCACCGACAGGACAAAGTAGTGCTCCACCGGCAGGAATTTCTTCATCAAATTGAAGAAAGTTTCCTTGAGGGTTTGGCAATCTAATGACACATGTGCTATTATTCCCTCGGATAGAGATGAGAAGTTGGAAATTACTTCTTTACCAGCAAACAATGTTAAGTAACTACTTAACCGACATACATTAAATGTGGTAGATGGCAAATAAACCTTATAAATTTGTGATTTTGGCTCCATTTCACTTCACTGAGATTTCAAACATTCGAAGAGTGGGAAATTTGCAGAGCTAAGAGATTTCGAGCAAAGAGGCAAAGCACTTCAAACAATCAATCCATCCAAAGGCAGAAAAAGGTCTTTATCATCATGGCATCCACCTCTGCACTTGAATATATAGCAAATCCTACTATATTCAAGGTTATAAAATGCCCTAGGTCTGTATTTCAACTAGTTCCCGAGGTAGCAAAGAAAGATGACACTCTAGGTGCTTTTTCTCAAATTCTAAAGGGAGTTGTTTATGCTGAAGACCCCAGAATTTACATTCATTGCAACATAGAGGAATTAGGAGATGAAGAGATCAAAACAATGTACAAATCTGTCATATGTGACAATTTCGGCAATGTAAAACCGGAACATAAAATCATTGAAACCCTAGGATTTACTAAAATCCTCTGCATTCCTGAATTTCCCAAGGATGTGATTAGGATAGTCTTAAGCAGGGTACATGGTGAATTCTTCTGGTTAGATGCAATTCACAAAATTACCAAGGAAGCTGTGAAAGCTGTCACAGGGTTACCTTCCACCGATAAAAGACCAGACAAGACTAAGAAGGTCTCCAATGACCTAGTAATGAAATTAACTGGTGCAACATCCGACAGAAGGTCCTTGAGGGTAAATGATGTAACTGATATAAATGTTAGATTTGTTAGCATGATTTTAGGGTATAAAGCTACTCATGCAAATAGACTCAACTCAATTTCAAGTTTATGCATTAAGAGTGTTTATGACATGATTATAGACAATGTGAAAATTGACATATGTGAATGGTTAAAAGATGAGTTGATTGACAACTTAGGCAAGATAAAGAAAGATAAGAAAGGAACTTTTAGGTTTGGTAATCTGCTTGTATGCTTAATGCTACACATAACCAAATAGGTTCCTGGTATAGGCTATAAAGCGCTTGGATTTGATATACTGGTAGGGAAACAGTTAACAAAACTATTGAATAACATGGGTGAGAACAAAGAAAAGAACATTCATGAATAATTTCAAGCACTAAAGGTTAGGATGAACAAAAGGATCAGACTATCACAAAAGATTGTTGACAAGTACAAAGATGACATATGTTTTGTAATAAAAAAGGATGAGATCTAGATGGAAGTAGTCATCCCAAGAACAATTTGCGTAACAAAGATGGGTTATGAGACTGATGATCATATAATTGAAACTTATGCTAAAGCACTTCTAGAAGCACCAAATGAACCAAAGGAAGAAGTATTTGGTAGTGCTAAAACTATAGAAAAACAAATTCAATCTAAGAAAAGAGTGAAAAAGGTTGAAGCAGTTGTGAGAAGAGGTTCCAGACAAGCTAAGGCTATTAAAGAAGATGTATTAAAACAAACCGGTATCACTGAGGATGAGTTAGGAACTCTACAACCTGAGACTCACCTATCACCGGTAGCTACTTCTTTGGAGAGTGACATGCCTGTAGCTTTCAAGAGAGTTGTAAGGAAAAGGGATCCTTCACTGGCATCCACACCTTCACCTAGAAGGACTAGACAAAAACAACAGGTAGTAAGGTCACCGGTTAGAAAGACTACACCAAAGAAGAAACTGACACCCAAGAAGAAGAAGAGAACAAAACATAACATGGCCCCTCTTGACATATTGCTAAATGAAATTATAGAGGAAGGGAAACTCAAAAACATAGGAAAGGTCTATGACACTCTGACAGCAGATGAAAAAGAACAAGTGGAAAACAGTGTTATTTTGCCCATGGACATATATAAGAATTTTTTGATGGAAGTGATAGATGATGTACCAGATGAATTGTTCAAAAGACTAGAAGCAAGAAGACAAGTTGTTATAGAGCTTGATAAGAAAATCAAAATTGAAAAGTTACTTATTGTTTATCCAGTAAACTCACCTAAGGAGATAGATGACTTAATTGCAGAAGCCAACCGGTCAGTATTCTCTACTGCACACTGGCATATTGCTTTGATGGTTGGAAGATTTAATGAGGTAACTGAAGAAATAGAAAATGCATGGGATATATTCCTAGTTGAAAAAGAAAAATAGGAAGAGTATATGAGCCCCAAACCTATAAAGGTATATCAGAAGGAGAGAGACAAGGGTAAAGGAAAGGTTGGTGGACCTCCGAGCATCAAAGTTATAGATAACTTATCCCCACCACCTCAAATTACATCACCAGTAAAAACTACTAAAGATCAATCGACAGATGAGAGTATGGACATAAAGGATACTAATCTTAATCCTAAAGTCTTATACATGGTAGATGTTGATACACAAAAGATCAACATTGTGGTAGATAAAGATACAACTCGTAAGACAGACATGGCTAGTGAGCCACCGGTAACTGAGCAAACTGATCAAACACAAGAGAAACCAGCAGATGATAACATAGGAGAACAGACAGAGAAACAAGAAGAGAAAAAGGCTCTGGAACAGGAATAGGTATAGGAACAGAGTCATGAGGAAACAGTACAATTGGCAACAAGAGAAGATCAAAAACCATTGCTTAAGGAAATGCAAACACAAACAAACCTACCAGAGGTCACAACAAGCTTGGCTACTTCCTCCACTAGCAAAATTCAGAATGTTGGTTCCTCCTCAGTAGGCCATAAATCAACAAATGTAACTAAAGTACTTTTGGACTCCATTAAAAGGATAACAGATTGTAGTTCACAGGCTTATAAAGCTATAGATGACACAATCCCAATTTTGAAGGTAATAGCTCCTAACTATAACATAGACAATAAAGATTCTTTAAGACAACTTGATACTTTGTGTAAATACATCACTGAGAACATAGTGACTATTGAGAAAATAAAGGAAGAGACATTGAAGGATAAGGTAGAAATTGAAAAGCAAAAATTCTTTGAAAATCAGATAAAGAAGTGTACTAGAGAATTTGACACACTTCTACCGGAACTGTGTAACTTATTGAAGGAATTCAAAACTCTGTACAAAGATACTTGCAAGACAAACTTTTTGATAGTAGACATGGATAAGAATATAAGCAAGGTAGAGGATGAAAGCAATAAACTTGTAGACAATTTTGTTAACTCACCTAATACATTATCAGTTTCTGAGCAAAAGGTAACAAGTTTTGAGGAAGAATTACTTAAGTTAGAAAGAGAAAAGGAGAGAATAGTAAATAAGCCAAAGAATTTGTGACTAAGACTAAGTCCAAGTTTGGACTATCTAGCATCATTACGGAAGGAAATATCTGAGGCACTAGTACAGGGACAGAGAAAACCGGCAGAGCATATACAGCACCTCACCGGTACAGTTCAAAGAATAGGGACAACAATAAAGAATAGCAAGAAGTTTATGGATAGTATAAATTTGATTTTGGCGGATCTATTTCAAATTGTAACTACCTAGTTACAAGGTTGAGACTACAACTCTACTAACATCTTGGCAACCTTTGTCATTGATGCCAAAGGGGGAGTAGTAGTATGAGAAAATAAGAGAAAATAACCAGCAGAAGAATTATCTACTCAGGGGGAGCTCTTATATTTTTGGTAACATATTTTTGGAAATATTTTTGGATTACAGTTTTGGATACACTTTTGAATTTTCTCATGAGTGTTGCCATCAATGCCAAAGGGGGAGATTGTTGGCATATGCACACTCCAATGAGACATTGTAGGTGATTGAAGGTTTTGTCATTGATGACAACCTTACAATCCTATAACACCGGCAAGGTATTACACCAACAAAGAATTTCACTGGCACTAGCAAGTTCAGACACTACATCGGCACTCAGACCACCGACACCAGCACAAAGAAAGGAAGCATACCAGCAAAGAGGCCGACACGATTTTTGATATATTATATTTTGTTTATTATTGTAAAAACTTTGTAAATCGACTTGGCAAGTTGTAAAATGACTCTTATATATAAGAGAGATCATTGTAGACATTTTGAAAGTAAGAAAAGAGACAAGGAAAAATATTAGGCAAACCTATTATGCGAAATATAGATTAAAGGGTTTATGTAAGAAGCAAAGCAGAAACTGGTACTGGATCTGGCATTATAGATGCTATTGTAAAGCAGGACAAGTTATTGGATTTGTATAATCCACATTGTATGTTGGTGAGACTTCCCATTGAGCAGTGAGCTTTAGGCAATTGGCCTTCCTGCATGTGCAGGCCCCTTTTGTAAATAATATTCTCTTATTGGCCAGTAAGTGAATATTGTGGGTCACAAATCCCACCAAGGTTTTTCCCACACCGGGTTTCCTCGTTAAATCATTGTGTTATGGTGTGTTTCTTATGTGGTTGCTTTCATTTCTATTTATTGCATTATTTCTTGCATACCGGTACATTGTTATAATATGCTCTACATGTTTTAAGTTAAGAAATTCTAATTACCAATTAGATACTGATTCACCCCCCCCTCCCCCCCTCTCAATATCTGTGGGAATCCTAACAGAAAACAAGCCATTCACTACCCTAACTACTTCTCTTGTGATCTTATGGATGGAGTCAAGCCAAAAGAATTCCCCATGAACTCTACTTAACACAATTCTTACAACTTTCTTAGGAAAATCCGGAATACTGAGTATTTCCACAAAACCAAGGGTTTCTATGATCTTATTTTCAGGTTTCACAATACCATTCTCATCACAAATTACAGTCCTATACATGTTCATAATTTCATCAGCACCAATTTCCTCAATATGACAATGTATGTATATCCTAGGGTCTTCTACATATGCAACTCCTTTGGGTATTTTAGAGAATGCACCTAGGGTATCATCTTGCTTCGCTACTTTGGGTATGATTTTAAATACGGACCTAGGGCATTTAACCACTTCAATTACAGTAGGGTTTACAATGAATTTAGGTGTAGAGGAGGAAGCCATTGATAAATACCTTAATCTGCCTTTAGGTTTGAATGCTTGAAAATATTTTGCTTCACTTCTCGCTGTGGATGCCTTCGCTTAGTTTTTTCACACTCTCAGGAGATTTGAATGCTCGATGAGTGAAAAAGAGTGAAAAATACTTGCTTCATAATATCATTTCCTTCAATGGCCATAATAAATGGTTGTCGGTTAAGTGAAACTTAACACATCTGCCGGTAAAGAAGCAATTCATCTTCTTACCATAAACCGAGGGTAAACTAGCATGATTTTCAATTATTTTCCATACCCCCAAAAGATTATCTTTGAATTAGATGAAGAATCTCCTATCGGTGGAGTGATACTCTATTTTACAGGTGAAGGAATAGCTTCATTAACATTCAGATCTAACTTTCTAATCCATTGTTTTGAAAATTCTTTCTTAACCTCTTCAACCTTTTCTTTACCTTTCAAACTAGGTCCTTTATTATTTGCTAGTGATGCCTTACTGATACAAAATTTTGCAATATGTCCAATCTTGTTACAAGCATAACAAGTCGTGCATTGTTTTTCTTAATAGCCTTTCCATAGCCTATGCCAGTTTGTGTTCTGCATTGATTAGATAAGTGTCCAAATCTTCCACAAACATAACATCTTACATTCATTCTATAGGTTTCTGAATTATGACCAATTTTGTTGCATTTTGAACATTGACCGGTGGGTGCATTAGTGTTCAGATAGTTTCTAGATCTACACTGATTTTCTCTATGACCATACTTGTCACAATTAAAGCATTTGCCATTAAATTTGTAGGCATTAGGTTGTCTTACCAATTTACTATGATCATGATTGTTTGCAGTATCGGAGCTTTCACCAACTTCAAAGCCAAGACCATTTGTATCTCCATTAGGTTTCTGAATTTTTAGCATGTCATCAAGTTCTTCTGAACTTTTCTTGAATTTCTCTTTATGTTGATTTGCAATAGCCAACTCATTTTCCAAGAAATCATTTTGTCTCATGAGTTCAGTTTTATCATGCTCCAAATGAATTAGATTTGTCTTTAACATATCATTTTCATGATTGAGTCTTATATTTTCATTTCCAGAATCATTGATTCTCCTAGCCAAATTATCTTCATTCTTCTTTCTATCTTCAGTGTCTATACAAAATCTCATAGTCATATCTTGCATCTCATTCCTCAAGGTCATGTTTTCTTGCTTCAACTTGCTTACAAGCTCATTAAGAGTTTCCTTTTCATCATCATCACTCTGTATCTTCTCATGAATTTCTCTTATTTTGTTTCTAGAAATAGTAAGATTCTCCTGAAGTCCTTGAATGATTTCTTGTGCAGCCTTCAGATCATCTTCAAGTTTGATATTCTTAAACTTTTCTGCATCATAATCTACAAGAGCTATTTCCAATTGCTTTGTCAAAATATTCCTCAAGCTATTAGGATTTTGAAAAAAGAGGACCAAGCTCTAATACCAATTGTTAGGATTCCAAAAGATACTGAGAGGGGGGGTGAATTAATATCTTGCCAGTTAATAGATTTTCTGACCTTATTAAATAAATTGCATTCCAAAATAGTGTATCGGTAAACCATAATTAATGCAGTAAATATGAACAATAAGAACAACATAGAAAGCACACCATAACACAAGATTTTTAATGAGGAAACTCAGTGTGGGAAAAACCTCGGTGGGATTTGTGACCCACAATATTCACTCACTGGCCAATGAATGGATATTACTTACAATAGGGGCCTGCACATGTAGGAAGGCCAAATGCCTAAAGCTCATTGCTTAATTACAAAAAGGAAGTCTCACTGACTTACAAAATGGATTATATAAGTCCAATATAATGAATTGCTTTAGTTCAACATCTTCTATGCCAGGTTCAGTACCAGTTTAAGCTCATATAGTAACCATAAACCTTACTCCAAAATCTTCCTTCATATTCCCATAATAATCTTCCCATATTTGCATCTCCCTCTTCACACAAATGATCTACAAGATCTCATACTTATATATGAGTCCTATTACAATTCACCTTTTCAGATTACAAAAAGATATTACAATTAAATACAATATGCAATAAACAAAATCTTGTTGGCTAGGGTACTAGTAATCATCTTTGCCGCTGCCAATAAACTATCTGCCAGTGTAGAGTCTGTCGGTGTTGGTGCCATAAGATTGCAAGGTTGCCATCAATCATAATACCTTCAATCACCTACAATTTCTCATTTGAGTGTGCAATTCCAACAGTATGAACCAAAGTGAATCTAGGAGGTGAGATGGAAACACCCAAGAATATTCGAAGAAGATAAAATCACATACTAATCTAGGTGCAACTAAATAAGTTTCTCACTCTAATGTTGGTTGGGCCACATATAATTTTGGTCTTCCAAATTTAGGTCACATAGTCTCCCACTACATAAAAACTCATGGAGGTCCTACATACTATCAAAAAAATTAGGAGCAACTCTAATTTTCTCCAAGGAGATCAGGGGGGATTTCAAGTCTTCCATGATATTCCAATTAGAGAATTGAAAGGATAGTCACTAAGAGAAGAGAAATACCCAAAGATCTCTCCTTACAAACATATTATTATGAGGAATAAATATTCATTAGGGTCTATTTCTCCTTAGTTATCTTGTTCAAAAAATGAATAGACTGGAAACCTTTATCTTGTGGTCTCAGAGTCCCAACAAGAGAATGGGGTTTCTATAAAACAACAAGGCCACCAGAAGAGCCCTCTACATCAAAGAATAAGCATTAAAGAAACCAAAAATGAAGTTACCAACATTTAGAAAGGCTTTTGAACTTATTTTAGTTTCTTGAAGAAACAAGATATCCGGCTTTAATTCTTTCACAAGGTTTTTCATCGAGATATTTGTAATGGAATCATTTAAAGACCCCTAATATTCCAAGATAGGATCTTCATTTGGAAGTGTTGTAGGAGTAGTACTACTCTAGAGTACTTTGACAGCCATTGGCCATATGATGAGCCCCATTTTACTACTGCAATTCCTTACTATATTTCGTACCTACCTTCAAATCCCTTGCCACATCAATCATCTTCATCCCACTGGCCACAGGAGGACCACCAACTCTTACCAAGGAATATTTCACTTGGGCATAATTTTGAGGAGACTCCAAATAAAACTCATCCATCCCATCAACCAAATCCAGAGGAGCCACCCCATGAATAGGGGAGAAAGCAATGAGGATTGCAAATCAAGGAATTTTTCCAAGAGAAACAAGTACTTTGGGGCCCTACAGAATAAAGAGGACTATATCAATAATCAATAAAGAATAAGAGGATTTCCAAAGGGGAGTCCACAATCTTGGAACAATCTTTTAAGAAGGGAAGTGGGATCATCACTTCAAGCACAACTTTAGGGTGGGGTGGAAAGGCACAAACATAGAGGTTAGGGGTCGACCCCACAATCAAAGCTAAAGGGATATCACCTGCACCTCTTGAGATAGCCATATCCACATCAGAGGCCACCTTATCCTAGGCAAAAGTGGCCTTAGAAATTTTTGAGTATGCTTTAGAAGCCTTCAAGAAAGAAGAAGAATCCAAAGGCCTTTTAACTTTCACTTAAAGTGGATGTTTGGAGAGCCCAACAAGGAATTAATTAGAGACATGGGTAGTTGACGAACAAAGTTGATAGGACAATGCAGAGTTCTTATATTTTAATGATTGAGACCAAGAACCCAAATGAGACTTGAAGTTCATGCAGACCCGAAGCATCGAACTAGAAACAATACCCACATAAAAACACATGTAAACCAGAGATAATTTGTGTTGTGTGATAGCATCAAGGGAAATAAACTTACCAAATTAGTTATCCAATCTGACAATGATCTCTTCATCCAAAAACTCTAGGGGAAAATTCCCGACAAGAAAACCCAACTAAAAATAGCATACTACAGGTGGGATAAAAGGTTAAACCAAGGAAAGCATTTACAAAAAAAAAATTGTTTCTTGCTAAATAACTAGGGGTCTGAAGAGAGGATAACAGCACAATCCTCCTTGAGAGAGAACTAGAAGTAGAATTTACCTTTAGGAAGGATCAAAACTGACAATTCCCTTGATGGCACATCTACTTGCAACCCTTTTCAAATTTAATAAATCTTTAGGCATCTCCTATGAACTTCCCTATGAACTTCCCCACCATGGTGTTCTCCATTTTAGCGAAAGTAATATTTATAGAGAAATCCTTAATATTCATACACGTACCATTCTTGGATCTATCAATCGACACTCCATTTGTGAGTGTAAATTGTCTATTGTTGAACATATCCTTCCAACACCCCTAGAGAGGAATACCAGACGATGGGGGAGGAGAGGACATGATCCTAATAGAATCCCCACCAACAAAATTCATAGATGGCAAGGTAGAGCTAGAGAAGGACCCACCCACAACATGAGGACATACATCCTTCTAAATACTAGACAAAAGGCAGTGAGAGTCTATATGAAATCTTCTAGATATCTGCAAAGGGTCTAGAACAATAGATTTAGATAGTAAAAAACTTGTTGCATCATCCATTCCATCCTTCTCCCTCTCCTTGCTATATTTCTCATGTCCACCACCTAATATTGTTAATTAATGAAATATCACTTACAAATTGTAGCATCCTCAATCGTACTCCCTTACAATTTGGTCCACATTTGGGGCTCTCACCTTACTGTTTGTACTGTAATGCTTAATTAAGACCTAATTATGCTTATATCATGTAAATAAAGCCTTTCTTTCACTTTAGACCTTGCATGCCCCTTTGGTCCTAGTCCTAAAATGAAGTAGGATGTGGTGCCTTGGTCCTCCCAAATAGGACCCTAATTTGGCCCCTCACAATAGTCATAATGAGTTGCAGGGAATGTGATCTCCATGTCAGCCCTTTTTGGAAAATTAAGATGTTTTCCCAATAGGAAAGTATCTAAGGAGTACTTCCTCTCTCATTTTGGATATATAACATTGAAATTATAATCACAAGGCATCAAGAATTTAAGCATTCAAGCATTCTTGATCATTGAAGTAAAGATTAATCTCATACAAGACCATACGACAAACTAGGATTTTCTTGTGCAAAATCATAGGCTCATACGATAAAATTTTCTGAACCATAAGACTAAAGATTAATCTCATACGACAAATGACTAGTCAATACGACAAACTTTTATGAACCATATGAAAAGATAAATGTTTTGTACGACAAATAACAGGACAAAGGTAAATGTGTTTGTTTGGTCGAATTTTAATCAATGAATTCTGATGTTTTGCTTATGTTTTCCAATTTTAGATGTCTGATTTTTCAATTTAGAGATGAATACACAACAAACACGGGATATGATAAGTGACCCCAAGCATGCTAAACCCTATGGAAGTTAGCTGAGAGAGAAAACCATTGCTTGCAAACTTAGGTACACACCCAATAGCTAATCAGAATACAGTCGCTGAGTCTCACGCAATGGATTGTCAATGTCGTATTATCTGACTCCAAACGCTAATGGGGACACAATATGGAAAGTATCTTGGGAGAGTTACTATCTCTCTTGCACAAAGATTATCACCCTTTCAGAGGTGAATTGGGTAGCTTCTAGTTTAACCAAAACTAGTAAGGGATTCATTCAGTGCATCAGGGTATAATACTCAATTAAGAGGTCTCCCAGCCTTGAAAACCAAGGTTTTCTATACCTGAAGGTATGGAGGAGAGCTATTCCCGAACACTGTCATTGACTTGATTTTCATTAAATCACATTTATTTTATAGTGGGTTGGATTACTTGGCATTAGTCGTTCCCACTTAGGTCATTCCCCTCTCACCGGCCTTAATGGCTAAGAGTTATTAGCTCCTCGAGAGGGCAGGCCCAGTAAAGATATTCACTAATGAAAGTAAAAGATGAGTCTAGCTTTCTGATCACCTAAGAAAGGTGAGAGCATACTCACCTATCATCAAAAACACAAAGTACATGATTGTTCATTTCCTTTAGCAAAAGACAAGTGTGCCTAGGAAAATTTAAGAAATACACAATTTTTTGTTGAATTCTTTTAGGCAACCTGCAAAATAGATCCATTACTAATCATGATATGTTTGGTTGAAATAAGTCTTTGGCTAGCGTATCTTCCACAATCGTCCTGCAAAACTAGTTAGGATGCCAAAATAACTCATAAACAAACCAGGGTTAGCAATAATAATGATCAGATTAAAACCTGAAAACCTTAAAATGCAGTCTATTTAAAAAAATAGAAGCAGAAAGTCATACGATACGCTTTACCAGCTCGTATGACAAAACTTTAGATCTCATGAGAAAGCATAAATAGGCTCATACGACATAGAAATGAGCTAATACAAGTAAAGAATGGATTATCGTGCCAACTCACAAATGAGTTCATATGAGCCAGCAAAGGAGCTCGTACGAGTTTCTGAACCAGACCCGAGCAGAGATGAATGTTGATGAAGCTTGAGAGGCCAAAAATGACAATTATAGCCCACGGTGGGTGCCAAAATGTCATGCCTATGAAGTGTATACCTGCAGCTGCAAGACAGAACACTCAATAGATCATTACAAGCATGGTTAGAAAATTTAAAACAAATAAAGATAAAACCATGGCTAATCGATCTATTGCCTCCTAATAAATGTGAGTGTAGATTTTCTCTCAAATCTGTATAAGCAAATTCCAATGACTTGACTACATCTAGATGGAGGATTTAGGATGATAATGATGCATTTAAGCTAGAAAAGAGAATGATTAAGCTACATGATTCAACAATTATGCTAGAAAATAAGCTAGATCTAAGAATGCCATTGCCTATAATAACAATGCTCAAATGATATGCTAAGAGATATTATGCCTATAGTAACAATGCCTAAAATGCAAATGAGATGGGATGGTTATTGCTCCAAAATAGGGTCTATTTATAGGATTTCCAAGTCCAGGGGTGAGGTGGCAGGAATCAACGGTCAAGATTAAGTCTGAAGATATCAATGGTGAAATTAGAGGAGGTTGGCAAAGCGGTTGGATGAAAGGGAAAATTTTCCATCTCTATGGTGACAAGTGTCAAGAAGCTTCCAAGAGAGGTTGGATAAAAGGGAACATTTGTCATCTCTATGGTGACAAGTGTTAAGAGGCTTCCAAGAGAGGGGACATGTGGCCCAAGAATGCCATGTGTCTCAAGGGGAGAGTATCCACACCATAGGAGGTTAGGATAAGGAGGTTAGGATGTGCAAGCTAAGGTAGGTTTAATTAAACCCAAGGTTAGATGGAAGGAGTTAGGTTTAGAAGGGGTTAGGTCAGGTGGTTAGAAGTTAGGAGGCATGTGGGTAATTTAAATTTAAAAATTCAAATAATAAGAAAAGGTTAATTAATTTTCAACAACTCATAAATTGATTTGATTTAATTAATTAGAAGATTAGAAGAAATGAATTTGATGGGGAAGAACTAATTAACTTGAATTAATTAATCAAAGGGGACTATTGAAATAAACCTATTAAATAAATCCTTAGATCTATTAATAAGCAGATGAAAGGGGAGAATTTAATCAAATTGCTAATGAATTCAATTAAATTAGGGAGGGGGATTAATTAAATAATTGCTTATTCAATTAATTATCTTCAGACCATTTTTAGGTGTATACATGTATATCTATTATAAACCTACCCTCACATTGGGTTGAAAGTGTGTCATCCTTCATCAAGTATCTCTTTCACCTAGCAATAGAAGGAAGAAAATAATTCTTGTTCTGCTTCTTTTCTTTTGGTAGAAGATGTTATGTTTGTTCAAGAAACTCCCCTTGGAGGTAGATGTCTTTTGAGAAAATATCTCTTCTTCTGCAAGGATCCTCTTTACACTTGTTGTAAGATATCTCTTTTTCAAATAACTTATCGTTACCTGAAGAGTATTCCCTCTTTGGCTTGGATTTATGAACATTGTTGCCTAGAGGATATCTCCTTAGTGTTGAAGGTTAGGTATACTTGTCTCTAATATTTCTTCAAACATTGACATACGACTATGTTGACATCTTAAGGGGGGAACCTATATCACTCCCTTTATATCATATTGTACTATATCTTTCCATATCTTAAATGGGGTTTTCATCCTCAAAACTAGAGAAAACAAACCCTTATACGAGATGATTCATGTCCAAAACCAGACACAACATTGATATATGTATTAGGAGGGGTTATACATCGCTAAAACCAAAGAAACCAAACTCTTACATAGGATGTCTTCAAAACCAGGCATGTATCTGCCTTCAATTGGGTTACACATTTTTGAAACTAGAGCAAACAAACTCTTAAGAGAGATTTTCCCAAAACCACATATTCACCCCTTAGAATTTGTATTTACATTACATGTTCGAAATAGATTGATGCATGCTCAAAACCAAAGGAAACAAACTCTTATACATGGTGCTATATAATTGAAACTAGATATCTCTTGCATGCACGCAAGAGGATGATTGGGAAGTTGATAAAACATAGATAGATTATTCCTATTCTCCACCCCAACACGGATCACCTATAAAAACACATCTAGGCTATGCATCCATGCTCTCTCTTTTCTTCTTCTCATGAGCTCATAGTCTAGCTATTTATAGTTCATGGATGATGTGTGCTTTTCTCTTTTACGTGATGACTTGTGATCTTGAGATTATATTTTTTATGAAAGATATTAGTGGTTGAGACATTTTGATATCAAGGTATGTTCAGCTAGTTGACTTGTGGTCTTATTTTTGGTTATTTACTTTTGTGTCTTGTTTGTCTTTTTATCTTTGGTCTTTGTTTATGTTTTTCACTTTTTGTTTGCCTTTTTGTTTTTGTCTGCCCTTGCATATTTTTTAGTGAGTTAAGATCTTAATATTGGGGGCTTGGTTCCTCTAAATTAGTGATGTCTTATACTCCTTGTGATTTTTGTCCTTGTTGCTTCTCTTCTTTGTCTCTCTTTTATCTACTTTACAATGAGTATTTGTCTAGGCTCATACTCTTGCTAAAGTGAGGGCTAAATGTGTTGGCATTTTGAGATTGTTGGAATTTTGCATAGAGATTGCATTAATGATATGTTGTAATTGATGTCAATTGGACCGGTAATGGTATTCGTGTTATTGTTGATATTGTTGTTTTTGTTATTGGCTAGTAACCGGTAAGATGAGCTTTGTGGAAGATGTTGTAAAATGGTATGTAAAGTTTGTGAGTTGAAATGGTGAACCAATGTAAAGGGTTAAACCTTTCTATGTAATGTAACCAGTAAACCCTATTAGTTGTTAAACCCTAACCAATCAAGGTTGTTGGTTTATTATCTAATAAGCAATAATGATGGAGACACGTGTGATCATTGTATTAGGATATGTTCAAATTGTTTTGGCGCATTTATTTTTTATCTAGGGAAGGAGCAAAGTGGATTGCATATAATGCACAATGCATGATGAGTTACAAAGTCCGATGAAGAGGTGATCATGGAGCGGTTGGAATTTTCTTGAAAAATATGAAGAGATTGTCATGATTTATAACGGTCAAGATTGTACCAGCTTGTTTATAATCTCAATGATGAGAATTAGGTTTTTGTTCTGTTACTAACCTAATTGATTTGTATTTAAGGTCGATAAAGTTGTTTATAAAGGTTGTTGGCAAGATTGATTGAAATCAATTGAGTGTGTAGTTGCCTAACCGGTGAATGGATCTGCACTTTGAGTGAAGGCAGATTGAAGATTAGAAGGATCTGATCAAGCAAATCTAGTGCTACTCAGACATATCAAGAAAGCGTGTTATTTTCTAATAATTACAGCAGAAGTGAAATCCCTTAACTGAGTAAGTTCTAACAAGATGGTTACTCATTAAATCCTCTAACAAGGTTGTCCATTAGCTTGGATTCTTAAATCCTCTAGCAAGGTTACTCCTAACAAGGTATTGTTCTTTTCATCAAGGCATATTTGTAAATCCCTTAATCGGGTGATTCCTAATCCGAATTAGTTCTTAAGAGGACTTATTGTAAAGCTTTAACAGGCTTGGCTACTAACAGAGCAAACTTTAGAAGATTTCACATAGCTATCCTTATGAGTCTCATCTCACTATGGTTTTTACCTATTTGGGTTTTCCACATATAAACATTTTTGTCAACAGGTGAATGCTTTTGTGGTTATGATCTTATTTTTTGATTTGGTTAAGTTCTAATAAGGCATATTAAGTAGAAGCATTGAGAGATGAATATGTTGAGTTAAGATTAAGCATTGTTGATTTTTACAAGATTGAAGTTGTCTACTGTTAAAGTTGTCATAACAGTTAAACCAGTTGATGTCAAGTATTCTTATGAATATTGATCTTGACTAAGATATGTTTACTTTGTTTGACTGAGTTTGAGTTTGGGAACTTTGTATCAGTTTTTCAATATACTGATTCACCCCCCCCCCCTCGTAGTATTCTACTGGATACTTATTCTTTCATCATACCATCAATTGGTATCAGAGCATCTCAGGTCCTCTTAATCTATAAGCCTAACAGTTTGAGGAAAAGATCTTGTAGATCATGATGAAGAAAGAAGGTTTGAAGTTCAACAATGATAACTATAAAATATGGAGTGACAGAATGAAGATTTACATTAAGATTCTTCGTAGTCAGTATTGGGATCGTATAGAAAATAAGTATACTACACCTACTAGACCCCTGACTGATGATCAGAAGAAAGAACAACAAGAAAATCGCCAAGCATTAGAGGCTATTATAAGTTCCCTATCTAATGTTGAATATGTAGATGTTCATGGTCTTGAAACTGCATATGAAGTATGGAAGAAATTAGAAGAGATTTATAGAGATGATGAACCTGTTAAGATTGCCAAAGAGGAGAGTTTAAGAGGAAAATTTGATGACATGAGAATGTCTAAAGGTGAGAATAAGGTACTGAGAACCCTGCTACCGATCTATGCTATCAGAGTTGCAGCTATTTAGGAGCTGAAATCCATTGACAAGACCAAGGTAACTCTTGACTCTATTATTGGCAGACTTACTGCTTTTGAACTAAATGGCTATGATGGTAGTATACAAAAATCAAAATCTACATTCAGAGCTTATGTCTCTAGCCCATCTATGAGAAGAAGTAGAGATACCGACCATAGCTATGAATCTAGATCCAGCAAAGATGTTGAAGATGAAGACATCTTAGTGGAACTTGAAGCATTGTTGGCAAAATCACTGCCTAGAGGTACTGGTAAATATAGAGGTAAGATAGCTTTAAAATGTTTTGCATGCACCAAGATTGGTCATATAGCAGCAAATTGCCCTAATGGTGAAAATGAATACAAGAGAGACAAATTTAAGAAGTATAAGGGTAAAGGCAATAGAGATTGTCTTATAGCTATTGACAGTGGTATTACTAATGAAGAATCTGATGATGATGCTAGTGAAGATATTCTGTTTGTAGCTATTAAGGAAGAAATATCATATGAGAAGGCACTAGTATCTAGAATGGATAACTCTGATGATTGGATCATTGATAGTGGTTGTTCAGTTCACATGATTGATGATTGGAGTAAATTTATTTCCTTGAAGGAATTTGATGGTGGTGTTGTCAGATTTGACAATAACTAACCCTGTATGGTTAAAGGTAAGGGAGTTATTTCCCTTAATGGGAAGAGCAGTGCTAACCATGTCTATTGGGTTGAAGGCCTAAAGCATAATTTTTAAAGTGTGGCACAATTGAATGATAAAGAATACCCACTGGAGTTTAGAAATGGAATGTATAAAATCTTTGATGACAAAGGTGAATTGATTTCAACTGGGAAACAAACTAGAGGTAATTTATTTCATCTCAATCCTAAAGTTAGCAACTGTTTGATTGCAAAAATAGATGATAGCTAGCTTTGGCATAGGAGATTTTGTCATATAAATTTTGACAATATTGTTAAAGTAAGAAAGTCTAAGACAGTAAGAGGTCTGTCTTAGCTAGACAAATCGGTTAATTCTCTTTGTAAAGAATGTCAGCTAGGAAAGATGAATTCTTCAACTTTCAAGAGCAATTCTTTATCAGCAGAGCACTTGTTGGATTTGGTTCATACAGATCTATGTGGACCGATAAGAACAAGAAGCATTCATGGTGACAGATACTTCATGATCTTCATTGATGATTGGTCAAGGATGATGTGGGTCACATTTTTTAAGGATAAGAATGAAGCTTTTGGTAAATTCAAGGCAATCAGAGCCTTAGCTGAGAAAGAGTGGCAAAAAGATAAAATGTCTAAAAATAGATCAAAGTGGTGAATTCACTTTTGTGGATTTCACTAAGTATTGTGATGATAATGGTATCAAGTGGCAACTTTCTGCACCAAGGACACCACAATAGAATGGTATAGTAGAGAGAAACAACTGGTTAATGGTTGAAGCTGCTAGGACTATGTTGATACAAGGAGGTATATCAAAAACATTTTGGAAAGAAGTTATAAGTACAGTTGTCTACACAATTAACAGAGTTCTGGTGAAAAGAGGTAAGGACAAGACCCAATATAAGTACTGGTATGGGAGATCACCTGATATTAGCTATTTTAAGATATTTGGAAGCAAATGGTTTATTAAAAGTGGTGATTGCATAGGCAAGTTTGAAGCTAAGAGTGATGAAGGCATATTTCTTGGCTATTCCACCAAGAGTAAGGCCTATAAATGCTTCAACAACTAGACACAGAGAATTGTTGAGAGTGTTGATGTTCGTGTAGATGAATGTCTTGAAGTTGCAGAAGGAACCAGTTCAGACAAAAAGGATGAAGTTGCAGAAGGAACTAGTTCAGACAAAAAGAATGAAGATCCTTGCATTTGTTTTTGGATCCTGAAACTGTTAAATCAGAAACGGATAAAGAAAATCTCGATGTACTTGTTCAACCGAAACAAATAAATTTGGATGAAGATGATAATGAAGAAGCTAAACCTGAAGAGAATGATCATGTTATTCCTAGGTATGTGAGACTGAACCACAGTCCTAAACAGATAATTGGGGATAAGGATGTCGGTGTACTAACTAGAAGGAGAATAAGAGCAAACTCTTTCATGATCTCCACCTTTGAACCTAGAAGTTCTAAGGAGACATTTCGTGATGATCATTGGGTGAAATCGATGGAGGAGGAGTTGGATCAAATTGAGAAGAACAACACTTGAACCCTAGTACCCTAACCGATAAACAAGAATGCTATAGGTACTAAATGGGTGTTCATAAATAAATTAAATGAAGATCGTGTTGTAGTTCGTAATAATGCAAGATTAGTATGCAAAGGTTATGCGCAAGAAGAAGGAGAAGACTATGGAGAAACTTTTGCACTAGTAGCAAGACTGGAAAGTGTAAGAACATTACTTGCGTTTGCAACACATAAGAAGTTCAAGGTATACCAGATGGATGTTAAGTCTGCATTCTTGAATGGGATACTGGAAGAAGAGGTTTGTATAGAGCAACCTGATGGTTATGCTTTGACAGATAAGGAAGACATGGTATGCAAATTGCATAAAGCTTTGTATAGATTAAAGCAGGCAACCAGAGCATGGTATGAATGGCTTCATACTCATCTGATGAAGATAGGCTTTTCTAGAACCAGTGATGACAACAACATTTATCTCAAGCCTGAAGGAGATGAAATACTGGTCAGTGAAGTATTTGTAGATGACATTATATTTGGAGGTAATGATGACATGAGTAATTATTTTGCAGATGAAATGATGAATTAATTTGATATGTCATTAGTAGGGGAAATAAAAAATTTCATAGACTTACAGATACAGAAGATGAAGAATGGTATTTTCTTTACTCAATCCAAGTATGTGAAAGAGGTTTTGAAGACTTTTGGTATGAGTGACTATAAACCATTTCGAACCCCAATGGTTATAGGTTGTAAATTGTCCAAGGAAGATGCACCTAAGTCTATAGATGAAAAGGAATGCAGGTCAATGATTGGCAAATTATGCTATGTTGTTCACAGTCGATTGGATATTGCCCATGTAGTTGGTATTCTTGCTAGATTTCAGAAGAATCCAAAGGAGGCACATCTGATAGAAACCAAGAGAACTTTTAGATATCTGAAAGGTACTATTGACTATGGGTTATGGTATCTTTATGGTGGAAATTTTGATTTGAGAGCATACACAGATGCTAATTGGGCAGTAAATATTGATGACCAAAAGAGTACTGTCGGTGGAGCATTCTTTCTAGGAGGAAGGCTAGTTTCATGGAGTAGTAAAAAGAAGAGTTGCACTTCACAATCTACTGTTGAAGCTAAGTATGTAGAATCTTATATGAATTGCACACAAGCTATGTGGATGAGGCACATTTTGGAAGGTTTGAAGATGGAAATCTCATAACCAATAAATTTTTTGTGTGATAATACAAGTGCAATAAACATTTCTAAAAATCTCGTTTTGCACACAAGAACTAAGCACATTGAATTGAAATATCACTTCTTGAGGAAAAAAGTTCAAAGTAAAGATGTTATCTTGGAGCATGTTTCTACCAAGGAGTAGCTTGCAGATATCTTTACCAAACCTCTGCCTAAGACCACTTTCGAGTATCTTAGAATTCAATTGGGGGTTGTCCCTCTTCAAGAAGTTAGTTGAGCATGACGTTGATTGCATCAGTCCCTAAACCACTTGCAGAATTTTACATGGATTGATGAAGAAGTGGATGTATTCCATAGGGGGAGCATCAACTTGTAGAATAATGTTGATGCATAGTGAGAGAAGAATTACTTTTTTTACTTTCACTTTGGCATTCCTGTCAAAGGTGGAGAAGAATTATGTGTCTAATTAGGTGAACCAGTGGCAGGCTGAAGACAGACAGTAGCAAGGTGAATACTTGGTAATGTAAACCAGAATTCCTATTCACCAATCTCAGTATCAATCAGAGGCATTGATATTTGTATTGCCATCAATTCCAAAGGGGGAGATTGTTGGAATTTTGCATAGAGTTTACATTAATGATATGTTGTCATTGATGCCAATTAAACCGGTAATTGTATTCATGTTATTGCCGATATTGTTGTTTTTTATATTGACTAGTAATCGATAAGATGAGCTTTGTGGAAGATGTTGTAAACCAGTATGTAAAGTTTGTGAGTTGAATCGGTGAACCAGTGTAAAGGGTTAAACCTTTCTATGTAATGTAACCGGTAAACCTTATCAGCTATTAAACCCTAACCAATCAAGTTTGTTGATTTATTATCTAATAAGCGGTAATGATGGAGACACGTGTGATCATTGTATGAGGATATGTTTAAATTGTTTTGGCACATTTGTTTTTTGCCTAGGGAAGGAGAAATGTGGATTGCATCTAATGCACAACGCGTGATGAGTTACAAAGTCTGATGAAGCGGTGATCATGGAGCAGTTGGAATTTTCTTGAACAATGTGGAGAGATTTTCATGATTTCTAGCGCTCAAGATTATACCAATTTGTTTGTAATCTCGATGATGAGAATTAGGTTTTTGTTATGTTACCCACCTAATTGATTTGTATTTAAGGTCAATGAAGTTGTTTGTAAAGGTTGTTGGCAAGATTGATTTAAATTAGTTGACTGTGTAGTTGCCTAACTCGTGAATGGATCTGCACTTTGAGTGAAGGCAGATTGAAGCTTAGAAGGATTTGATCAAGTAAATGTAGTGCTACTCAGACAAATTAAGAAAACCTGTAGTTTTCTAACAATTACAGTAGAAGTGAAATCCCTTAACCGGGTGAGCTCTAACAAGCTTGGTTACTCATTGAATCCTCTAGCAAGGTGGTCCATTAGATTGGATTCTTATATCCTCTAGCAAGGTTACTCCTAAAAGGGTATTGTGCTTTTCATCAAGGCATATTTGTAAATCCCTTAACTAGGTGATTCCTAACCGAAATTAGTTCTTAACAAGACTTATTGTAAAGCTTTAACAAGCTTGGCTCCTAACAAGGAAAAATTTAGAAGAGTTCAGATAGCTATTCTTGTGAGTTTCATCTCACCGTGGTTTTTACCTATTTGGGTTTTCCACGTATCATTTGTGTCAAGTGGTGAATGCTTTTTTGGTTATGATCTTATTTGTTGATTTGGTTAACTTTTGGTAAGGTATGTTAAGTAGAAGCATTGAGAGATGAATATGTTGAGTTATGATTAAGAATTGTTATGAATATTGATCTTGAATAAGATATGTTTACTTTGTTTGACTGAGTTTGAGTTTGGGAACTTTGTATCAGTTTTTTAATATACTGATTCACCTCCCCCTCTAAGTATTCTACCGGATACTTATTCTTTCATCATACCATCAAAATGTAGCATCCTAAATTGTACTCCCTTACAATTTGGTCTACATTTCGGGCCCTCACCTTAGTGTGTGTACTCCACTGCTTAATTAAGACCTAATTATGCTTATATCATTTAAAGCATGCCTTATTTTCACCTTACACCTTGCATGGCCCTTGGTCCTTGTCCTATAATGGGGTAGTACTAGGGCATGGTTCCATGGTCCTCGTTGGGACCAGGTCATGGCACCTTGGTCCTCCCAAATAGGAACCTAATTTGGCCCCTCACGATGGTCATAAGGAGTTGGAGGGAATGTGATCTCCATGTCTCCCTTGTCAGAAAATTAAGATGTTTTCCTAATAGGAAAGTATATAAGGAGGACTTCCTCTCTCATTCTAGATATATAAGAGTGAAATTATAATCACAAGATATCAAGCATTCAAGCATTCAAGTATTCATCATCAAGAATTTTTAGAGGCCTTCAAGGTTTCATATCTTCATTAATCAATTGTGGAGTAGCATTACATCATTCATATGCCAACATATATGTGTGATTAGGGTTTTTTCATGTTAATGCCATTTAATACAATATATGTGATTACATTTAAGAAGAAAAATATCATAATTAGTCATTGAAGATTTGAGGTATATCCTTTCATTATTTATTTTAGTATTTACAATATTTCAATGAAGGTTAATTCCTAAACTATGGTTTGACTTAGGAAAATCCTTATTCCCAACCTATTTACCCTTCATTCTATGTGTAGAAAATAGGTACAAAGTTGTAACCTTCAGAATAAGAATTATTTATAGTGATGAATCAATCCCCCTTTGATGTGCAAAAAGTGTGGAGGACCAAGGCGACCACCACCATGGTCCTGACAATTTAGGAGCTCCTTCAGGGACCAGATCTGAGTTTTCTTATATTTCTCTGATCTATGTGTGTGGCTCAATTTGATGACTATAGGTCATAGTTTGCATGTTTTTATTCTCATTTCCATCACTTTACCCTAATTTTGGCAATTCAACTTATAAAAGAGGTTAAACGGATTCACACCTTGAATCCAATCAGTATTTTTAGTCCTTATCCTACTGGTTTGTGACTAAATCTATTGGATTCAACCCCTCCTTTGAATGTAAAGGTCCCTAAGTAAAAATTATTGATTTTACTACATCTTGTGGTGGAAACCCTAATCTTTCAACAATTTTTTTTTTAAAAAAACATATGAAAAGATGTTTTAAAGAGTAACAACCCCTAGACAAGGACCCATCCCCAATGCCATATAAAAGTAGAAGAATTTAATTGGACGAATTTCATTAGATGAGACAATAAGAGAGAAAAGAAAAAAGAAAAGAGAAATATACCCCATGAGACAAAATATTGGGAAGGGAGTTGCCTGATATCAAGTTAGAAAGAGACAAGAGTAGAGAATTGAAACCCTTGATAATCCATAGTTTCAAGAAGGATAAAAATATTGTTGAATAGTCCTTGAGACAAATTTAAAAAAATTGGTGTTTTAAAGGGTGTAAAAATCTCCATTAAGCATTTAGTGACAATCTTGATGTGAATCTATAAAGAGATATTTTTTCCCATAATTTTTCTCTAGTAGTTCTAGTGTTTGGGAAATACATATTGACAATAGTCCATTTATCAATAAGGATACAATAGAGAATACAATAGAGAAAGAAATATAAAATTTATTTTTACATTGATCAATATTAACACCTTTAGTAGTAAGAGGATTCCACATTGGTCACAATCCACCAAGGCACCATCAACAGGGCTAACGCTATAATTCAAAATTGCCCTAATTTTTCTATCATTTTAACAAAAATTGATTTAGACATCTTGTATTCCTGTAATAGAACAATATCTTATTTTTTATCAATTACAGTATACTTCAAAATATGTTGTTTATGAGGAATATTTAGTCCTCTTGTGTTCCAAGAAAGGATCTTTTTTTCTTTGGTCTTTTAGCCCTTGATACATTATAAAGTATCCTCTATGTTTCTATTGTTATAATCTTAGTTGTTTCTCTTTTATGAGTTCCTCTATGCATAAGTATTTCTTGTTTTATATTTGTTCCTACATCAACTTTTTTTTCTCCTATCTTTTATCATTTTTACTTCCTACTAGAGTCTAGTTTAACTTATAGTTGATCGAAAGGGGTTCTAGGGGGGTATTTAGAAAGAGAAGAACTTCTACTAATAAGGTTGACTTAATAGCTCATCTAAGAATATTCCAAGCTCAGGTTAAGATCCTTAATTAAGGACTCCACTTCCTCTCTTTATTGTTGATTAAGTGTTGCTCTTCAGTGTTTAACTAAACTTTAGGTCTCATTATCTCTTATTGGGTTCCTGGAGGGTTACCTTATTGATTCAATCTTGAACAACTAAGTCCATCACTTTATTATCTTGTCCTTCCATATTTGGATCTTGAGGTTTCAACACATTGAATTATTTTTTAGCAACTAGGCCCCTCTCCTCTTTCTAATAATTTTTCATATTATCCTCTAAGATTTGTCCTTCTTGGAAAATATTAGAGTCTAGGGTTACAATATTCTATAGAATATCAGGTATCAATGGGGAAGGGTTACTTTCTTTAGAGGCGGGATTTATTTGAACTTGGGTCTACTTATAATTAAGAGGCTAGTGGGTAGATATTTATCATTCATTAATCAAACATTGATTAGGGGGACCTCTTTCTATTTTCTTATCCTTCTTGTGTAGATTTTGGATGGAAGGAATAAGAAATTGTTTTTCAAGGTGGCCAAATCTATTACATTTTATGCAAAAAAATGCTAGCATTCTCATAGACAATAGGCTAACACCATTTATAAAATTTAGAGTTTAGGAAAATACTTTAGAGTAGTGGCTTGTTTACTTCAACATTCACACATAGTTTAACTGTAAAGGGGTGAAAATAAGGGTTTTACCTTTTAATGTAGTAAAACCACTAATATTTCCTTAGGGACCATTACATTAGGGAAAGATGGAATTTGATAGAACTATCATTGATAGATCTAGGTTTTGATCAGATTCTTAATTTCCTAGATGAGACTCTTCTTTCCCTTTAAATTGAATTGATTTAATCAAAGATGAGGGTAAATGTGTGGATATTGAAGAAATTATGCATAAATAATGGGTTATAGTCATTAAATGGAGCCACAAACCTAAATCTGAGTAGTAGGTGAAGGTTTGGATCTACTGCCATGAACTTGGCTTGAATTGTCGGGACCATGGTGGTGATCACCTTGGTCCTCCAAACTTGTTGCCGTCCAAAAGGGCACCTATTTGTCTCCGTGAATCTTGTTGTTCCTCTGAAATGCATCTTTGTACATGTTCTTGCACATAGTGAAAAAGGGGAATGGGTGGAAATAGGGTTTGCCTTAGGTCAAACCCAGGTTTTAGAGTTAACCATGAAATAGAATTGAAATGTAAATGAATTACTATAATGAAAATGTTTTCCTTTTGAGGGAAAGGCTGGAAATGTCTAAAACACTAGTGATATACCTTTTATTCAGTTATGTTTATCTTCACAAGGAATTAGCTTTTCATGTAGATAGTCTTCACAAAACATAGAACATGAATGTCAACTCCAATGCTTGAATCTTGACTTAATTTATACTCTAATGATTGATAGAAGACTGATTTCTTGTACACTTGAATTTGTTGGATCTCAATTTTGCTTAATGAATTTGAATTATGATTTTTCTATATCAAAATGAGAAGGATAGACCTCCTTTTATACATGCCAGTCAAAAAAAAAATTAATTTTGTGACAATGGCTAACACGAGATCTAGGCTCTCTCTCAAATTGAGTTACCATTATCAGGCCTAAAAATGGGCCCTTTTTGAGAGGACCATGGTATTGGACGCCCTGGTCCTTGAGGAATATGGCATCCAACACTCTACTTCTGGACATCAAGGTCCTATGATTAAGGGGAGAGAAATTTACATAGTGAAAATTTGAGTTTGTTACATGGTATGAGTAGAATCAGAGCTTCAATCAGACCTTAGAGCATGAGTGCCAAATTGACAACCTAAGTGAGGATAAAATTTGAAGGGAGTACAATTTAGGATGCTACAATAGTAAAGACAATGTGAGATTCCTTAGGGTAACTTTGTCTACTGTGACGCAAACCCCAAAGAGATCTGCAATACTCCTATGGATATTTGGACTCCAATACTTTAGGGAAAGCCTTAGAAGTCAAACCCATGTAGGAATAAAATGGCCTAGATCCACAACAAGGATAAAACTAGCCTTCCATATATAGAGGGAAACAACCTTATGGTGCCCTTAATCAAAGAACTATGGTCCCTTCGAAAGGAATTTGATAATATCTTCTTTAATAAAAAAATTAAATAAGGATAAATTATCTACACTAATAGACACATTGGCCTTCAAATTCCAAGTAGTAGAGGCCCATTAGCAAACTAAGTTAATATTGGGTCTGAAAGAGTAAAACTTATGAATAAGGGTGATCATCAAGTATAGAGTAGATTCATCCATAAAATTATTTTGAAGGATAACCTTAATACCATTTGTTGAAGCATTGATAGTAGATTAAGTAGAGTTTTTTGACGTGATATTATTTCGACCAATAATTTAATCATTTGAGCCAGCATCTAACACATTATTAGATGGGATAGTTGTTGGATATTGTTGGTCATTGCTACTGCTAGGATATGTTGTTTTCATTGATGTCAACATATTCCTATGTATTGCTCTAGTGATTGCAGATTGGGAAGATCTTATGATCTAGTTTGTAGTGTTGTTTTGTTGATCACTGTTTTGTAGAGTCCAGTATATCCTCCGGTATATTTCGATATGATCAAATCTTGTGCCAATATTTTGGGATATTGTTTGAGATGGTCTTGTGTATCTTTATTTTAGATAGATCATGATTTGGTGCTCCATAGGTTATCTTTATTCATGATAGTTGTTGAATTCTTGAGCTTTCAGATGTTGACGTATGAAGATTTGATAAGTGGTGTTGGTGTAGCAGTTACTGATGATCCTAATGTTCTTGCTAGTGTTTCCTAGGTGTGTCCTATTTTTCTTGTCGATCTGCACTAATCACTATGTGATTTTTTTGTGGTTTCCATCAACCAGTGATAATTTTTGTGTTATGCGGTTTTCTTGGTAGTATAGCATGTTACGGTTGATCTTTGAATGATTTCTGGTGGATTTGTGCATTTGGGAATTTGATTTAGGTTCATGTTATGTCATGTAAATAATTATATTGGTCTAGTGGTCAATCTTTGTATCGTGTAATGTAATTTTGTAATTGAGGGTTGAGGGTTTAGCTGACCTTGTTGTCAACGTTGTTGATTTGTATATATAGGTGATATATTCATGTAGTTTAGTATTTTTTGTTGTGTTTGCATTATCAGTGAGAGGTTTATGCGTGAACAAGATTCCATCTTTTAGTATTGTAATTGTGTGGAGATTGGTGTTGCAGAGAAAACAACTGTGCTTAACCAGAACTGTAATCAGGCATTTAGAGATGCTATTCTTTCAGTTCATTTCTTCTGGTTTGTAGTCCAAAACTTATAGTAAGTCAATGAGACTTCCCTGAGGTTTGTATCCTTCCAGGCCATAATCATTTGAGCAGTGAGCTCTAGGTAGTGTGTCTGAATGCATGTGCATTCCCCATTGTAATATTTCCACATACTACTGCAGACTATCATCTTACTGTTGGTAGGTTTTCCATGTCAAAATCTTGGTGTTGTGTGGTGTGCTTTCAATTTTCTTATCTATCTTATTACTACAGTTTATCAGATCTTTGTTTTGTGATTTTCTAATACGGCGAAGACTGATTCATTGCCCCCCCTCTTAGTCTTCCTTCTTGGTTGCTGCCAACAATAGTGTCAACTATTTTATTCAAGGGATAGGTTCTAAGGTTGGAATTTTCCTTTATCCCATGGTAGCATGGTCTCCCAAATCAATATGAGTATTCTAGGGAGCTTGCATGGGGCCTCCCTCTATGATTAATGTCGCCCACTTTGAAAATAGAAATTTGAAATCCTCAGTGCACGCGAAAGTTGCAAAGATCACACATCCTTTTTATAACATGAGAGATTTATGATTTCATAATGTGAATACATTATCTTTTAGATTACTTGGAAAAAAAATTGATAATATTTTATCCGTCAATATTCATGCACACATAAAGTCAAATACAAATTGCACTCATTCATTAGATTATTAATAACATCATTAAGATTTTTTTTTATCTATAACCAACAAAGAGAGTGATTAAGAAATAATTCATAGGGAAGGCACAATCAATCTATAATGAAAATGTCAAAGAACGATGCATCATAATACAATCAATTTCTAAAATACTTGGTAAAAATACACATCCTCCTTAGCATATAAATAGTGAAATCCATGCCAATGAATAAATGGTTGTATATAAATTGGTTGAGGACAACTAGAAAGGGAGATGGTATGTTCCTTTACTACACTATCCACTAAAGTTTGATTCCCATTCAAGTGTAATGAGTAAGGTATGACACCAACATGTTGTAGTAAGTGACTTTGGTAAAATGGGTACACTTCATACCCTTAGATCTTAGCCAAATAAATATCATCTTAGACTTACAATCACATATCAAGTAGGAAAAATAAATTGGGCTTTACATTCAATCTATCAAACAATAAAACTATGTCAATCTACTTTTTTATTACTATTCCACCCACAAGCTTCTTTCACTAGCTAATCTCTGCTATGTATTATCCATGTTTGATATGTATCATTCTAGATCATGAATGCACCCAGTTTAATAACCTCATCTAATCAATTCTTTCATCCTTACAATGTCTTCTTTTAAGAAGTAGCTAAACAAAACTACGAGATTCACAATATGTCATTTGAAGCCTTGAATATCAATAATTTGAACACAAAGAGCTCAATTTGATAGAGAGAATATTGTAGATGCTAGGAGTAATCTACCAATATAGGTAGGTGTCAAGGGCCTATTTCTAAATTATGTGTTTGGAGGGGATAATTAATACACACATATTTGTAGTCCTAAAGTTTTCCTAAATGAGGTGTACAACACATCTTATTTCTTATTAATAAATATAGTAACATTCATAGTTAAAGACCCCACCAATTTATACCTCACAATAGTTATTATTTTTCCCTTGACAATCTACAAACTAAATAAAGAACACTTGAAAATTGCAAAATAACAAAAAAGTACTTTTTAACTTACAAACATTCAACTAAACATATTAAAACATTACTCTATAATTGAACAAAATAAAACAATAGATTTGATACTAAAAATACAAAACGCAATCTAATTAAAAAATAAATGAATGCTATAATTCCATACAATGAATTAGAAAATAAAAAATTCAAAGAATGGAATAGTTAAGGGGAATTGGATTGAAAGCAGTCCATTATACTTGCAGACCTTACAAGTTAAGAATTATACCCTCCCACTTCTCACAGTGTTGCTAAAACTTTAAAAAGGCTCTTCCTTAAAAAATATTTTACTTCTAGGGAAAAGAGCATTAAGTGGGGATATTCACACATCTTTCCAATTTTCTACAAGTTTTCAAAAGAAACAATCCTTTGTCGGCTTAGAAGCTAGTCCAGCAATATGGGAAACGTGAAAGATGCCACCCAGGCGCTTTCTTCCATTGTTTTCGTGCACCCTATTGCGTCATAAAGATAAAGTGGGAGTTTATTATTCTGCTGTGTAATCATCGTGTTCAGCGGCTGTAGGTACTTCTGTTCTTTTGCCTGTCATTCTATACTCTCTACTTCTCATCCCAGAAAATTAACAAAGCAAAAGCAGAAGTAACTGGTGCATACAATGAAGTAGCTTATGGGCATCATTAGTATGTCAACTGTATCTTTCATATACAATGGACTCCTAAAATCAGATGACCTGTCATGAAACAATGGAAAATCCTGATTACGACGTCATTTGTGAAGGCCACATAATCGTTCTTATGTCGAAACAATTTAAAAGTAAACGAAATTGGCGTCGGTCAACCTCTTGAAGATATAGGCTTTATGGTTGAGATAAAGATTTGAAATTCATAAGAACACATGCATATGTTCTAGATGATACTTTAAAAGTAAACAAAGTTCTCTTTAGTGCAGCAATTAATATATTCCTCTAATAAATGCTCACTCAATATTCTAAAAAATTTAGAGTACAATATGCAAATCAATGGCCAAATATATATATTTAAATACCATTAAATATTACTAATCACTAAAATATTTTATTTTTTTCAACTGTTAACAACTAGATAAATGGAAAAGAATTGACCGAATTTGAAATTAAATTTGAGAAAATTTAGAGTTCATAGATCTAGATTCAATCATGTAATTACTAAGATGATGTGGGATAAGGGAGAAATCATTCTCATATAGGGAATGATTGTTTAGATACAAATGATTCAATAAATGTAAGCAATATGGAAAAAAAATTACAAATTCATAAGGTATAATTAAATATGGGGGAGTAAATGTAAATCCAGATAGGTGAACGCTATGAGATTGTGTCAACTTATAGAAGATTGTTTCATTTGTCAATATGTAATTATATCAAGACATTTTCTCAAAATGAGCCCAAGACTAAATGGGAAATGAAAAAATAAGAAAATTTCATTATTATATTTTACATCCACTTCAAGTTTTAAGTAAAACTCAAAATGATCATGTAACTCAAGGGAAATGAGCAGTCACAAACTTTCATGAACATAAATCCTAAAATATTATAAATGGATATTTGCTCCATATAAGATAAACGAGCCTACTATACATATCTCTATTCATCCTTTGGTACACTTTCTCAAAGGAAGAATCAACAATAAAAAATTCTCACTCACAAATAAACTTAGCACAATTACAACCTTCTTCAATTGTCTAAGAAATAAAAAATTTGTAGAAATAAAAAATAATTGGATTAGGAAATTTTTCTTTTAGAAAAAGTAACAATGTAACATGTTTTCATGTGGCATATCAGATAATGTCATAGTATGTGATAAGCCTCATCTAGACATTGTGATGAATATCTATGTAACTACATTAAAAAATACATAAAATCAAAATAGAAGTGTTACTAATAGTACGTGTCCACACATAATTGAATGTATCTATATAGTATGTAATAAGTCGAAGGAGGGACATAATACACGATGTATAATTATAAACTAAAAGGGTAACTCATCTAAGGTAGTAAAAATAATAAATGCCTCATGTAATAATCAATTAATATGTCTAGAACAATAAAGAATGAAAATTGTATGGGCTAGAGATAAATGTTAATAGTATTAGTTTATCCCTATATGAACAAATGAAAATTTTTAATTTGACTCTTAATGAGTAAAAATGTCCGTGTAGGTACATAAGATAATTAGAGGGACACATTCTTCCAATGTGGAATCTAAGGCTATGCACATGTGATTATAAAGGTAAGCAAATAGGTCCCTACTAGTAACATTGGTCTAGGAACTTGATCTCAAGGTAATTGTTGGGGAAAATAATACCTCCCAATGTAAAAATATAAGCAATAGTATCATAGGAAAGGAGTGGCGAAGGAATAATTATCCCAATATAAGAGGGTACTCTCCTATTCTAAGATGGTATCCCTAGAAATATAAAAATGAAATATATGTACAAATGATATGGGGAAAGCATAATATTCACCATATAGATGTAACTCTAAGTTTTTTATATTGAAACATAGGATAAAGACAAAATATGGGAATGTGGTCTACTTATGCTAAATATCATAATTATAGGCATGATATGAAATATGGACAACCATGATTAGAAAGTAACAAAGTTATATTAGAAACTAAATTCAAAACATATGGATGGTAAAATTAGTATTGAATAAGGTGAAGGAGTGAATATTAATAAGGATATATAAGATTAGCTAGTAAAAATAAGATAGTAATAAACATAAGAAAATTCAAAATTAATGAAATTGAGAAATTGAGAAAATGTAAACAGGCATACTTGAGAAAATATATCAAGAAAGGAAAAGAGCAGGAGGGGGGGGAGGGGGGAAATACATACATGCTAGAGTGATGTTCATGTATAATTAGGAAATTTTGGGACCTCAATTATTTGATGTAAAGATTTTGATTATTCTCATTCTTTAAATTATAATTCATTTTCACTCAACATATAAGTCATCGAATCTTTCATCATTGATTTATTCTTCTTTATTTGCTTTCTTTTATTGCCTAATAGATTAGAAAATTGAAGGTATAAACAAAATCTCAATTCATATTCATTTATTTTCTCAGTCATGTATCTTTGTTATCTATGTGATTCAATATTTAGCATACTATTTCCTCTTTTCTATGATTTTTAATACTACAAGTATTTAGGAGTAGCCTAGATTCTTAGAAAGCTCAAGGTATAAAGATTACATGGAATTGTATTTAAAGTATCCTTTTGTTGCTCTTCTATAAGAAATTTCTATTTTCAATGGCAAGTAACCAACACAAAATGTCATCGCTCATGTTGCATGCCATAAAACTAAGTGGGATGTCATTACATTTATTTTATTTTATTTGTCTTATATTTCTGGATAAATGGATGGCATTGAGTATAAAACCACATACATGGTTGATACTAGGAAAAGATTTTATCCTAGTATTTTAAGCATATAAATTCTAAATAATTGGTCTATAGTGATATAAGTTTTTGAGACACACCCAATCCTTAAAAAGTAGCCAAGTTGCTTGCCAATAAGTTGGTGACTGATCATGGGGGGTCACTGAATATTTGTTACTAGAAAGGCCACTCATGGCTCCACTCATGCCTCTAGTGATATTGTTATACTGGTTGTCACTTTGTTCATAGACCAAGTCTATTACTATTTTTAGCAAAAAAATAATAAAAAGCCAGGATTCACATAGACTAGTTTAATACCATTTACCAAATTTAGAGTTTAGGGTATTATTTTGGGTTACTTCAACATTCACACATAGTCTACTAAAGATAAGGTGAAATTTCTTGAGGGTAACTTTTCCTATGGTGACCAAAATCCCAAGAGAATCTGCAATACTCTTAAGGATATTTGGACTCCATTAGTCCAAGGGAAGGCCTAGAAGTCAAACCCAAGTAGAAGAAACACAACCTAGATCCACTGTAAGGTTGAAACTAAGCTTCGACTTGTACAGTGAAAGACCCTTATGGCACCCTTTATCAAAGAACCAGGGTCCCTTTGAAAGGACTTTGCGCATATATTCTTTAATAGAAAATCTAATTAAGAATACCCTTCTACCATTTCACTAACAGTCACACTACCCTTAAAATTCCAAGCAGTAGAGGCCCATTGGAAAAGTAAGTCAACATTGGGTTTGAAAGAGTAAAACTTACCAATAAGGGTGATCATTAGGTGTGATGCAGATTCATCCATAAAAGTTTCTCAAAGGGAAACCTTGGTAACACCTCCAAAAAATTTGATGGTAGATGATGAAGAGCTATTTGATTTTCTATTGTTTCTACTAATAATTTTATCCACCCAGGATGTGGGAGCACCCAACCAGAAAATGGTTCAAGTTTCAAAAGCTCCCCATTGTCATCTTAGCCAGCCTTCAACACATTATCGAATGGGATAGAGTTGAACTATTACCCTAAGGGGATAGGTTCCAAGGTTTCCATTACCCCTCCCCCTTGGTAGTATGGTCTCTTAACCCAAGATGCATATTTTGTGGAGCCCTCAAGGCCCCTACATTCATGATTGAGATCTCTCTCTTTAAGCACAAAATTTTGAAATCCTCAGTACACAGGTTAATTGTAGAGCTCACACATTAGGTTATTATAATATGGAAATTATTTTAGTTTATAATGTGAGTATATTATCTTTTAGATTACTTGGATAACATATTTTGGTCATATTTTATCCCTCAATGTTCACATACACATAACAATAAAAATAAATTACACTCATTCAATAGATCTTGCATTTACACTACTATGCATTTTTTTCCATCTATAACCATAAAGAGAGCGATTAAGAAAATAAGTCATAGGAATGACATGATCAATCTATAGACGAGATGCCAAAGAAAAATATACTATTCAATCAATTATCTAGAATCCTTGCTAAAATTGCACATCTTCCTTAGTTTATAAATAGTGAAATTCATGCTAATGACTAAATATTTTTATATTATTTGGTTGAGGACAAGTAGTGAGGGAAATGTAATGTTCCTTTATCATGCCATCAACTAAAGTTTAATTCCCCTTCAAGCGAAATAGATAACGCATGAGGTGAAGACCCCACATACCCTTAGATCATAGCCTAATAATTATCATCTGATACTTGCAATTGCATGTCAATTAGATAAAATAATTTGGGTTTGACATAAAATCTATTGAACAATATAACTATGTCAATCTAATTTTCTATTAATGTTCTATCCATGAGGATCCTTCCCTAGATAATCTACACTACATACTATCCATGTTTGTTGTGCAACATTGTAGATCATGAATGCACCCAAATTAATAACCTCATCTAATCAATTATTTCATCATTTCAATGGCTTCTATTAAGAAGTAGCTAAAGAGAACTATGAGATTTACAATATGTCATTTGAAGCTTTGAATATCAATAAGATGAACACAAAGAGATCAATTTGATATAGAGGATATTGTAGATACCATGACTAATCTACCAATATATGTAGGTGTCAAGGGGCTATTTCAAAAGTGTATGTTTGGAGAGCCAAATTGCTTATAAATTAAAAATAATAAGATGCGCAGTTCAGGACCCCACAAAATTTGAATTTATTTAGACACACCTACCTAAATATAACCATATTGTGCCTCATAATAACTATTATCTCTTTTGACAATCTACAAACCAAAATGAAAACCATTCACAAAATAACAAAAACTATTTTTTTAACTTTTCACCTTACAAACTTTTAACTTAACATATTCAAACATTATCTTACAATTGAACAAAATTAAACAACATATTTGATACTAAAAGTACAAAAAAATCTTCTAATTAAAAATTGCGTAGATCTGCTATAATTCCATAACAAGGACTAATAAATGAATTTAAAAATGAAAAATTTAAAGAAAGGAATAGTTGAGGAAAATTGCGTAGAAAACAGTCCATTATACTTGCGGACATTACAAGTTAAGAACTATACCTTCCCACCACTCACAAAGGAACTAAAACTTTAAAAAGGCTCTTCCTTGATGTTATTTTACTTCTGAAAAAAAGAGCATTAAAGTTCTGATATTCTCACATCTTTCCAGTTTTCTACAAGTTTTCAAAAGAAACAATCCTTTGTCGGCTTAGAAACTCATCCAGCAATATGGGAAACGTGAAAGATCCCGCCCACGCGCTTAATTCCCCTGTTTTAGGGCACCCTATAGCGTCACAAAGATAAAGTGGAAATTTATTATCCTGCTGTGTAATCATCGTGTTCAGCGGCTGCAGGTACTTCCGTTCTTTTGTCTTGGTAATTCTGTAATCTGTAGCTTCCCATCCCACAAAATTGTAAAAGCAAAAACAGAAGTGACGGGGGCAAAAGCAATAAGTGGAGATATTCTCATATCTTTTCCAAATTTCCACAAGTTTTCAAAAGTAAGAATCATTTGTCGGCTTAGAAGATAATCCAGCAATATGAAAAACATGAAGATCCCACCCAGGCGCTTTCTTCCATTGTCTTAGAGAACCCTATAGCGTCATAAAGATAAAGTGAGAGTTTATAATTTTAGTATGTGATCATCGCCTTGGGCAGCTGTATGTACTTCTCTTCTTTTCCCTCGGTGATTCTGCAATGTGTAGCTTTCCATCCCAGAAAACTACAAAAGCAAAAGCAGAAGTGACTGTAATGTGTACAGTTTATTATTCTGCTGTGTAACCATCGCCTTCAGTGGCTGTAGGTACTTCTGTTCTTTTGCTTTGATGATTCTGTAATGTGCAGCTTACCATCACAGAAAATTACAAAAGCAAGAGCAGAAGTGACTAGAGCATCCAGAGAAGTAACTTATGGGCATGATCAGTGCGCCAAATGTAGCTTTCACTGACAACGGATTCCAAAAAAAACGATTACTTGTCAGGAAACAATGTGAAATTCTGATTAAGACGTCACGTAATAATAATAATTAAAAGAAAAAGCAGTTTTCTCATTTAAATAAACAATGGTTCTATTGTTTTAAAAAATTAAAAAGAAAACATTATGTTATTTATATAAAAAAATGATAGTATAAGATACATTTTCAATTATTAAATTGAAGTAACAAAATATGACATACAAGAGTCATTTATAATATTTATTTTATTTTTTTAGAAATATTTAGGATGATTTTTTTGGGAAATGAAAATAAGGTATGTTTATTAAATGTAATATATTGATACAAGCTTAAATTAGGTTTGGTTAACCGATTAAGAATTGTGAGAATGATAATTTATAATTCAATTTTAAGTTAGAAAGGTAACCACAAAAGATAATAGTTACTTAACTCTCAAAATGTTGAAGGGAGATAATTATGACATTCACAAAAAAATTATACTACTTAAGCATAGAAAAATTAGAAATCTAAATGTGTTCTTTCTTTTGGATTCTACACAAGCCCATAATTTTGTTGTGATTGAACATGTAGCTATAAGCCATTTCAAAAGGTTTGGATATAATCATATTGATTGGGCATTTATGCATTCTAATATACTAAATTCTCAAATATATACTCTATCATAAGGACTAACAATATTTAGAAACATGTCAAAGAGGTTGCTAGATTTCTAGGGGAGAAATTCTCCTAGCTCAACCTCTTAAAGAGATAGGTATTATAGTTGTGATAACAATTGGCAATTCATAAGAACATGTGCATATTTCCTAGATGATACTTTAAAAGTGAACGGTGTTCACTTTGGTGCACTAATCGATATATTTCTTTAATAAATGCTCACTCAATGTTATTTAAATATGTATATTTTTTAACACTTTACAAATAGTGAAATGAGAAAGAATTGACCAAATTTGAATATAAATTTGAGAACATTTGGAGTTCATGGATGTGACATCAATCTTGCACTTATTATATTAAACTAAGATTAAAGACAAATAATGTTTATATAGGGAATGACTGCTAAGATATGGATGATGCAATAAATGTTTGTGATATTGAAAAATATTTAGGAATTGAGAAGGTATAATTAAATATGGGGGAGAATGTGTAAATGCAAATAGGTGAACACTATAAGATTGAGTCCAAATTTGCACATGATCATCTCTTTTGTCAATATATAATTGTATCAAGATATGTTCTCAAAATGAGCCCAGGGTTAAATAGGAAATGGCAAGGTAGACAAAATTCATCATTATATTTTGCACCCACTTTGAGTTGTATGCAAATCCTAAAATGATCATGTAACTCAACGTATATGAGGACTCACAAATTTGCATAAAAATAGCTACTAAAATATGTAAAATGGATATTTACTCCATATAAAGTAAAGGACCCTCCTAGATATCTCTATGTTCATCCTATGGTATGCATGCTCAATGGCAAAATCAAATCGAAGAAAGAATATGGTTTGAGTATTATCTATCTCACAAAAGAAACTTAACATAATCATAGCCTTCTAAAATTGTTTAAGAAATAAAAACTTAAACAAATGAAACATGATTGGTTTAGGAAAACTTTCTTAAAAAAAAAGGGGTAGAGCATGTTGTCATGTGATATATCAAACAATGCCATATTATGTGATAAGACTCATATAAATATGGCGATGAATCTTTATGTAGCTACATTTGAATATTCATAATATCAAAATAGAAATGTTATTGATAGAATGTGTCCCCTTATATTAGGCGCACTTATAGGATGTAAGAAATTGAAGGAAGTAGGTAATACACAATGTATAATTGAAAACAAAAGGTGTAATTCATCTAAGGTAGTAACGGAAATTAATGAATCACATAATAAGAGAGTAATATATCTAGAAAAATAAATGATGAACATTGTATGGGCTAGAGATAAATCATAATTGTATAATTTTATCCTAATTTAAGCATATGAAAAATGCTAATGCGATCCTTAATGAACAAAAATAAAAAAAATGTCCATGTAGGCACATAAGTAATTAGACAAACACATTCAGCACTTTGGAATCTAAGGTTGCGAACACGTAGTTATATAGGTAAAGAAATATGTTCCTAGTGGTAACATTGGCCTAGGAAGGTAATAATGGGGGAAGACATAATGCCTCCCAATATAAAATGATAAGTAATAGTATCATATGAAACGCATGAAGAATGAAAGATTAGCCCAATATAAGAGGGTACTCTCCTATTCTAAGAGGGTATCCATATAAATATAATGAGGGAATACATGCACAAATTGAAATGATGTGGGAGAGGCAAAATGTTCACAATTTAAATGTAATTATAAGAGTATGATATTGAAACATACGATCAAAGATAAGACATAGGAATGTGCTCAACATATGCTAAATATCATAATTATAGACATGATATGATATGTGAGCAGTCATGAAGATTGTAAGAGAAACATCATGTATAACAATCATATAATTAGAAAGTAACAAGATTATATGAAAAACTAAATTCAAAAGATATGAAAAATAAAATCGCTAATAAATAAGCTCAAAAAGCAAATATAAAATAAAATGAGCTAGAAAAATTAAGATAATGAAAAATATAAGAAAAGTGAAAAATAAGAAAACAAAGAATTTGAAAAAATGTAAGCATGCATAGTTGAGGAAACACATCAACAAAAGAAAAGAGAGAATAAAATTAAAAAACAAGTCACATGCAACCAACAATACACAATCAAAAGACCAAGATATAAAACCAATAAGAAAATAATTTCTAAACTTTAAATGCATATATGCTCGAGTGATGTTCACGTATAATTAGAAATGTTTGGGAGCTCAATTATTTCATTAGAACATTATGATTGTCCTGATTCTTTAAATTATAAATAATTGCCATTCACCAAATAAGTCATCGAATCTTTCATCGTTGATTTAGTCTTCTTTATTTGATTTCTTCTATTGCCTAACAGATTAGAAAGTTCAAGGTATAAACACATGCTCCACTGGTATTCATTTCTTTTCTTACTCAAATAACTTTCTTATCTACGTGGTCCTGGAGGAATAATTTGCATTTATTGCACATCTTCTGACTTTAATTCAAGATTTCAACATACTCTTTTACCCTTTTCATGATTTATAATACTCCAAGTAAATGGGACATGCCTCATAGATAAGAAAGATCGGGATATAAAGATTACATGACATTGTATTGAAAGCATTCTCCTGCTGCTCGTCTGTTATAAGCATTTTCTAATTTCAATGGCAGATGACCAACCCAAAATGTCTTCGCTCGTGCTGCCTGCAATAAAACTTTGCGGGATGTCATTCGGGCTCTTTTATTTTACTTGTCTTATCTTACTGGATATCTGGAACGCAATTAAGAGCAAACCACGTACATGGTGGATACCGGGCAAGGCTTTGATCCTAAGTGCTTTAAGCATCCAAGTTCTGAGTTATCTGGACTATAGCAATATAAGCTTTTCTGACACTCCCAATCATACCGATATAGCCAAGTTGCTTGGCAATCAATTGGTGATTGATAGTGGAAGGCTTGTGATCTGTGTGTTCATTGGCTATTTGCTACCAGGTATGGCCACTCGTGGCTCCGCTCGGGCCTCTAGCGATATTGTTGCGCTGGTTGTCAGTTTGTTCACAGCTATTATCTCGGAGCTTTTCTATGTACACAAGGCCGGAAACGTAATCCTTAAGGTAGATTACAATTATGTTTATGATTTCTTTGATCAATGGCAACATAATCCCAAAATAAAAATCTGGTTCATTGTATCCAGCTCTGTTTTCTTGGTGGCAATTGTATTGCTCATTTTGTTACTAGTCTCTGCAATTTTAGCTGGCAAAACTGTTCGCTGCATGCTCAAACAGAGGATAAATTCAGCAATTTCGTTGAATAAACCTCATCAGGCTAAGGAGTGTTGGGAGAAATTCGAAGATGAGGTACTCAAATCATGGCTTCTCTGTCGTGCTGCTCAGCCTCAATATGTGATTGCGAGATCAGTGTTGAGCTCATCGACCGGACTGGTGGTTTCTATTTGCATTGTGTTGTTCATAGCTAAAACATTAAAGCTGAGGTCTAATATTATCCATTATGATGATGGACTGGATTGGTTGAGACACACAACTTTCGGGTTGCAGTGTCTCTTTGTAGCATTGGGCGGGTTGGTCATCTTCCGAAGGTGGTTCAGGGCAGTCATCTATTTTCCAATATTCTTTAGGAAAGGGATTAAGTGTCCTCCTTCTTGGCCACGGTGCTCTGTAGAGGATTTTTGGACAAGGAGCATCTCGGAGCTGATAAATATGTATGACCTACAACAGTGGCGCAGGGACCAAAAGCCCGCAGCTGATAAAACTTGTTTTGGCGGCATCTTTATGAAAGTGTTTACAAAATTCAAGTTGCATAAGTTACTCTACTTTGTTTGGGCATTGCAAAAGTTTCTCGTCTGGTTCAGCAAATGCTGTTGGCTTTTCTCAGAGATGTTTTTCGGCTCGACGTTAATGCGGAGGGCTGTAATAGGAAAAGACACGCATTTGTTCAAAGACCATCCATCAGAGGATGAATTGGGGAATTACAAGAAAGTATTGGAGCACCTGTGCATGCCGGGAGAAAAGCCGGCAAGTCTGTGGTTAACCAACAAAGCTTCGATCGGTCAAGCCAGAGATCGCATTGAAAACGGGAAGAAGAGCGAGTGCCAGGGGTTGATCGACCTAATTAAGGAACGCCCTGATACACCTTATGACGAAAGATTTGTATATCGGCTTGAAAGTTTGCCGCTTGTAAAGGTGTATTTTCCTGCACTCAACGAGAGTTGGTGGAAGATGACAGCAGTATCATTGCTGAGGATCATCATCAAACTAGAAGCAGATGGCAGAAAGAAAGGTGAAGCTATAAAAGCTTACAAGCAAGCTTGGGACTTGATGACCTTTGTTGAAAGTTCCAATTCAGAACAGCCAAATAGTATTAATGTGACTCAAGTTTTCGACTTTGAAGCGGACCTGGTAAGCATGGTTGCCGACAAGGAATTTGAAGAACTGGAGAAAATGCATGATTCTTCACAGGTATCCACAACTAATGATCCTAAGAGAGCCCTTGATGATTTTTTAGAAAAGGCTGAGGAGCAGCTCAGAATCCAGAAGCTGTTAGAAGGTGAACAAACTCGTCCAGACGTAGAGAAAGCAGCTAGGCGTATCGGTGATGGGCCACAGGATTCAAAGGACTGGAATAAAATTGTACCCAGTTACAGCATGTATAGGGTATGCAAAATACTCAATAGCCGCAATGATAACAATCTCAAGGAATTGGTGGATTACTTGCATAACTGTTTAGGTGATGTAATTGTTGATTGCCTGGAACGATTGCCTAAGATGCTGGTAAGGAGCTTTGGAGAATGGGCGCTAGAATTCCAGGAAGACGACATGTGGGAGGCATTCCATATAGCTGGTAAGTGCAAGAAAGTTGTCGAGGGCAGCGAATTGAAGCTCATCTGGGAGATGTCAGAATCCACCGAGGGACAAGCCCAATAAAAATTTGTTGTCAAGTGTGTAAGAAATTGCGTTTTGCTTTACTTTTTTGAGCGTGCTATAACTGCGGGTTGGACCTACGCAGAAAAGATTAACCTTTCCATATCCCTTAATTATGTCAAATCTTATTTTCTGTGCTTCAGATTTATTGCATGTGTAACTCTCAGAGGTGTGACTCGGGTCTATATTCATTGTCCTTTGTAATAGTATCTTTTACAAAATATATTATATTATATATTTCTTTGTAGCCCGAGATATCTTCTGGGGATAAAAATTGATCATCTGTGCTCAGAAATATGTACGGCAGCAACTCTGACGCAACAAATATTCCTAGGTCTGATTCAGATGAATGAAATAAGTATTCTATATTATTTTATTTTTTTAAATATATCTATATTTATATGTTCTTTCTAGTTATGGGATTCAAATAGAGCCAACGCTGAAGTAGAGAACATTGAGGTAGGGAATGATGCAGATCTGTTGCAAACGGTTTTGAATGATTCGACAACATTATTGCTCTAGTTTTCTTTGTAGGGAAATAAAGAGAATATTTTTGAACTCATATTTCTAATTCCACTTCGGCAATATTTCTTTTAATTTCTGTAATAAGAAGGGTTAAGTTTCTGTCATGAACTGCATAATTAAGGGGATGAAGACTCGGGCGAGATGCTCTGTTTTAAAGGATGTAAATATGAAGTATGTAAATTATGTTTTTTTTATATAATTAAATGGGTATTGGCCCTTCTAGTAATTTATCTATTAAAAAAAATATTTCTTTTAATTTATTTGTTGTTATGGTCAAACAGAAATTGTCTATCCATATATATTAATTACTCTTCATGTTGGGTTTCTAATAACACTTTATACATAAAACTGGCAAAGCTTCTTTGTGATTGTTTTTGGGCATCTTTAAACAATCATGGGGGATTTCATCATGTGGCTTGGCAATTTTTCTTCTTTCCCTATGAGTCTAGAGGATTCAAGTTACTATGCACTTGGTGTCAAGGTTTGGCTCTTCACATAAAGTAGATTATTTGTGTCTTCTAGGACAACAAACACTAAAAAAATTTAGTGTACCAATATATTTCTTTTAGTCATCTTGTTAGGTTGTCTGCTTAGAACGGGATTGGCCTTCATACCCTTCTTATCATGAACTTGTTTTTTCATATCCAAGGGGCTTTTCTAATATAAATCATTTGGAAAGCTTGGGAAGTCACGAAGCTTTAGCTTTTTTGGAATGGTTCTCACTTCCATAGTGGTATTTTCATAGATTACCAAAATGTTTGGTTGTCCCCTATTTCAAATATCCACTTATGGGGATGGCTTGGGTTTGTGCCTTGACATTTTTTGAAAAATAAATTAAAACTACTTGGGATCTTTTCTCTAAGGCCTCCATAAGTTTCCTATCATGGAATATATCTAAGGGAAAGTTTCACCTTTCTAATCAAAATCATGAATCTCTTGAGATAGGTATAGGGGGGATTTTGACTAATATGATTCACAAAATTGATATCAATTCCTACAAAACTTAATGGAAAGGGTGGAAATGGCAACTACATACAATTTTTAAAAATCATAGACTACAACATGAATATGATTGCTTCTCTTCTCATTTATCTTCAATTCCCATTATGAGTTAATGGTGGCATTTGCAATCAATAGTTTCTATTTGGAAATGCATATTTCACACTATATTGTAAATAGTTTTGAAACTAAAATTTGCTCACTTTTCTTAGAGTATTTTTTCCTAAGGCTTCTAATTGGCTCCAAATTATCCCATATGGAAATCCCTAACCCTAGTGTCTTTTGTGGGCAATATGAGTCTTTGAAACACCTTTTTTTATTTTTTTCCCAAACCTAAAAATGTTTGTTCTTGGATACATAATTTTTTCAAGAATCTTGGATTGGAATATTTTTCAAGGCATCTAGTCCTTTTAGGGGATTGTGCTTGCATCCCTATAAGGATCACTCATATTCGACATGCTTGCAACTTATATTTTTCTTCAAAATATGAAAACATAGAAATTTGACTATTTTTCCCTAATAATTATGTGGGTCATAATTTTTCACTTTACACTAAACTTATGATTTATTATAATGTTTGACTATAGATCTAAGTATAAGTTAACAAAGTTGCACTTTAGGTGGATCACTTGTAGGTGCTTCTTAACCACTAGGTTAATGTTTCTTGTGTTGTTTCCAAACTTTCTCCATCTCCCTTTTTTCTCTTAGAGTCACTTCTTTTCTTATAGGTGTCATTATGGATGTAACCTCTCTATTTGATACAATTGAGAGAACTAATCATAGGCTTTACCTTCGCTCTGAGAAGGGATCATAGTCAATAGGGTTAGTCATGTCTTACTCTTGAATGCTTTGTCTCTCTACCATCTACATGAGGACCTTTTCAATGGTCAATGAAGAGTGCTACTAGCTGGTTTACTTCTAAAAATTCTCTTGGTTCAGTCTTTATATTTTACATATTTCTGCAACTATAAAAGAATATAAAGGAAGTAATACTTGTTGCTCTTTGATACTTTTGTCCTCGATGACAAGAAAATAAAAAGGGAGAAGTTGTGTTGCCTAAGTATCATATTTTGAGGCGAGTTCATTAAGCATGTGGTTATATTCTATTTTTTAAAAAGCCTTTCTCTCGGGCCAGGCTGGTGACACGGATACATTGAATAACGCTGACTTGGCATTTAATTGAAAGGTATCTTTGGTTAGTGTTATGTTTAATACTTTTACGGACTAGCAGCATATTCTTGGAATACTTTATGTGATCGACATATTGAAAGCCTTTGGAGCATCTCTTTGTTTCATTTTGTTTTTGAACAAGTTTATTGTTCGGTTGAAGTCCGTCTCAAACCCTAGAGGCCATGAGAGATGCAGTCGCCGCTGTAGCAAAGGAGCTCGAGTTAGTTTGTTTGGTTGGGAAGAATAATGCAAGGGTGCAAGGGTGGACTTAACAGTGAGCTAAATGGATTTCTGGTTAGTTTCTTTTCAGTTATCAATGAGGTTGCGCATTACAGGTAATATTCTTGTTCAACTGTTTAAAAAGATTCAGGTATTTCGAATCTGGGTTTTCAACCATGAAAAATGGAAATAATGAAACAGATTTGGCCTTATTTTTTGGTTTTCAAATTTGGGAAATTCAAGCATATTTAGTTTATTTAGATCAATACATAGTCAATGACATTATCTCTCAGCTTCTCTTTTCATTGCACAGTTAATCGGTTATTTTTTTTTTCAGTTTGCAAATTCCAGTAAGGGTTTGGTAACCCTATACGAGGGTTATTCTTGAAGACGTTTTTTTTTGGAAGAGAACAGTTTAAAAACAGAATATGTTGAAATACATTGGGGGAGTGTGAATAAGGGGAAAACAAAGAGTTTGTTGAAAAAGAAAACAAAGTGCTCTGTGTATATCAAAAGATTATCAGAGATTTTTGATAGTCGAGGGTTCTAGAGTATTACTCTGTTTTGTTGCAGAGTACATGAGGCTATAGTGGTTGAAATTATTTTGTTGATTCAGAGATTGAGTTTTCTCTCTGATAGTGTTTAATTTCTTTAAAAGAATGTTATTATTCTCTATCTGTGTTACAAAGACATGAAGAATATTGTTGCAAAAATCATTTAGAGAGAATCATTTGTACAGATTGGTAAAATATACTCACTCCAATCACTGATGGTTTTGTGACTGCAGAACTAAAAGCAATCATAAAATTACCAGTGACTATAGCTTGAGTTGGAATGTTTCTATTGGATAAGAAAGAGGGGTTGGTGCTCCTTGAGGCTTTGTGGCTTCTAAATTTTGTGTACTGAGTTGGTGCTCTTTGAAATAATATAAGGAATCTTACCGAGTGGTTTTTCTACCCCAGGAGGGTTTTCCACTCATGAAAATCATGGTGTTATGTGCCTTGTCTTGTCTCAGTTTGTCTTACTGGTTTATGCTCTGATACTTCATGTCTTTTGCTCCTTTTATTTCATACTCAGTTTTGTTTGAATTTATGTGATGCAATCTTTGCAATACTCGTTTAGCTATTTTATGTTTTTGTAAAAGAATCAAAAACATTTTGTTTTCTGAAAAGCATGAATCAAGTTTTTCATTTGGTCTTATTGTGTAATTCTTGCTTCATTAACAGTGTTATATCAAGGTGTTAAGTCTCATTTGTTCAGATTTTTCAACTTACATTCATCTGTGCTTATTGTTAAACAAAATTGCCAAGTTGAGAAGGAGTCCTTGTTAAAATTGTTACACTCTGATTCACCCCCCCCCCCTCTCAGAGTGTCTCCACTTCCAACAAGTGGTATCAGAGCATTGGGTCCCTCATATAGGTCTGTCCTAGGGATTGTTCCTGGTCATTTGGAAGTTTTTTTTATGGCTCATTCTCAAGAAGGTGCATCTCTATCAAGAGCTCCTCTTTTTGATGGCACAGATTATGTGTTTTGGAAGATCAGGATGGAAACATACTTGATCTCTGTTGATGTAAATGTGTGGAACATTGTTACTACAAAATATGTTGTTCCTACTTCCATTCCTTCAGATCCTGATGCTAAAACTCAATATGAGTTAAATGCTAGAGCTAAGCATGCTCTGTTATGTGGTCTCACCAAGGATGTGTTTGTTAAAGTTATGCATTGTGCATCTGCTAATGAAATATGGAGTAAGCTAGAAACCATTTATCAAGGTGATGCAAAGGTCAAGGAATCTAAAATTCTCACACTCAAGAATCAGTTTGAGTCATTGAGAATGAAAGAAGATTGGACTATTGCAAATTATTTTCTTAGAATTGATGAAGTTGTGAATTCAAGAAGGGGTCTTGGTGAAAATGTTGATGAAAAAGATGTTGTCAGAAAAGTTATTAGAACATTACTTCCTAAATATGAAACTAAGGTGTCCACTTTAGAAGAAAAGAAAAGTTTTTCTACTATGTCTCTTGACAGCCTTCAAAGTATACTTACAGCTTATGAAATGAGGATTGGTAGTAATTCTTCTAATTCTAAAGAAACTGCTTTTAAAGTAGAAAAGAAAGAGGAACCAGATAGTGAGTCTGAACTTTCAGATGCTATAGAAGCTCTGCTAGTTAGAAAGTTAAAAAAAATATATAAGGGAAAACTACCCTTCAAATGCTTTAATTGCGGTAAAGCTGGACACTTTGCTGCTCAATGTCCCCTGAATGATCAAAACAGTGAAGAAGAAAAATCAGAAAAAGTTTTCAGAAAGAAAAAATGGAACTCTAAAAAGAAATTCAATCCATTTCAGAAAAAGAAGAGTCTTTTTATAAAAGAAGATTCTGAAAATGATTCAGATGACTCACCTTGTGAAGGTGATGAAACTTTGTTTATGGCTGAAATAGAAACTTCCTCAAAGAAAGGTATAATGAACATATTAGAAGATAAATCTGATGACTTAGATCAAGGTGAAATTGATCTTGAAGGAGAATTGCTTTGTGCTCTTAAGGAAATCAAAAGACTAAAGAAGCTTGTAGTTTCTCATGAAAGTGAAATTCAAATTTTGCAAATTGAATTAAAAGATTCAAAGCAAACAGTAGAAGATTTAAAAGTTTTACTTGCTGATAGTGAATTGAAAGTTAACACTTTGGAACAGCAAACTAATTCTTTGCATAAGCAGATTGAGCAGTATGGAAGTACCTTGCATTTAAATGAAATTTTAAACAAACAAAAACTATGCAAGAATATGACAGGTGTAGGTTTTGAGAGTGCTAAAGCATCAAAACAAATTACTAAACCTACAAATAGAAACCAATTTCAGGCTTACAACAGAATGACACCTTTTAGGTTTGGATTCTTTCATGGTTACTGTTTTTACTGCAACAAGTTTGGCCATAAGGTTAACACTTGCAGATTTTTACAACATAGAACTTCTATGATTGGATACAATCAAACCTCTGGCTTTCCAAACACTGTGAAGTGCATTAAGTGTAACACCTTTGGACATACTTCTTCTCAATGCAAATCAAAGGCAAATATTCATAAGGTATGGAAACCAAAGTTTGTCCCTAGTATTGAACAGTCTATGATAGTGCAATCTGCATTCTTTTCAAGTAAGAAGTCACTGTGGGTGTTGGACAGTGGCTGTTCACACCATATGACAGGAGACAAAAATAGATTTATTCATTTTGAAGACTTTGATGGAGGTTTTGTAAGATTTGGTGATAATTCAGGAGCTTTCGTCAGAGGTAAGGGTACATTATTACTGAATGATGATACTCCAATACATGATGTGTATTTTGTTGAAGGATTGAAACACAACCTACTAAGTGTTAGTCAGATTTGTGATAGTGGTTATAATGTGTCCTTCACTTCTCATGGTTGTACTATAAAAACTAAGTCTGGTAAAATTGTAGCTGCTGGTTTGAGAACAATTGGCAATGTTTACAACCTGCTTGACTCCACAAACTATGAAATCAACGAAGGCATGTGTCTTATGGGTCAAGTTGAGGAAAATTGGTTGTGGCACAAACGTTTGGGACATGTGAACTTTGATAATCTGGTTTGAATCAGCAAGAATCAGAATGTTAGAGGCTTACCCATCTTGAGTAAACCAGAAAACTCTGTGTGCAAAGAGTGTCTTAAAGGTAAACAAACAAAAACAACTTTTAAATCTAAAGAACACTCTTCTATTAGACCGTTACAACTTGTTCACACAGATTTATGTGGTCCAACCAGGACACAATCCATCAACGGTGAAAAATACTTCATGCTTTTTGTGGATGATTATACAAGAATGATATGGGTTACTTTTCTCAAACATAAATCTGAAGCATTTGTCAGATTTAAAATTTTCAGGAAAATGGTTGAACGTGAAACTGATTTAAAGCTCAAATGTTTAAGATCAGACAAAGGTGGTGAGTTTACATCACAAGAGTTTATAGGTTATTGTGAGAAACATGGCATTAAAAGACAATATGCTGCTACCCGAACACCTCAACAGAACGGGGTGGTTGAAAGAAAAAATAGAACAGTTAAAGAGATGGCTCGCACAATGCTGAATGAAGCAAATCTGCCAGACAAATATTGGAAAGAAGTTGTTCACACAGCAGTTTACATTTTGAATCGTGTGCAAATCAGGGTAAAATCCACCTTTACTCCTTATGAACTTTGGTATGGTAAAGCTGCATCAATTAAATACTTCAAAATTTTTGGTTGCAAATGTTATATAAAAAGAGATGAAGAAAATCTAGGTAGTTTTGATGCTAAGACTGATGAGGGTATCTTTCTTGGATACTCTACTCATAGCAAAGCTTATAGATGTTTCAATAATAGATTGAACAAGATAGTTGAAACTATTAATGTAAGATTCGATGAGCAATTTCTTCTAAGTGATGGTATGCAGGATGTTGAAGAGGATATTTCAATAAGACTGGAACAAGTTCCTAAATCTGCTGAAGTAGAAATTACAAATGAAAAGAGTCCTCCACCAAGTCCTAAAACTAAAATTCCTTTACATACACCCTCTAGAATCATTACTAAAAGACATCCTCAAAGTCAGATTATTGGTGAAATGGATGCTGGAATCTTGACTAGGAGAAGAGCAAAAACTGGTGAACAAGCTCAAATGGCTGAGCATTACTGTCTGGTAACTGATTTTGAACCTAAGTCTGTTTCTGAAGCTCTTGTTGATGATTGTTGGCTGCATGCTATGCAAGATGAAATCAGTCAAATAGAAAAGAATAAAACCTGGGAACTTGTGCCTAGACCAGATGATAAAAATGTTATAGGGGGTAAATGGATTTTTAGAAATAAACTTGATGAATCTGGTAAAGTTGTTAGGAATAAAGCACGCTTTGTGTGTAAAGGCTATGCACAGCAAGAAGGTGTAGATTTTGGTGAAACATTTGCACCTGTTGCTAGGCTAGAGTCAATACGAATATTTCTGGCATACTCATGTTATAAAAACTTTAAAGTGTATCAAATGGATGTTAAAACAGCATTCCTTAATGGTTATCTTGATGAAGAGGTATATATGGAACAACCAGAAGGGTTTGTCTCTGCAGATAAACTTGATTATGTATACAAGTTAAAAAAGGCTCTTTATGGCCTTAAACAAGCTCTAAGAGCTTGGTACTCCAGGTTAGATGCCCATCTTACAACAAACGGATATACTAGAGGTGGTGTTGACAGTAACCTATATGTCAAAGTTGAAGGTAATGATACTTTAGTTGTTGAAGTTTATGTGGATGATATTATATTTGGCAGTCATAATGATGCCGTATCCAAAAAGTTTTCAAAACTCATGGAATTTGAATTTGAAATGTCCATGTTGGGTGAATTAACCTTCTTTCTTGGGCTTCAAGTAATGCAGCTTGAACAAGGCATTTTTCTCTCACAAACCAAATATGCAAAAGAGATGCTTAAAAAGTTCAATTTGACATATTGCAAACCTGTTAGTACTCCAATTGAGACTGGTTGTAAATTGACCAAGTCAGATGACTCACCTGAGGTAAATCAATCTGAGTATAGATCAATGGTTGGTAGCCTACTGTATTTAACTGCATCTAGGCCTGATTTGATGCATGCAGTTTGTTTGGTTTCACGTTTTCAGTTTGCCCCCAAACAATCTCATTTGATTGCTCTAAAAAGGATATTCAAGTATATTCAAGGTACTTTAGACTTTGGCTTGTGGTATTCACGAAATAATGATTTTACTCTTGTTGGTTTTACGGATGTTGACTGGGCTGGTTGTATAGATGATAGAAAAAGCACCAGTGGTGCAGCTTTCTTCTTAGGAGATCGCCTTGTTGCCTGGCACAACAAAAAGCAAGAATGTGTCACTTTACCAACTGCAGAATCTGAATATATTGCAGCAACAACTTGTTGTACGCAATTAATCTGGATGTCTCATCAACTTGCTGATATGGGTATTATAGTTGACAAGCCCATCTCCATCTTCTGTGATAATACTAGTGCCATCAGTCTTTCAAAGAATCCTGTGATGCACTCTCGCACTAAACATGTTGCTATTAAATTACTATTTCTACGAGAACAAGTGTTGGCTAATGAATTTCAAGTTTTATATGTACCTTCCCAGGCACAAGTAGCAGATATTTTTACGAAAGCTTTGTCTAAAGAAGTCTTTGAACGGTTAAGGGATAGATTGGGAGTGCTTTCTCAATCTGCTCTTGTCTTCACATAATGCATGATTTGAGGGGGAGTGTTGCTCTGTTGATTTACTTTCTTTTTGTCCTTAAAGAAAAAAAACACAAAAAAAAAAGAAAAAAAAAGGGGGAGAAAGTGGCATTGGCGCATTGGTATTTCATTTTGATATTACAGTGACATTGGCATTTCAGTTGATATTACAATGGCATTGGCATTTCAAGCATTGGTATTTCATTTTGATATTACAGTGGCATTGGCATTTCAGGCATTGGTATTTCATTTTGATATTACAGTGACATTGGCATTTTAGTTGATATTACAGTGGCATTGGCATTTCAGGCATTGGTATTTCATTTTGATATTACAGTGGCATTGGCATTTTATTTTGGTATTATAGTTTGGTATTCTTGTTTGATACAGATCAGAATGGGAGTGACTGGTATTACAATTTGGTATTCTTGTTTGATACAGATCAGAATGGGAGTTCATTATTCTGACAGTATTCATTCTTTTTACAGAATTGCAAATTATAGGTTCAGAGGATCTTGTATTTCTTACAGTTTTGCATATGACAAGGTTCAGTGTTGATTGTATATGTTGTATTTGTTGACAGTGGCTTTCCTTACATTGATTTTGGTCCCTTCAGTTGACAACATATTTCATGGCAACGATGGTTTGAGTTTTTTTTCTTTTTAATTTTTTTTGCCATTAAGGACAAAGGGGGAGTTTGTTGCTCTTTGATACTTTTGTCCTCGATGACAAGAAAATAAAAAGGGAGAAGTTGTGTTGCCTAAGTATCATATTTTGAGGCGAGCTCATTAAGCATGTGGTTATATTCTATTTTTTAAAAAGCCTTTCTCTCGGGCCAGGCTGGTGACACGGATACATTGAATAACGCTGACTTGGCATTTAATTGAAAGGTATCTTTGGTTAGTGTTATGTTTAATACTTTTACGGACTAGCAGCATATTCTTGGAATACTTTATGTGACCGACATATTGAAAGCCTTTGGAGCATCTCTTTGTTTCATTTTGTTTTTGAACAAGTTTATTGTTCGGTTGAAGTCCGTCTCAAACCCTAGACGCCATGAGAGATGCAGCCGCCGCTGTAGCAAAGGAGCTCGAGTTAGTTTGTTTGGTTGGGAAGAATAATGCAAGGGTGCAAGGGTGGACTTAACAGTGAGCTAAATGGATTTCTGGTTAGTTTCTTTTCAGTTATCAATGAGGTTGCGCATTACAGGTAATATTCTTGTTCAACTGTTTAAAAAGATTCAGGTATTTCAAATCTGGGTTTTCAGCCATGAAAAATGGAAATAATGAAACAGATTTGGCCTTATTTTTTGGTTTTCAAATTTGGGAAATTCAAGCATATTTAGTTTATTTAGATCAATACAGAGTCAATGACATTATCTCTCAGCTTCTCTTTTCATTGCACAGTTAATCGGTTATTTTTTTTTTCAGTTTGCAAATTCCAATAAGGGTTTGGTAACCCTATACGAGGGTTATTCTTGAAGACATTTTTTTTTGGAAGAGAACAGTTTAAAAATAGAATATGTTGAAATACATTGGGGGAGTGTGAATAAGGGGAAAACAAAGAGTTTGTTGAAAAAGAAAACAAAGTGCTCTGTGTATATCAAAAGATTATCAGAGATTTTTGATAGTCGAGGGTTCTAGAGTATTACTCTATTTTGTTGTAGAGTACATGAGGCTATAGTGGTTGAAATTATTTTGTTGATTCAGAGATTGAGTTTTCTCTCTGATAGTGTTTAATTTCTTTAAAAGAATGTTATTATTCTCTATCTGTGTTACAAAGACATGAAGAATATTGTTGCAAAAATCATTTAGAGAGAATCATTTGTATAGATTGGTAAAATATACTCACTCCAATCACTGATGGTTTTGTGACTGCAGAACTAAAAGCAATCATAAAATTACCAGTGACTATAGCTTGAGTTGGAATGTTTCTATTGGATAAGAAAGAGGGGTTGGTGCTCCTTGAGGCTTTGTGGCTTCTAAATTTTGTGTACTGAGTTGGTGCTCTTTGAAATAATATAAGGAATCTTACCGAGTGGTTTTTCTACCCCAGGAGGGTTTTCCACTCATGAAAATCATGGTGTTATGTGCCTTGTCTTGTCTCAGTTTGTCTTACTGGTTTATGCTCTGATACTTCATGTCTTTTGCTCCTTTTATTTCATACTCAGTTTTGTTTGAATTTATGTGATGCAATCTTTGCAATACTCGTTTAGCTATTTTATGTTTTTGTAAAAGAATCAAAAACATTTTGTTTTCTGAAAAGCATGAATCAAGTTTTTCATTTGGTCTTATTGTGTAATTCTTGCTTCATTAACAGTGTTATATCAAGGTGTTCAGTCTCATTTGTTCAGATTTTTCAACTTACATTCATCTATGCTTATTGTTAAACAAAATTGCCAAGTTGAGAAGGAGTCCTTGTTAAAATTGTTACACTCTGATTCACCCCCCCCCCCCTCTCAGAGTGTCTCCACTTCCAACAATACTAACAAATAGAAATCTCTAATAGACACTCTAGACCCTACTAACATATGGGATAAACTCAATGATGAAGATCCTCATCCTACCCCATCTACATATTCTCTCAACACTTGACAAATTTGTTTAAATTTTTATGAGCTAAGTTGTTGCCCCATATTGATTTTAGGGGTGTGACTATTTCCACCTACCTTTTCGTTTAAGTATGTGTAACATTATTTTATAAGTGGTAGTATAGAACCTTTTTTTTTTTTTAATACAAGAATATTTATATATTTTTTTTTATGCAAGTAATTTAGAGTAATTTGATTAATTAAACAAATTGCTTAAAATTTAGAGTTTAGGTAAATTATATTAAAGAAATACTCATAAAAATGTATTCAAATAATTAAAGATGATTATGTTATCTAATCCAAAAATTAATTTTCTATAAATAAATAGATAAATTAAATATATTTTCTCGAGACTTGAGAGGTGAGGGTACAAAAATCATGGATTTTGTAAATAACTATCTGTAAACTGGAAAATTTAACCCTGGTGACTCCCCACCTAGGAGAGAGAAAATAAATCACTAGGATTGTTTTCACTTGGGAGAACTTTACATTCAAAAGAGGGGCTTGAATCCACTAGATCCAAATCTAAGGGAAACAAGGATGTGAATTCCAAGTGGATTGCAAGGGTTGAAGTGTGATTTACCCTCTTTTGTAAATGAGATAGTTGACTTGTTGACTATGCGGAAAAGAGAGGGGAAATGAGTGAAATGAGGGGTTACCAGTTCAGGATCATGTTGTAACTTTGGATCTGAGCTAATTAGACTCATACGGATCTGCTCTGCAAATTTGGAGAAAATTATTCAAGAACATGGCGGGAATGTACATGGTCCTCCACAAAATCCGTGAAATGAAAAGAGTTCTTCCATCTCTGCAAATGAAGCCCAAACCTACAATTACAGTTGTGCACCTGCAACCTACACATAGAAAAGAGAGGAAAAGGGGTTGTGGATAGGGTTTTGCCTCAGTCAAACCCCAGTTGAGGAATCAACCTTGAAAGAAAGTAATTGCAAATGCTTGAATGTAAGCAATGGAAATGTATACCTTGCAGATCTGCAACTTGTCGATGAAGATTGATTTGCTTCTTGAATGTAATCACAAGTGTTGCATGGAATGGCATGTAACATGATAAAACCCTAACAAAAACACATACTTGCAATTGAATGTTTTAATATATTGCTCCAATGGATTAATGAAGAAGAATTGAATGTTGGAATGCTTGATGATGTATGTCTTTGGCTATGTTTTCTTATGATCCACTTCGCTTGAATTTCGCCTCTCATTCCTCCTTATGAAAATGAGAAAACCAACTCCCTTTTATACATGCCTCTTGAAGATTAATTCATCTCATAAAAGGCTGACATAGGGGAGATTTAGGATCCTGAAGTGCAGATGGGTCGAGGGGACGTATCTTGGGGCCACCCTAAGAGGGTGGAACAGGAGCGCCATGCCCCTGTCCTACCCTATCTTCGGGCTTGGACATGGTCCTCAGGCTATCTCAGGGCTCAAAAAGGAAGGGGTCAAGGGTGAAAATGCAGAAAGGGGTCTCAGTTTGGAAGGAGGATGTCGTCGCCAAGGTGAGGACCTCAAATATGGTTAAAATTGTAGGAGGCACAATTTTATGACACTACATCTAGCCCCCACTTTAGTGGGAGTATGGATTACGCCACTACTGTCGGTAAAGTATAAGAAATAGAGATGAAGATGAGAGATGTGGAGCAAGATCATAATGGGTACAAGATGTCACTAATCTCAAGGAACCAAGCCCCCAATATTAGGATCTTAACTCACTCAAACATATGCAAGAGCACACATAACAAAAGGAACAAGACGCACAAAAGAAAAACAAAGTGCAAAAAACAAACAACAAGACAAGACAGAAGATGACAAACCAAAGAGACCTCAATACTCGGATATCTTAACAATTAATCAAGACACAAAGACCAATGCCATCACATACACAAGAGATCACATAAAAGAGCAAAGAAGAAAACATCCATGAACCATCAATATCAAAACTATGGGTTCACGAGAGGAAGAAGAGAGAGGACATGAATACACACTTTTTTGATCCATGAGAAGAAAAGAGAAGAAGAAAGAAACCATGGACGTCTCGCCCCTAAAACTAGGTGATCCATGGAGAGAACGACATGAAAATCTCGCCCCTATAGCCTGTCTAGGTGATCCATGTAAGGGAGGAGAGTAGGAACACCGTTAGTTCCACCCAACCTCAAGCGCTTGTGTGTCCAAGTGAGGTTCAAAATGCCTCATAGGAATCTATGCCTAAGTACACTACAACCTATTTAAAATGTATAGTACATGTGTCAAGAAAGGTGTGACATCTCGCTCTAAGATTCTGTTCTCTAGTTCCGAGAATAATCACCCTGCATAAAAGAAAAGTGGCATCATCTCACTCTAAGAGATCGTGCTCTAGTTCCGAGAATGACTCACTGTAAAAAGTGTCGACATATTTCTCTAAGAGGCTTCCCTCTGGTTCCAATAATGTCTCATTGTACAAGAAAAGTGATGACACCTTTCTTTAAGAGGCCACCCTCTGCTTCCAAGAATATCCCACTCTGCAATGTATGAGAGAAGTATAATACAAAGGAGCAGTGTGGGTGCCCCCCCCTTAAGATGTCAACATAGGTTGATGTTAATATCTTAAGGAAAGTAGAACAAGGATGCATACCTTCAACACAAAGAAGATATTAGTTATGCAACAATATCATAAATCCAAGCAAGAGAAGGAATACACTTCATAAAAGGATAAGATAGTTGAAAAGAGATATCTTGCTATAAGTGTAAAGGTGATCCTTGGAGGAGAAGATATCTTTATTCAAAAGACATCTACCCCAAAAAGGAGTTGTCTTAGACAAATATAACATCTTCTAGCACAAAGAAAAGAAGAGAACGAGAATGCAATCCTTCCTCCTATTCCTAGGTGAAAGGGAATCTCGATGAAGGATAACTCACGTTTAGCCCCAAGAGGGATGGGTGAATTTATCATAGATGTACATTACCTAGTGTGAAAAGAGGTTGTAGTCAAGGACTGACACCTCTTGTATAAGAGACAATCCTTGAGCAAACAACCAACAATTTCACACAAGGAATGACATCGAGTAATAAATATCACACCATCCACACAATAGTGAAAGGTGGATCCTTAGAGAGAGAGAGAGAGAGAGATCATTTCCCCCCAAGCATAGGACAATGAGAAGAATTACACAACTTCTAGAGAGATATTTCTCATAAAAGACGTACCGTTTCAAGCAAGGAATACATCCTAACCAAGGAATAGACATTCGCTCGCATGAAGGATAACTCCATTCAAGAAAGGACATCAAGTTATCGATAACACAATAGAAGAGGTAATTTTCAAAGAGAGAGAAAGAAGAAGGAGGAGGTTCACAAAATTCCTCTAAATAGAGATTATTCATAATAGACGTACTGTTTCAAGAAAGGAGAAGATCCCACTCATGGAACACACATGCGCTCGCATGAAGGAATGCTCCATGCAAGAAAAGACATAAAGTTTATGAATAATGTGATAGAAGAGGGAATTTGCAAAGAGAGAGAAATAACAAGAAGGTTCACAAAAATCCTCAAAATAGAGATTATTCATAATAGACATACCATTTCAAGAAAGGAAAAGATCCCACTCACGGAATAGACATGCACTCGCATGAAGGAAAACTCCATGCAAGAGAGGGCATCAAGTTTATGAATAATGAACTCCATAAAGAAATTAGTGAAACCTTAGAAAGAGGAAAAGGAATATTCTTGCCCCGCAAGCATAGAAGAAAGAATAAATAGGCTATTATGTTGCTCACTAAGTATGATTGCACCTGAAATTATACCACCACGAATGAAAAAGAGCTCCCAATAGGTAGGCTAACTATGTCACATAGTGAGGAGCAACATAATAGGAATTTGAATGTTATTTTAAATGATCATGATGAATATGCCATTCATTGTCAGATGTTATTTTTAAAATGCCTCAATCAATGTAATGTTGTATTTGTGTTTTCAAAGCTTGACACTCATTACTAGAATGGCCATGGTTTTAATGATATTTACAAAAAGAAGAAGATTGAGAATGTTGTTTATGTTTTTTTTTTCATTTAGGACAAAGAGGAGATATGAATTTGGAATTTAGAAGATTGGTAAACACATGTTCTTGTTGTAACTCAAAATTAGAATGAGAAGGTGTGGATTTACAAGGCAATGGAGAATAAGATGTGGACAAAGGAAAGTGTGATTTCTCATGACTTTGTCACTCACATTCAAACATTTGTCCATTGCATGTATGTTCAAAAGAAGGTTCACTCTTAGGGGGAATTGGATTGAAGTTTAAAGAGGCCCAATCAATTTCAAGATTTGTTTTAAGAGAAAAACTGGGAATGTGAAATTAAGGCATCTTAGACATTCTAGAAATGGTAGGCGTGAAATCTAAGGGCCCCCAATCATTCTCTAAGAGTTCTTCTTTAGGAACTTCTTTGGTAGGAGATGGGGTATTTGAGTGAATTTAAGAGACGATTGTAGGAACTAAGAAAGCATATGATGCTTTAATTATGTTCTCATCAACTACCTCATTAGTATATGTGTAAGGCACAACATGATAATCAGGAAGAAGTTTTGGTTTCCTAGGAACATTAATGGAATTGATTTGATTTTTGTTAGGCTCTTGATTTCTGGGAGAGAGAGAATTATGATGATAAATAGTATCATCCTCTTTTTCTAAGGTATCTTTATGTTCAAGACACGCATTAGAAAAAGGACTATCATATGTAATGAATGCTTCATCTTTAGAGGTAAGATCATGAAAAGAAGGTATGGTATCACTAGGATAAGTAGCCATAATATCTTCCCCTTGCACCAAATAATCCTTATGAGGGAGATACGTTTTAGGAGAAGGAACACAATTCTCCAAAGATTCTTCTTTAGGAGGGATATCTTTGAAAAAAGTGTCCACATTCCCTTTTTTCACCAATGTGCCCTCATTAATGAGATCAATTTTTGGAGAGGGTAAATCATAACTATGAATGAAAGGGGGAACTAAACTATCATCATATGCATGAAAGAGAACATCATGAACATCTTTAATGTAACTCAAAATTGAATTAGAAAAATAATATAGGAACTCCATATGCACTTATGATCAAACAAGAAACTCATATATCATTTAACCATAGTAATGTTCATCCCATACATGCATAGAAAATTGAATAAAGTAGGGAAAATGGAATTTGAACTGCAAATTTGAAATTTTAATTTGAATTTGTGTTCGACCTTAGAGGGTGTTAAAATTGATAAAGTATGCCAATTTTTTGTATTTGAGCAGAAAAATACAGCCAATTCTGTCTCCTAAAATTTCAGGAAAAAAGCCAAGGATTGTGGCAAAAGTGCACACGGTCTGACCAACTTTTTTCAAAAAATTTCAGGGATGATAGAAATTATGATTTTAATGTGGAATCCAAAAAAATAGCCAATTTGGAGATGTCTATATCGGTCAAACTTGCAGTCAAAGGTCGAAAATAGAAGAATCTTAAAAATCAGGGTTTTATGATTTAACCACTGAATTTTTAGAATAAAGAGACATACTTGAATTATAATTTTGAAATAGAAATAAGATCTGAAACAAGCAATTAAAATATTATACTTCACAAGCTTAATTTCCTCAAAATGAAAAATTAGGGTTTTTTATGCAATTAACCTCTAAAATTTGCAAAAAGATCAAACTTGGAAATGACATTTTGAAATTCAAATTGCAATTAAGTAGATCTAATACTGAGAAACCAGAATTAAGATGTAGGACGTTGGGTTCACCAAAATGTAAAGTGGAAAATTGAACCCTAGTGACTCCCCATCTAGGAGAGAGAATGGAAGTCACTAGGATGGTTTTCACTTGGGAGAACTTTACATTCAAAAGAGGACCTTAAATCCACTAGATCTAAATCCAAGGGAAACAAGGATGTGAGTTCCAAGTGGATTGCAAGGGTTGAAGTATGATTTACCCTCTTTTGTAAATGAGAAAGTTGACTTGTTAACTATGCAGAAAAGATAGGGGAAATGAGTGAAATGAGGGGCTACCAGTTTAGGATCGTGTTGTAACTTTGGATCTGAGCTAATTAGACTGATACAGATCTACCTTGCAAATTTAGAGAAAATTCGTCAGGGCCATGGCAGGAATGTACATGGTCTTCCACAAAATCCACGAAATGAAAAGGGTTCTTTTGTCTCTGCAAATGAAGCCCAAACCTACAATTACAGCTACGCACCTGCAACCTACACACAAAAAAGAGATGAAAATGGGTAATGGATAGGGGTTTGCCTCAGTCAAACCCTGGTTGAGGAATCAACCTTGAAAGAAAGTAATTGCAAATGCTTGAATGTAAACAGTGGAAATGTATACCTTGCAGATCTGCAACTTGTCGATGATGATTTCTTTGCTTCTTGAATGTTATCACAAGTATTGCATGGAATAGCATGTACCATTACAAAACCCTAACACACACACATACTTGCATATGAATGTTGTAATATTGCTCCAATGGACGAATGAAGAAGACTTGAATGTTGGAATGCTTGATGATATATATCTTCGGCTATGCTTGCTTGTGATCTACTTCGCTTGAATTTCGCCTCCCATTCCTCCTTATGCAAATGAGAAAACCAACTCCCTTTTATACATGCCTCTTGAATATCAATTCATCTCATGAAATGCCTACATCGGGGAGATTTAGGATCCTGAAGTGCAGATGGGGCTGGAGGGACCTATCTTGGGGCCACCCTAAGAGGGTGGGACAGGGGCACCACACCCCAATCCTGCCCTATATTGGGGCCTAGAGAAGGTCCTGAGGCTATCTCAAGGCTCAAACAGGAAGGGGTCAAGGGTGAAAATGCAAAAAGGGGTCTCAGTTTGAAGGGAGGATGTCGTTGCCAAGGTGAGGACCTCAAATATGGTTAAAATTGTAGGAGACGCAATTTAATGACACTATACTATTTAATTTTATATAAAAATGTTTCATTTATATGGTAGTCACCACACTCAACAAGTAGGCTAGAGTAAGCTATATTTAAGAGAAAATGTGGCATGTGTATACTTTTCACCCTTACATTTTACTCTTACTTTCATTTATATGGGAACTATTGTGAATATGGATGCAAAAGTAAATAAATATTTGACATTAAAATAAATATTAAACCACTAATAAAATAGTATATTTATAAAGATGATGGTTCCCTACATGCTCCTCATAGTGAATTCTCCATTTAAAAACATGCAAGCACCAAAATTTTCAATGAATAGCATTTGACATTCATATAAACTAGGTACAAATAACAATTTTTAAAAAATAAAAAATTAAATGAAGCTATGAAGTAAAAAAAAAATGAAGAATATATTCATTTAGAATGTTTGGAGCCATAAAAAAATAAATTGATATCCAATAGTCTTCATAGGATTCATGTGAAAAAAAATTGATGTCTATTACATAGGGTGGTATCCATAATAAATAAATTGATATCTATCCAGCATGATAGAAAATTTCAAGCAAAGAAAGAATTTAACATTTGTTAGTATGATGGTAGCTATCAAAATAAAGTTCATATATGTTCAGAATAGTAGAATCTTGAGAAAAGAAAATTTAATCTATATTATGCACTATGGTGTCCATTATAAATAAATCGATATTCATTAGGCATGGAGGAATCCTAAAATAGGAAAATGATATCCATTGTGTATAACGGTAACCATCATAACAATAAGCTAATCAACAATAATCATGAGGGAAGAGATCAAAAAAGTGATATAATAATTGTCATTAATGAGGGTTAGTGATATGAAATTCTCCCTGAATGGTTGCATGTGCAAGATTCAAAGAATTAGGGTACAAGATAAAATATCTAAAGGAAATAATCATATGCATATCAATACACATGAAAAAAGTGTCATAGATACCATTTTCCAAAAGGAAATCAATAAGATATCAGGATAAATTTGATAACTCAATTGTGAATGGATAGTACCAAACTGATACTGAGAGGGGGGGTTGAATCAGTACAGACAAAAACACAATCCTAAACCGGCTTGTCAGCAGACTCTATGTTTTGGCAGACAAACAGTAACACCGATCTTAAACAGAATTCAACCAGCAAAATCTAGAATAACTGAGACAAGCATAAACCGGTTGACACTTATCTTTTCATACAATCTAATACATCATTTCATTTCACCCTAGTACATGAACAAGTAATCTATCATCAAAGATATATAAACTGCTAGATCAACATGATTTACCTTCAGACACAAATCACTTAAACCATCACATGAAAAACACCACACATGAAACACAGATTTTTCATGTGGAAACCCAACTGGGAAAAACCACGGTGGGGATGAATACCCACAAGATGTTTTTGAACTCTTTAGAAGTTCACTCTATTAGGAGCCTTGTCTAGTTAAATACTGATACAATAGGTTATGTTAGGAACCGATCCTGTTAGGGATCACCCAGTTAAGGGATGGCTAGAATACCCAGTTAAGGGTTAAACCCTTTCAAAGGTTACCTTGTTAGAGGATTTCAAGAACTCAATGGTTTTGAGTCACCCTATTAAAGGATTTATAGTAAGCCGGTTAAAGCTACCCTGTCAAGGGATTTTCCAACTGTTGAAGTGGTTAGAGATCAATAGGTATTACAATGATCTGGTAACAGCACTCAATGCCAATGTAGATCCTCTTTAGCTCCTCTTCACCTTCTGCACTTACACTCTGCAGGTATCACTTCTCTCCTCTGGTCTGGCAAGAATCAGGTATCTCTTCACTTGGATACACACACACAACTTTTACCAACAACCTCAACATGCAACGCAACATCAACCTTATAGAAAACAGATAGGTTGGTAGCATAAACCCTAAACCCTAAACCTTTTAGGTTAAGCAATTCAAATGATTCAATCCTGACCGTTGAGCATATTGCATTAAATGCAACAGTCTTGAACCAATCTCAAGATGTTCTCCATCATTCGTTCTCCACTGCTTTCATGGCGGTTGATAACCCATCATGCGTTTTCACCGTTTACAGACTTCACACATTCCCGAGGTAGATAGGAACAATCTCCTTCATGCAAGATCCTTCACGCACACAAGACTGACGTGGCAACATAATTTGTTCTTCGTTATAATGCTAACTCATCACACAAAGTCACCGATTGAGTCACATAGGCTTGAAGCACTTCAACCAGAAACCCTGAAGTTGAGACTACCAACCAGTAGTCATACAAAGCTTCCATGTACCGGTACTTTGGCACATATACCGGTTCTCACATATACTGGTTCTTGGTAACATACCGGTTCTCTCTTCTTCAGCATATTGACATCAATGACAACATACAGTGTCATCATGTCCTCATACCAGTTCACATAATGCCAACAATCTCCCCCTTTGGCATTGATGGCAATATACAAAGATATCTCTCCGCTTCACATCTTCTCCCCCAATTTCTGCAGATATCTTCTCTACTTCACTACAAAGATATCTCTCCACTTCACATCTTCTCCCACAATTTCTGCAGATATCTTCTCCGCTTCACTTCTTCTCCCCCTTTGACAACAATGCCAAAGTGGAGGCACAAGCTTCCCTGTTCCATTATGTTGCTTCCCCTGAGGAGTAGCATCCTTCAACACATCAATCCGGAAGAAAAATTTGACTCTACAATACTTGACTGATGTGGAGCATATACCATTAGTTTACCTCCTGAAGGGGCAGCACCCCTAATTCACCTCTTAAGTACATAAATTTAGCCTTTGGGAGAGGCTTGGTGAATATGTCTGCTAACTGCTCCTTACTGGAAACATGTTCCAATGCAATCTCTTTGTTCTGAACCTTTTCCCTCAAGAAATGATACTTAAGCTCAAAGCGCTTGGTTCTAGAATGTAAAACCGGATTCTTGGAGATGTTAATTGCACTAGTATTGTCACAAAATATACTTACCGGTTCAGATACAGGAACTTTGAAGCTATTTAATACATGCTTCATCCAAATTGTCTGAGTGTAGTTCATGAAAGCTGCAACATACTCTGCTTCTTACTCATCCATGAGACCAGTCTACCACTGAGAAAGAATGCACCACTGGTTGTGCTCTTCCGGTCATCCACATTACCTGACCAATTAGCATCTGTGAATACTTTCAAGTTGAAATCCTTGCTATATGGATACCACAATCCATAATCAATAGTTCCCTTTAGATACCTAAGAATCCGCTTGACTGCAACCAAGTGGGATTCTCTTGGACTTTTATAGAATCTTGTAGTAATGCCAACTGCATGTGCAATATCCAGTCTGCTATGCACTACATAATGCAACTTACCAATCATGGATCGGTATTCCTTCTCATTAACCAATGCTGAGTCATCCTCTTTTGATAGTTTACAACCGGTCACCATCGGTGTACCAACCGGTTTGCTATCTTCCATACCAAAGGTCTTCAACACCTCTTTGACATACTTGGACTGAGTGATAAAGATTCCATCTTTCATCTGCTGAATCTGCAGTCCAATGAAGAACTTAATCTCCCCTATGAGTGACATCTCAAACTCTTTCTTCATCTCATCTGCAAACTCATGACTCATCTTGTCATCTCCACCAAAGATAATGTCATCAACAAATACCTCACAGATCAAGATTTGATCTCCTTCAGACTTCAAGTAGATATTGTTATCTTCGCTTGTTCTCTCAAATCCAATCTTCACAAGATGGGAGTGTAGGCATTCATACCATGCTCCAGGTGTCTGCTTTAGACCATATAAGGCTTTATGTAGCCTATACACCATGTCACTATCTTCAGATAGGGCAAACCCATCTGGTTGCTCTATATACACCTCCTCTTCAAGTACACCATTTAGGAATGCAGATTTTACATCCATTTGATATACTTTGAATCCTTTAAAAGCTGCATATGCAAGAAGCATGTATGAACTCCTTCTAGTCTGGCTACAGGAGCAAAGGTTTCTCCATAGTCTTCTCCTTCTTCTTGGACATATCCATTACACACCGGTCGCTTTGTTTCTAATCACTATGCCATCCTCATTCAGCTTATTTCTGAAAACCCATTTGGTACCTATGACATTTTTATGCTCCGGTCTGGGTACCAAAGACCATGTACTATTTCTCTCTATCTGGTCAAGTTCCTCTTCCATTGCCTTGATCCAGTCTTCGTCTTTATGTTCCTCTTTGAATGATTTAGGCTCAAATTTAGAGATCATAGATGAGTTTTCTCTGACCTTTCTTCTTGTAAGGATTCCTGCATCCTTATCTCCTATGATCTGCTTAGGATCATGATTCAGCTTGACATACCGAGGAATGATCTTGATAGATTCCTCTTGCTTTTCTTCTTCATCCTCATCTCCATCAGTATCAACATCTACATCTACCGATGTAGGAACACTCTTACTAGTACTTGGTTGACTGGAAATCGATTCCTAGAAGGTTACAACCGGTTCATTTACCTCTTTCTCACTTCCAGTGTCCTCAGTTTTCTCAAAGGTTTCATCAACTCTTCCATTGATGCCGATGACCACCAATTCACCACTCTTTCCTTTGATTCTACACACTCCATTCTTGAATTCCAAAGTGAGACCACTATCATTCAGCTGGGCAACACTCAGAAGGTTGTGTCTGAGACCATCAACCCAATACACATTGTCAGCACTACTCTTTCCATTCAGAGAGATGGACCCTCTGCATTTGACCATACATGGTGCATCATTACCAAAGCGAACCACACCACCATCATACTCTTCGAAGGATAGAAACTTGCTCCGGTCACCAGTCATATGGTGAGAATAGCCACTATCAATAATCCACTCATTGGAATTATCAAAGCGGGAGACAAGAGCCTTCTTGTCTAACACATCTTCCTTGACAACAACAAACACAATATCTTCATTTTCTTCATCTTCTGACTCCTCATCTGTGACACCTTCATCAACTGCCACAAAATGGTTTCTCCAATTTCCTCCTTTGAATTTCTTGAACCTTTCCAGTTTGTCCTTGTTGTTACTATTAGGACTGTTTACAGCAATATGTCCTATCCGGTTACAAGAAAAGCATTTCAAAGGGAGCTTACCTCTATATTTGTTGATTCCTTTAGGAATTTTCCTACAAGAAGAGATTCAAATACCATCAGAATCTCCTCATCATCCATTTCTCTGCTCTGTCTTGGTTCACCACTAGTGCTAGCTTCTTTTCCTTTTCTGGATGGTACAGCAGAAGCTTTAAAAGCTGATTCAGTCTTTTGAACACTGCCATCAAAACTATTTAGCTCATAGGCTGTCAATTTTGCAATGATGGAGTTTAGGGATACCTTAGTCTTGTCTATTGATCTCAACTCCTGAATAGTAGAAACCCTTATTGCATAGACCGGTAATAAGGATCTCAGAACTTTGCTTACCACAGTGGAATCTTCCATTTTACCACCTGCACTCTTGATATCTCTACAATAGTTTTGATTCTTATTCCATACAATTGAATGGTCTCACCTTCAACCATCTTCATGTCTTCAAACTTCCCTCTAAGGCTTTCTTCCTTAGCTTGTTTTACATGCTCATCACCGCCATAGATATTTTCAAGAGTATCCCATACTTCTTTGGGATTTACTTTATCTTGGACATCAATAAACTCAATGTCAGATAAATTGCTAATTAGGGCTTCCATGACTTGCCTATTCTCCTGCATCTCTCTCTTTTGGTCATTGGTGAGAGTACTGGTAGGGGCAATATAAGCATTCTCAACATAGCTCCAGTATTGAGCACTCATACTTCTGATGTATATCTTCATCCTGTCTTTCCATATACTAAAATTATCTCTATTGAACTTTGGAACTTCCCTCTTCATCATTAGACTGGGATCTTTTCCTCAAGCTGTTAAGCTTATAACATAGAGGACTTGGAGGATGCTCTGATACCAATTGATAACTCAATGATGAACAGATAGTACCAAACCGGTAATGAGAGGGGGGGTGAATCAATACAGAAAACACAATCCTAAACCGGTTTGTCAGCAAACTCTGTGTTTTGGCAGACAAACAGTAACACCGGTCTTAAACAGAGTTCAACCAACAAAATCCAGAATAATTGAGACAAGCATAAACTGGTTGACACTTATCTTTTCATACAATCTAATACTTCATTCCATTTCAACCTAGTGCATGAACAAGTAATCTATCATCAAAGATATATAAACTGCTAGATCAACATGATTTACCTTCAGTCACAAATCACTTAAACCATCACATGAAAAACACCACACATGACACACATATTTTTTCACGTGGAAACCCAACTAGGAAAAACCACGGTGGGGATGAATACCCACAAGATGTTTTTGAACTCTTTAGAAGTTCGCTCTATTAGGAGCCTTGTCTGGTTAAAGACTGATACAATAGGTTCTGTTAAGAACCGATCTTGTTAGGGATCACCTGATTAAGGGATGGCTAGAATACCCGGTTAAGGGTTAAACCCTGTCAAAGGTTACCTTGTTAGAGGATTTCAAGAACTCAATGGTTTTGAGTCACCCTGTTAAAGGATTTACAGTAAGCCGGTTAAAGCTATCCTGTTAAGGTATTTTCCAACTATTGAAGTGGTTAGAGATCAACAGGTATTACAATGATCTGGTAACAGCACTCAATGCTAATGCAGATCCGTTTTAGCTCCTCTTCACCTTCTGCACTTACACTCTGCAGGTATCACTTCTCTCCTCTAGTCTGGCAAGAATCGGGTATCTCTTCACTTGGATACACACACACAACTTTTGCCAGCAACCTCAACATGCAACGGAACATCAACCTTATAGGAAACAGATAGGTCGGTAGTATAAACCCTAAACCCTAAACTTGTTAGGTTAAGCAATTCAAACAGTTCAATCCTGACGTTGAGTACATTGCATTAAATGCAATAGTCTTGAACCAATCTCAAGACGTTCTCCATCATTCGTTCTCCACCGCTTTCATGGTGACTGATAACCCATCATGTGTTTTCACCGTTTACAGACTTCGCACATTCCCGAGGTAGATAGGAACAATCTCTTTCATGCAAGATCCTTCATGTGCACAAGACTGACGTGGCAACATGATCTGTTCTTTGTTATAATGCTAACTCATCACACAAAGTCGCCGATTGAATCACACAGGCTTGAAGCACTTCAACCGGAAACCCTAAAGTTGAGACTACCAATTGGTAGTCATACAAAGCTTCCATGTATCGGTTCCCATAACCACATGCCAGTTCACCTTGAATAAACACATCGCTTCAATTTGGCACATATACCGGTTCTCACATATACTGGTTCTTGGTAACATACCAATTCTCTCTTCTTCAGCATATTGACATGAATGACAACATACAATGTCATCATGTCCTCGTACCGGTTCACATAATGCCAACAAAATTGCGTAATTATATTTATCAAAGGGTGATAATATGGCTCAATGTTTCCCCATTTGGTGAGTGTATTGAGGTAGTGGCCAAAATGATACATAAACCATATAAGATGAAGTAAATGTCATATAATATCGAAGAATCTAAGCACAACCATTTTAAGACAAGTGTCTTAGGGTTTGATTAAACAAGAAAATTGGGAGTGCAAAGATAAAATTGATTAATGTCAAGAATATAACAATGACAACATATAGGTGAGAGATTTTGATGGTAATGCTAATGGGATAAATAACTTGAAAACAATTTAATATGCTCTCTATGACTGTAAAATTATTAATATTAGAAACTAAAACCATAGATAAATTAAGATACACTAAATTAATATCATCTAAAACTATAACTATCTAGTATTTGATCCATGAAAATTATAGCCATCTAAGACATGAAATCAAATGTTACTAAAATCATTCAAATTCAAAAACCCTTACCAAAAATAGCATCACAAATACATAAAAATATATATTTAAATGTTCATCTATCTATGGCGGAAAAAAAAAAGTTCATGTTTCATACCTAGAATTAATGACAAATTGTCCCTATCAATTACATAAAAACCACATTAGTAACTCTAAGTTACTAAGCTATGTTATTATCATAATTTGTCTTCAAATATCACAAGTATAAGATTGTATATTACCTAATGTGTAGACTCTTCTCTCATTTAGTGTCTAAAGTTAGTTATTTTTTATTTCATGTATCAAATGGTGTATTCAAGAGGCATGTGAAATGATGGAATATATAATTCAAGAGGTATAATAGCCTCGATTTACTACCAAATAATGGATGAGGGTTATATACCTTACAAGTATATTTATTACTATGATAATCTAATCAACCAACAACAAGTTATGTATGATATCAATACCTTGTTTAGTAATCATTTCTTCATCATGTATTCCAATTATTTTACTTTTTTCTTCTTCCTAACTATTACACCATAGTTGATTCATTCAAAATATTTGTAGAAACTTTAATGAAAGTTTATCCATTCAAAGAAGTTGGGAGAATATTCAATACTAAATCTTATACCTATGTATAAATATAGGATTCAATGTCTACAGCTCATAAGTAGACTCGTGTTTAAATTAGTGGAATTGATATATATGTCATTTAAAATGTAAACCATATAAATAATTTTCCATATAACTCCAATAGTATATTGTGTGTAATGAATTTTGAGAAAAGATTTTGACACTCACATGACCACAATATATGTCCCCATTAGTCTCTTGAAGAGAAATATGTTTCTAACTATTATTGAATAATTTAAGAAATATACTTTTACATCCACATCCATGAATCAAACCTATATAATGAAGAAGTCTTTTATGGCCTATTTATAAATACCTAGATGTGATAATATTTATAACAATTAAGTTGAAATGACACTATATTAGTGCATGCATAAATATAATGATACCATGATCATCCTATTGAACAACCACACACCTATATATGCATATGTATGTTTTTGATAAAGATAAACGAGTTTTACAAAGACCCAAAACCTAAAGTTTTACAACAACCGGCCAACAGCCAAACCGGCAAGAAACATCAGCAAAATAGGGGAGCAACCCCGAACAGAAACTAAAACAAAGGAAATGCAAACAAACAAGACAAAGAAAAAGATAAAGCTCTCAGTCAAGCGAGAGCACTAGATCCTTGCTCTTTTGGATGGAAATCCTGTTGATTTACTCAAGCTCCTCCATGATGAATCTGGAGGTACCCTTATTGCTGCTTCTTCTCCTGGTTCTGGAACTGGGTCCAGTGTTTTTGTTGTCTCCAGTAGCCATATCATCTCCTCCAAGATCTTTCACTGGATCACTTTGATAGGATCTATAATCAGCAACCATGTCATTAATCTTTTCAAGCCCCTCAATGTTGTTGCTCATGGCTTCTTTACTAATGTCGACTAGGTTCTTGAGATTTTTCTTAATCTCAGCCATGGATTGTTCCACCTTATCAATCCTTTGTTCATGGTTGCATTTCATTACCTCAACATTCTAGGAGAGTTTTTTAGTCATAATCATGACTTTCTTCGGTTTGCTGGGTTCAGGGGAAGTAGTGAATAAGTCAATTATTTCTTTAACCCCCATTTTGAGGGTATCAATTTCATGCTCGACCCTCTTCCAGCAGTACTCCTAGATTCTGGTGGCTTCCATGACCAAATTCATCAGACTACCAACCTTATGATTTCCACAACTCTCTTCATTGGCTATGGTTCCCTGTTTTTCTTTCTGGACATTGATAGGGATGTCCAGTTTAATCCCTTGGTCCATAATCTTTGGGCTATGATCTATAGCCACCATCTTTTTCTTTTTGGTGAGAGGTTCGGCCTTGGAGATAAGCTTGATGTTGGTTTTGTATTTGCTAGCCACTCATCTGGGGGGGTTCTTGCTCGCGAGCTTCCCAGGAGTGACTATCTTTTCCTTTTCATCCACAAGTTCGTATTCAGGGTCATCCACAGGAACCCCACTATCATCCAGGTCCATCTCCAAGTGAGAGACATCTTGGACCTCCATCTACAGGCCAATCTCAGCAAGCGAGGACACAATTTCAATGGATTTAGCGTGTTCCATGATAAGGACAATAAGTCCCTCATGAAGAATAGGGTTGTTATGGTTCTCCAGGTGCTTTTCTAGGCTATTCTCAAGGGAGGAGGCTAGATAGTAGGGAACAGAGATAATTTTATCGTGGCAAAAATTATTTAAGATAGTGAAATGGTAGGAGAAGATGCTTGCATACTTGCCATCGAGGGTGATATACCTCATTATAAACTCAGCCATGTCCGCCCATGGGGCCATGAGGTCTTTTCTATTATAGCCGCCATCGGCCATCTTGGTGACTCTAGAGCGTTCCTTGTCTTTATCAAAGAAACTCGACAAGTCTTCCTCCCCAATTTTTCTATCCATATAGAACCTTCTTCCAGTCGTAGGAAAACCAGTGACCATCGCCACCAAAGTTTCATCAATCTGATAATCGGCACCATAAGCCCTGAGACTCCCTTTTTTCCATCTGTTAACAAAGGCCTTCGTAATCAGAGGAGAGGGGCCATGAAGTCAGTCCAGGTAGGGGATGAGACCACCATCGACGACTGCCTGCCAAACATCTTTATTCTTTTTCCACTTCTCGCAAGTAGAGGGATCTTGTTTGTCCTTATCCCCTCCCATTATGCTCCTGGTCTCCAAATAATAGGAGAAGGGGCTCACTATCGCCAACCAGTCACAAAAAATGAGCCACACCCAAAGGATATCCAAATAGTAGAAGAAAACCCACACAATGAGATAGGAAATCCAGTCGCTGATGAGGTTTCTAGATTTTTTATTAGGGAAAACCAAAAAGAGTCATTTCTCTATCAACTCAGTCATGTCATGATGAGGGATCATTGATTAACGTAGTAATCATTACATGTTAGATCGTATAGATTTTTGGGGAAAGCATCCCTGCTACTCCACCAGTTGGTTGCCACGTATCCCACCGCTAGATTGGCCAGTAGATCCGCCACCTTATTGCCTTCCTGGTATATGTGAGAGATATTGAAATCTGTCAATTCATTAATTATATTTCGGCAATCCTTGATCAGGCTGGCAATTGTCCAGCTAGGATCCGTGCGACCACTCAGGCAGTTGACAGTGTTTAGTGAGTCGGACTCCAGCCACACTTTAGTAAACCCCTCTCTTTTAGCCATGTGTAGCCCAATGTGGGCAGCACTGGCTTCCGCATGTAGCATATGTATGTTTACATACATGCACACTTGCATATATATATATATATACATATACATATATATATATATATATATATATATATATATATATATATATATATATATATATATGTATATGTATATATATATGTATATGTATATATATATGTATATGTATATATATATGTATATGTATATGTATATACATACACATACACATATACATATACATATACATATACATATATATGTATATGTATATACATATACATATACATATATATGTATATGTATATGTATATGTATATACATATACATGTATATGTATATGTATATGTATATACATACACATATATATATATGTATATACATATATATATATATATATATGTATATACATATATATGCATATATATATATATGTATATGTATATGTATATACATACACATATATATATATATGTATATACATATATATATACATATACATATATATATATATATATATATATATATGTATATATATATATATATATGTATATATATGTATATATATGTATGTATATATATGTATATACATATACATATATACATATAAATGTATATATACATATATATGTATATATACATATATATGTATATATGTATATACATATACATATATATGTATATATGTATATATACATATATATATATATGTATATATACATATATATGTATATATACTTACATATGTATATGTATATGTATATGTATATACATACATATGTATATGTGTATATATATATATATATGTATACATATGTATGTATATATGTATACATATACATATATATGTATATATGTATACATATATATATACATATGTATGTATATATACATATACATATATATGTATATATACATATACATATATATGTATATGTATATATACATACATATGTGTATATATATATATATATGTATATATGTATATATATATATATATATATATATGTATATGTATGTATGTATGTATGTATGTACACATTGAGATATAACTTCTTTTTGTTGGATTTGAACTTGAGTAAATAGAAAATACATAAAATGGATATGTCACGTAAGAGCTTTCCTAGTTCAAACCCTTTGTTGATGTTCCAACCTCCATAATAACAATGATGAGATAGAGTATGTGCTCTCGCAAGGAAATAGGCTAAATCAGTGATAAATGCTAAAATGACAATATTACATTAGGTATGAGACACACTCAAGTACCTCCACCTAAAGGTGGTGATGTAATTGTCTTTTGGAATTCTTGCAAATCTTAGTGTAATATAATAATGATAACAATAATTAAGATACATAAATCAACACTTGAGTGTAGCTTCACTTTGATGAAATTACAAATTTAAAGTTATGATAATTTGTTGCTCTATAGATTGATAGATCATTCCTCATATTATTTATGTAGTCTAGTTGTTATGACGTATAACAAGGTCCTCATATATGGATCCAAAAGGTTGTTTTACATCAAAGCTAGCAAATAATGATTGAATGCAATGATTGAAATCAAATGACCAAAGATAAAGTGTAACACTCGCAACACCCTAAATTTGAGCCCATTTCGGCAAGAATAGGGTGTTAGGAACCAAGGTCCATGCAAAAATGGGCCTCTAGAAGTGACAACCTAGCATTTGAGCCCTTAAAATAGGACCTAGTCTTGAATTCCACATTAGAAAAGCTTTAAAATTAGGATCATCAATTTAATTTTTAGGATATCATAGAGCATAAATGTTCTTGAAATGAAGTAGGGAAATGGACACTAAAGCAAGTTCCAAATAGAGCATTAAATTGTTAGTGTAAAAATTTGATGACAATACATATATTATATGTGTGTACACATATACATGCATGAATAAGATGTAGTAGGTAGTTTTTTGTGTCCATGAATCCTCTTTGATATAGCATCTTGACAATGAGAAGTGGTATTGTATCAAAGATGAATAAAATATAGTTGGTAAAAGGGGATCGGGAATAGTGGTGTGATGCCCAAGTTATTGGAATGATGAGTAAGGATGAAGAGGAAGATATTTTGTATGCCCTCTCAAGAGGAAAGGTATATTTGAAGAACACAAATTTTCTCTAAAAAATAGATAGGAGGTTTAGAGGATGAAGGATAAAAGGATAAGGGTGATGATGGATGGAAAGGAGATATGAATTATGGAGAGGTGGATATAGAGGGATGATGATTGAGAATCATGATATGTTGCTATGAAAAACCTTGATATGATATTGTACTTTATGTTATAGATCATGGTATAAGGAATCAAGATGACAATATATCAAGTATGTCAGCAAAAAGTAAAAATGAGAACATGGTCCTTATAATGCTATGATATGGAAACCCATGACGACCTTGTAGAAATTTGGTGCAAATAATGTGTTAAATGTAAACAATAATAGCATACACATGTAATAAAAAAACATACATAACAAACGAAAACTAAACCAAGAGCTTTTCCCTAATCAACCTGAAAACTAACTAATTGTTTATTGATGATGAGGAGGATAAAAATGTTAACAATTAAAATAATGCATATCCAAATGATTTGGACAATTATATACCTATGATTATAGTTATATTTAAGTGTTCCAATTGATTATTATTTGATCAGAATCGAATTAATCTATGCTTTAGGATGGTGGACTCGGTTGCCTTATAAGAATACATAGATAATGATTTTTAATTCTCACATCTTTCCAATTTTCTGCAAGATTTCAAAAGCAATAATCCTTTGTCGGCTTAGAAGCTAATTCAGCACTACGGGAAAAGTGAAGATACCTCTCAGGCCCTTGAATGACTTGTTTTATGGCGCCCTATAGCTTTATAAAGATAAAGTGAGGAAAACGTAGCTTTCACGGACTTCTTAAATCAGATTCTCTATCAGAAAATGACGGAAAATCTTGATTACTACGTCACGTCTGAAGGCCACATAATTGCATTTATGCCCTTAACGTGAAAAAGAATTTAGCTTTTCCTTTTTAAAATGAATAATAGCTGTATAATTTTACATAAATTAAAGGGAGAATAGTATACTATTTATAAAAATAAATAGATGGTATAAGACATACTTTAATTTATTAATGAAGGTAAGAAATATGACAACTTATTTATAATTGGAGTTAACGATTTATTTTCTCTTTTTTTTAAATTTTTTTTGGGAGATCAAAATATTCTTTTTCAAGGTTTGATTAAGATAATTAAACGAAAGATATACACATAAACATATAATAATATTAAGGAATGATAATTAATAATTAAATATTAGGTTAGAAAAGTAAATACAAAAGAGAATGTGACTTAAATCTATATATGCTTAAGGAAGATAATTATGATGTTGACACTAAATTATAATGTTCAAACATTGAAAAATAGAAAACTTAAATCTATTATTTCCTTCCAATATAATATGAACACTGTGAGATTGAGACCAAATTTACACAATACCATATCATTTGTCATTATGTAGTTATGTCAAGACATTTTCTCAAAATGAGCCCAATACTAAATGGGAAATGTCAAGGTAGAAACCTTTCATCATTATTGTTTGTACCGTATGTAAACCTTAAATTATCATGTAGATGAGGATATATGAGAACTTGCAAAATTGCATCAAAATAACTACTAAAATATATAAAAAAGGAAATTTGATCCATTTAATAAAATGGAACCTGCTATATATCTCTATGTTCATCCTTTGGCACGCATGCTCAATAGTAAACTACAAATGATAAAAATAATATGCAAGGAGTAGTTTCCATCTCACAAATAAACTAGGAACACTTACAACCTTCTTTCATTATCTAGGAAATAAAAATAATAGATTTTCAAAATAATTGGCTTAAGAAATTTTTAATGTAGAAAAATGTAAAACAACATGTTGTCATGTGGTATATCAAAGAATGCCACATTTTACATGATCAATCCTTACCTATACATGATGATGAATCTTAATATAAAAATAATTTAACATCCATAATATGAAAACAAAAATATTGCCAATAGAATATGTCCTCATACAATTGGTTACAATTTTAGGATGCCCATAATTAAAGAAAAAGGAAATACAAATATAATTGTAAACTAAACATTTAACTCATGTAGTAAGCAAGTAATTTATTAGTAGCTTTAAGCATGGAAATTATAAGGGATATACATGAACTCTTATAGTATAATTTTGACCAATATAGACAAATGAAAAATGCTAATGTGGCCCTTAATGGCTAAGAATTTCCATGTAGTTACATACGACAAGGAGAGGGATGCGTTGGATTATTCACCCGAGGATGTTGGTGTTGGAGTACTATAAGAACTGAGAAGGTGGGGGGGGGTGTGAATTAGTGCTTATGATTAAATTAAAACAATTTGAACTTCTTTTGCAAAACAAACTTTAACAACAATGAAATGACTTCAAAATAATCTGCAGAAGAGACATAAACACATAAATGATAACTCTGATTTTGTCCTAAGTGGAAACCCTCCTGGGGAATAAAATCACTCAAAAAATGCCTCATTGGCTTATCAAATAAAGTTTTACAAATACCTCATTGGTTGCTCATGTGTCTTACCTGACAAGGCTATCTCACTGATAGTCTTTTTTAATGCCTCACTAGCTGATGAATGCCTCACTAGCAGAGAAACCTCACTCGTTACAAAATGCCTCGCTAGATTTCAACAATTTTTCACAAAAGAGTTTGAATTACATACAGAGTTTCTTCTCTGTTTCATTACATACCATCTTCTAAAAGTTCTCATAAGAGTAAGAAGCAACAGTTCATCTTTTCAAAGTTCACATACAAGATCCTATTGAACTTTTACATGCACAAACACATCAACATCATGCAAAGAACATATTTGTTATGCTTATAATGCAATGCATAATAGAATTGTGTATTGAACAGTACAATGCTCATAAATCATATACAAATTTGATTCTGACTAAGAATCATAAAATAGTAACTACAAAAATAATGTAAACAATAAAATGATATTTCTGATCAAATCATCTGTTCAAGTTCTCCTCTCTTTTTCATACAAAATAATCTTTCATAAAATAATTTTATAACTTTTATTTTCAACAAACTAAAGTATTGTCATGATGTTCAACTGAATATCATAAACCAACTGTTTTGACAAACTAATCTTCTTTAACAACAGAAAAAAAAAAAAAAAAAAAAATTAAAAAAAGGGAACCATAAATTACAAAGCATAAAAAAGTAATAAAGTTATACAATTTTCACCTTATGTTTTAACAAACTTGAGCAGGTTTAAACATGGGTTAACAAAGCCCTAAACTTCTACAAAACCTGAAGCTACTCCAAACTAGGTTTGCAGAACACCAGGCAGAAAATAATGTTAAAACAATGTCTCAACCTAATCATAGTCTCATTCTCATACTCGGGTTAGATAATGTAAACAACTTCATTAAAAAAATAGATTCAAGGGTTTTTACCACAAGGTGTAGCAGATAGACAATCAAAGGCTATCAATAAACAGATCTCAAATGAATCTCCTCTTAACCAGATTTAGATTCAAAGAAAGTGTACTAGTCAAATCAAATAGTTTGAACTACACATTGACCAAACCCTAATTTTCTTTAAAAGAAGATATGAAGAAGCTAAAAATATTTGTCACAATTAGGCTATAATAGACTATGATTACCAAAAAAATCACAGATAAACCCATTCCTTAACACAAAACAAACTAAATCGGATGAGGAATTAGGAAAAAGGGCACCTAAAGGACCGGAGAAGAAAAGAAACTATTTGTGCCAACACACCGCATATCTACCATGTAATCTGCTATGTAACTACCTCGTCTCTAGGTTACCCTATGCATCTCAGAGATGAAAGAAATCGTTGTTGATCAACATCTAAAACCCTATAGCCTGAGTGAGAGAAAGAAGATGGTAGGAATTATCTTAAAAGAATACGGAAAAGAGTTTATCCGCTGCCCTAAGTGTCATCGAGCCTTTCTCACTAAATATTAAGGTGAGAGAAAATAATAACAATAGATGTCAATCGAACATGTGATAGGAAATGTATTCCCAAAGTAATTTTGATGGGAAGCATTTACTTAATAATAAAAAAACAAGGCCCCGTGACCTAGTCACTTAAGTGACTTTAACAACTCTCTTTCGCTTAGTGACATGGTCACTAAAGAAACAATGCAAACTTTTGATTTTAGCACCAAGTGACTTAGTCACTATACACAAGCACACATATGAAATATTCATGAGAATAATAAAGTGAGTCATGTGTCCTTTTTATACCAATTTGACACAATGCCAAAAAAATGCCTTAGGGGTAACAAACTCCCCCTTTGGTATTGGTGTCAAATTTGAGAAGAAGAACTAGAATTGAAACCAATATTCTTGTATATCATAGTTGAAAATTGAGAACATAATCTCTGTGTGAGGTTCCATTTCACTGCACAAATCACAAATTATCAAAATACTACAAATCATCACTCAAACTAATCAAAGCATCAAAGAAGACTAAGAAGATAGACAATATCATTGAAAGATGAAATCTGAGCATGCGGATCAAATAAACAATCTGAGCATAATGAAACTAAGGAGCATAAAATATCACCAACTGAAAAATATCACTGAAATCTTAGCATAAACTGACACTGATTATGAACCACAAGCTGAGCTGAACCACAATCTAAATCATAGGGTGAAATACTGAGAACTGATGAAACTAAACATTGAACTGGACCAATCTCCCCCTTTTGACAACAATGCCAAAGAAGAGAAGCTAAAAATGCAAGAGTAACTACAAACAAATATATGATGCATACAAATACAAGAATTATACGAATGCAGCATACACTTATTGTAGTATATCTAAAATTTCCATTGATAGAACAGAGAGATTAATTATACAATACCAAAATATGCCATAGGGGTAACCGATATGCAGGAGATGCTCCCCATTTCTCCATGAACAAGAGAAAGAAAAAAATCACTGAATGGAATTGAAAGGAGAAACGCCAATCTTATTCCTCAGAAATTCAAAAGTAGCTTTTGATAAAGCTTTAGTAAAAATGTCATCCACCTGATTGTTTGAAGATACATAATGCAACACCACATCATTAGCCAAAACCTTTTCATGAAGAAAATGATATTGAATAACAATATGCTTAGTTCTTGAATGTTGAACATGATTTTTGGAAATGTTTATAGCGAGCTAGATTTATCATAGAAAATGGATACTAGTTTGGCAACATTAACATAAACATCCTTCAATGTTTGAATCATCCAGAGTACTTGAGTGCAGCAAGTAGTAGCTACAATGTACTCTACCTCAGCAGTGGATAAGGAAACAGAGTTTTGCTTCTTGCTTTGCTAAGCGGCTCATCTTCCTCCAAGGAAGAATGCACCACCAGAGGTGCTTTTTTTGTCATCAATGCAACCTGCCTAGTCAGCATCAATATAAGCTATCGAAGTAAAATAATTATACCTTGGATACGACAAGCCAAACTCAAGCGTACTGGAAATATATTTCATGATCCTTTTGACAACATTTAAGTGAGATATTTTAGGGTTTAATTGAAATATTCGAGCTAAATAGATAGAGTGCATAATATCAGGTCTTGTGGCAGTGAAATATAGGAGACTACCAGTCATAGATCTGTACATTGTGTGATCCACATCTAGTTGATCAACTTATTGTTGAAGTTTATACTAGGTTTCCATAGGTGCACCCACTTGTTTACACTCATGCATTTGAAATTTCTCTAACATTTCTTTGGCATATTTGGTCTGAGATATAAATATTGTTTTTTTCTAGTTGAGTGACATGTAATCCCAGAAAGAATGAGAGTTCACCTAACATAGACATCTCAAATTTTTATTTCATAATTTTTGGAAATTCAAAGAAAAAATCAGTATTATCACTTCCAAATATGGTATCATCAACATAGACAACAATAATCAGAATATCATGACCTTTTCTTTTGTAATACAAGTTGTTGTCTACAATACCTTTTGAGAAGTCATGTTCTTGCAAATGCTTGTCTAATTTTGCATACCAGGCTCTTGGAGCCTGTTTTGAGCCATATAAGGCTTTTTCGCAGTCTGTATACATGATCTTCTTTACCTGCACATATGAACCCTTCAGGTTGTTCCATGTAAACCTCTTCCTCAAGATCGCCATTTAAGAAGGTTGTTTTTACATCTATCTAAAAAAATTTAAAGTTTTTATACACTGAGAAGGCTAAAAAGATTCTAATGGCTTCAAGGTTGTAAACCTATTCCTCAAGATCACCATTTAAGAAGGTTGTTTTTTACATCTATCTGAAAAAATTTAAAGTTTTTATACACAGAGAAGGCTAAAAAGATTCTAATGGCTTCAATTTTTGCCACTAGAGAAAAGGTTTCATCATAATCAATTCCCCCAATTTGGGAATATCCTTTGCATACTAGCCTAGCCTTACCTTTATCATCTAGTTTATTTCTAAAGACCCACTTGGCTCCAATTACATTTTTACCTGCAGGCCTGGGAACAAGCTCCCAAGTCTTGTTCTTTTCAATCTGGTTAAGTTCCTAATGCACGACTTTGACCCAAAAGGTATCTTTACTAGCTTCTGCATAACTTTTAGGCTCAAGCTGAGACAATAGGCATAAGTAAACCTGATTATTTATATTTGCAACCTTTCTTCTAGTTACCATTCTAGAAGTTGTATCACCGATTATCTATTCTTGAGGATGATTTTTATGAAGTAACTTTGTGGATCTGATTGGTGTAGATAGTAGATTCGGCAGATTTGATAAATTTTCATTTGGCACATTTTGTTCATTATCTTCATTAGATTTTATATCATTTCCTTGTTGTTGTTTATTCTATTCATTTTTTTAGTTTTTTGTTCACATTCGGTTGGAGCATCAACAATGTTTTCATCAGTTTTATTATCAATAGCACTAGAAGTCTCATCAACTTTCACATTAGAACTTTCAGTGACTCTTTTTAGCCTTTTATTATAGCATTTGTAGGCTTTAATATGAGTGAAATATCCTAAGAAAATTCCCCCATCACATCTAGATTCAAAACTACTAATGTTGTCACTGTCTCTCTTAATGTAACATTTACTACCAAAAACTTTGAAGTAACCCACATAAGCTGACCTACCATACCAAAGTTCATAGGGAGTGTATTTTGTTTTCACTCTCAGTTGAGCTCTATTTAAGATATAGACACTTGTGTGCACTACCTCTTTCTAGTAGGTATTTGAGAGACCTGCATCTTGCAACATTGTTCGAGACATTTCTAAGTTCACTATTCTGTTTTTTCGTTCAGCTACACCATTTTTCTCTTGTGTTCATGAGGCTGAATATTGCCTCTTGAGGCCATGTTCTTCACAGTAGTCAACAAATTATTGTGAAGTATGTTCTCCCCCTTTGTCTGACCTTAGGCATTTGATAGTTAGATTTGATTCATTTTCAACCATTTTCTTGAACACTTTAAACCTACTAAATGCTTATGCTTTATGTTTTAGAAATGTTACCCAAGTCACCCTTGTGTAGTCATCATTGAAAAGCATAAAATCCTTCTCATTATTTAGGGATTTTGTCCTTGTATGACCACAGAAATCAATGTGAATTAGCTGTAATGGTTTAGTAGATGAATGTTCCTTAGGTTTTTAATTGATTCTTGTTTGGTTTCCTTTTTGACACTCTTTGCATACAATGCTATCTAGTTTTGAAAGAAATGGTAACATTCTAACATTCTGATTTTTACTAATTTTAACTAGATTATCATAATTTATGTGTAGACTTCTATGCCAATGTCTGTCTTCATCAATTTGACTCATAGAACATACATTAGACTCCTTACTACTGGAATTTTCATGAAGATTGTATATATTTCCATTAGTTCTGAAACTTGTTGCTATATGCTTACCTCATTTCTTTTTTATTTCACAAAAAAGAGTATCAAAGGTAACATCAAATCCATTACCACAGATTTGACTCACACTAATAAGATTGTAAGCCAGACCTTCTAGATAGTAGACATCATGTACTAGAGTATCATTATCCAAAAGAATATTTCCTTTGCCTACAATTGGAATACAGTGATCATTTCTAAATCTAAAAGACCCTCTTGATTAGTTCTCAAAATCATTAAACTTGTTTTTATCTCCATTCATGTGGTGTGAACAACCACTATCCATAATGCAAATATTATTTTTGATAAAATGCAGGTCATTATGGGCAACTAAGGATTCTAGTATTTTCTTTGGTTTCCAAATTAACTTGAGCTTATCATGTTGAATAGATTTACAAACATGTTGTAAAGAATTAGAGTTACAGAAGGTATCTATGTGTCCTAAGTTTTTACAATGATAACATCTGAGAGTACTTAGGAATTTGTACAAACTTTGATTTATAAAATTACGCCTTCTTATAGACATAATTCAACATGTATTTTATTTATGTCAAAATTGCTGGCAATTAAAACAATATCCAAAGAAATGAAAGTCATGTCTAGGAAACTTACTAGTTCTTTCAGTGGTTTTGTTGGCAGCAGCATGATTTGAGGATTCACCTTTACCAGCCTTTTGAATGCCTTTTCCCTTGAAGTCATTGGAGTTGTTCACTAGGGCAGAGGATTTGTCATTACTTTCACATTGTTTAAGTTTTCCTTGAAGAAAAATATGTTTTCCTTCTAAAGAAAGACATTCCTTTTCCTTATTTTTCAACCTTTCCTAAATAAATTCAAGAATTCTTTTACCCTCTTCTAATTGAATTGTAAGATCAGATGAGTTTGATATCATTCCAATTTTGATCCTTTAAGAATACAAATTCTTTTCTTAACTTTTTAATTTCTTTCATAGCACATTTAAACTCTCCTTATAGATCAATTTATGATTCAGAATGTTTTAAAATAATTTCTTCTTGAGTCACATTAGGAGATAGAATAGCCATGAACAAGGATCCATCTCCTTCTTCAAGAGACTCACCTGAGCAACTATTTGTGATATCAACATAAAAACTCTTTTTCTTTTTGTGTTGAAATTTTTTTTCTTTCCTTGCTTTATATTGTCTTCATCATCACTTGTTGCTTCTTTGTTTGGACATTGAGCAGCATAGTGGCTAATTTTGCCACAATTAAAACACTTAAAAGGCATCTTTCCTTTATATCTACTTGATCCTCTCTAAGTCTACTAACAAAGATTGTCTCTTCATCATCAGGTTTATCAGATTCAGAATCATTGTCTCTTTTCTATGTTTTAAAAGTAGTTTCTTTATTAATTTGAACATCTTCACAAATCCTCATTTCATAGGGAGTTAAGACACCATGCATTTCATCAATAGTGAGTTTATTTAAGTCTCTTTCTTCTAGAGCTGAGACTTTGGAATCATATTTTGGTGTCAAAGACCTTAGCACCTTTTTCACAACAACATTTTCTTCTAGAGTTTCACCAAGTCCTTGAATTCAGTTGATAAATTTTGGAACTCTAAGGAAAAAGTCAGCTATTTCTATACTTTATTCATTTTTAGACTTTCAAATCTAGCCCTATAGGTCTGAATTTTTGCTTCCTTGACTTTATCATCACCTTCATAAATACTAGAAATTTTATCCCAAATAGCTTTTGCATTCTTACAATCCATAACCTTGACCAAAACTTCATTTGACTGACTACAACATATAGCATTAGATGCCTTTGCATCACATTCATAACCCTTTTTTCTCATTTGAGGGAGCATTAGAAGAGGTATAAGAAGTTTCAACTACAGCCCAAACCTCATAGCCAAGAGAGGTTATATGCTTTTGCATCCTAAATTTCCAAAAGGCATAACGAGTTCCATCAAACAAAGGTTCCCTAATAGTGGACAAACCTTCTTTATTTGACATTGAAGTAATCCTACCAGGAAACCCTTTAGCACAAAGCAAGATAAGGGTTTGGCTCTGATACCAATTGTTGGAGTACTATAAGCACTGAGAGCGGAGGGGGGGTGAATCAGTTCTTATGATAAAATTAAAACAATTTGAACTTCTTTTGCAAAAAAAACTTTAACAGCAATGAAATGACTTCAAAATAATTTGTAGAAGAGACATAAACCTATAAAAAGATAACTCTGATTTTGTCCTGAGTGGAAACCCTCCTGGGGAATAAAACCACTCAAAAAATGCCTCATTATCTTATCAAATAAAGTTTTACAAATGCCTCACTGGTTGTTCATGTGTCTCACTGACAATGCTATCTTGACTGATAGTCTTTACTAATGCCTCACTAGCAGAGAAACCTCACTAGTTACAAAATGTCTCACTGGTTTTCAACAATTTTTCACAAAAGAGTTGAATTACATACAAAGTTTATGCTTTGTTTCATTACATACAATCTTCTGAGCTCATAAGAGCCAGAAGCAACAGTTCATCTTTTCAAAGTTCAAGTACAAGATCCTATTGAACTTTTACATGCACAAACACATCAGCATCATACAAAGAACATATTTGTTCACATACATAATACTGGTGTTCTTATAATGCAATGCACAATAGAATTGTGTATTCAACAATACAATGGTCATAAATCATATACAAATATGATTCTGACTAAGAATCATAAAATAATAACTAAAAAATTATGTAAACAATAAAATGATATTTCTGATCAGAATATTTGTTCTAGTTATCCTCTCTTTTTCATACAAAATAATCTTCCATACAATGATTTTGTAACATCTTCTATTTTCAACAAACTAAAGTGTTGTCCAAATGCTCAACTCAATATCAGAAACCAACTATTTTGACAAACTAATGTTCTTTAACAATAGAAACAAAACCAAAAGGGAACCATAGATTACAAAGCATAAACAAGTAATAAGGTTATACAATTTTCACCTTATCTTTTAACAAACTTGAGCAGGTTTAAACATGGGTTAACAAAACCCTAAACTTCTACAAAACCTGAAGTTACTCCAAACTGGGTTTATCTTAACTAGGGTTATAGAACACTGAGCAGAAAAAGAATGTTAAAACAGTGTCTCAACCTAATCATAGTCTCATTCCCATACTTGGGTTAGATAAAAAAAAAAAATCATTAAAAATTAGATTTAAAGGTTTTTACCACAAGGAGTAGCAGATAGACCAATCAAAGGCTATCAATAAATAGAGCTTGAATGAATCTCTTCTTAATGAGATTTAGATTCAAGGAAAGTGTACTAGTCAAATCAAACAATTTGAACTACACATTGACCAAACCCTAGTTTGCTTTAAAAGAAGATATGAAGAAGCTAAAAACATTTGTCACAATTAGGCTATCATGACAGACTACGATACCAAAAACATCACAAATAAACCCATTCCTTAACACAAAATAAACTAAATCAGATGAGGAATCAAGAACAAGGGCACCTAAAGGACCGAAGAAGAAAAGAAACTTTGTGCCAACACACTGCATATTTGCCATGTAATCTACTCTGTAACTACCTTATCTTGAAGGAGTGTAGATTGCAGCCCAACTGGAATAGTTTGTAGAATGGACAGTCGAACACCAAGATGGCAACATGTGGAAGGCACTCCACATAGTTTTAAGAACATGAGAGTCTCAAAGGAGTGTAGATTGTAGCCCAACTGGAATAGTTCGGAGAAAAAGATGTCGGAATACTGAGGGACAAAACAATTGAAATTTTGTAGTAAGTGTGCTTATAAAATGGCATTTGGATTTTCTTTTTTGTGTGTTCTATAATTGTGTTGGAACCTACGTAAACTTTGCATATCCATTGATTATGTCAAACTTTATTGGTTATGCTTTAGATTTATACAATGTGTGTAATGTTCATAGGTGACTCAGATTTATGAAGTCATTCTCCTATGTAATAATATTTTATAAAATATATTATGGTATATATTTACTTGTAGCATGTGATCTCTTATTTGGATAAAAATTTCTCATCCATGCTCAGAAATATGTACTGGAGAAACTCTAACGCAACAAATGGTCCTAGGTATAGTTCAAATTAAGGAAGTCTTAATCCTATATCATAATTTTTGAAAAGAATCCTCTATTTATTTTTTCTTTTTAATAAAGGGTTTTACAGAGGCCAAATGTGAACTAGAAAATATTGAGGTAGGGAATGATGTAGATCTCTTGCCAACATTTTTGAATGATTTGGCAACATCGTTGATCTAGTTTTCTTTGTAAGGAAATATAGAAAATATTTTTTTAACTCATATTCAAAATCCACTACAATGATATTTATTTTATCTGTTGTTATTTGCAAAACATATTATTTATTTAAAATTTAGGTTTGTTTTAAAATTCTTGTGGTTACTCATATTTATTATTCTTCATATTGTGTTCCTAACAACACTTGTAACATATGTAAAAATGGGAAACCTTCATCACTATGCTCTTTTGCAGCTTTAAAGAACCATAAGAGATTTCATTAGGTAGCTTGGGAACTTTGTTGCTTCCCAAGAGTCTAGAGGATTGGTTTTGTTATCCACTTTGTGTTTGGCTCTCTAAACAAAGTGGACTATTCATGCCTTTTAGAACAATGAAGCCCATAAAGTTTTAGTGTGGCATTGTATCTATTTTAGTAATATTTCTAGGTTGTCTACTTACAAAGGGATAGGACTTCATATCCTTATTATCATGAATTTTTTATTTAGATCCAAGGGGCTTTGGTGATAAAAAAATATTTATTAAAGTTTCAAATGCCATGTAACTTTAGATCTTTTGGAATGGTTATATCTTTCATATTAATCTTGTCTTAAATTAGCAAAATGTTTTGTTATCTTTCATTTAAATCATTTATTTATGAGGATGCCTTAGATTTGTGCTCCAATATTTAAAAAGGAAAAAAAAAAGCTATTTAAAATATTTTCTTTGTAACCTCAATAAGTTTCCTGTCATGGAATGAACCTAATGCCAAGACCCACCTTACCAATCAAAATCGGGAAAATTGTGGGATACACGGGTGATTTTGATTAATATAATTCACAAAATTGTCATAATTCCCTATATACCTTGGCGCTAAGGTTAGATATGGTATCTACATACCATTTTATTAAATAATAAACTATGACAAGGATATTATTTGCTCCCTCCTATTTTATCTTTCTTGGTGTAATTAATTATTCATCTTGGATATAATTACACCTTACTTAAGTTTACTTAGGATAATGCATTTCATATTAGTTTGAGTATGAGACACTTGGGTGTTTGTGCCACATTGAGATAGTGTGTGTAGGAGAATTTCCACCTTTTATGGTGTGATAGTGTTACTACTCTATCGTATCCACTTATTGTGGAGTGATAATTCCACCTTCGATGATCCACCTCATGTGGAATATTTTATTTTTTCTCCTACCTACCACACCTATGTCATGTTTGTGTTCTCACATATCCATATTGCCTTGTCTATATAAGTAGGCTCATATTCATTGTATGTAACAACGCTTAATGATCCAATTGATCAGTATTTTTATCTTGATAGAATGTAGTTTATTCTTGTCACATTTTGTTCTCTCTTATTTGTGCTTTCCATTTTCTCTAGATCTTGGCAAATTATCATAATCTCTAGTTCCCATTGTGAAACAAAGGTGGCATTTGCAATCACTAGTTTCTATTTTGCAATGCAGATTTCACACTATGTAGTCAATAGTTCTTAAACTTAAATTTATAATTTTTTTATGGATAGCAGAAGGAGAGGGAGAAGGGCCTATAGAAAGGATTGTGTAAGAGAGATAGAAGGATTACAAATAGATGCTATATGATGGATGAGGGTGTTGTAATACTTGTAGAGAAATGTATGGGAATGTTTTCAAGACCAATACTTGTAGACATCTTTAGGAATGGTTGAATTGTGAAGAGAAGTAGATTTTAAATTTGGACATTTAGAGGGAGGAGAAGAGTTGAATTTTGGGACATAAGGTTTCAAAATAGATGAAGGAGATGATGGATAACTTAGCATAATGGATTTTAGGATAAAAGTTTCCAATATGGATTTAAAGGTGGACATTTTTCAAATGGGGTATTAGATGAATTAAGAATGAAGGAAAATTTTGTAATAGAAGGTTTGGATGCCAATTTGTATTGCATTTTGAGTTACACTGCTTCTATGACTTTATTGGGAATCCATATTTTATTTATCTTTGGGAATTTTTGGCCTTTTTGACTTATCATTTTTTCAGTTGGGTCAATTTTCCATTTGTTAGCCTATATTTTTTAGGGATATGGTGATCCTTGGATTTTTGTGAATTTTTAGTTTTATGAACTTTTTATTTGGCATCCAAATTTCTTCTAGTATCAGTATTTTTTATTAGGGGAAAATGGGATTTGAAGGGCCCCTAAAACCCTATACATCATTAGATCAAAAGATAGGCATTAGAGAACACCAGAAAAGCAAACGACAACAGACATAGAAAAGACAGCTGGCCGAAATACAAAAATCCAGCAGCAAAAAGACACAACACACATAAACAAAACACTAGACAATCAAAAAATAAGAGGAGAAAATCTAAGCTTAGGCAAAGTTTTTTAGCAACTCGACGGCTTCCAGCTCCAGTTGCTCCATGGTCTCAATAGTCCACTTGATATCATCAATGTCCCTGCTTTGGTTTTGCTTCTTTCTGGTGCTTGCGCGTGTTCTTTTTCCAGGACCCGCCTCCTTACCTTCAGGGGTGCTATCCTTATCCTTAGTAGTTTCCTCTAAGGCCTTTTCCCCTTGGACAAGTTTCAGCTTGTTGATAAGGACCTTGATACTATTAGAGGTGACCTTTAAAATCTTCTGACTCTACTCCCCAATCTTTTTGAAAGTCTTCTCAACCCCTTCCATCCTCTTTTTAGTTGCCCCTGCTCTATCTTCCAGGGTCTGAAAGTTATTGCATTGGGAATTTATGATTTCCTCTGCATTTCTAATAGCTTTGGTAAGCTAACTCAAGCAATCCAGAAGGGAACTAAATTTACCAGTGCCAATAGCTTCCAAAGCTTTAATTTTGCTAGCCTCCTGGACCTGTTTGGCTTTTATTCTTTTTATTTTCTTCTCAACCCATAGGAAGACCTTATTGAAGCAGTTTGTGTCATTTTTGAAACAGAGGTCGATATCCAAATGGGAGCCATCCTGGGCCTTGTCTCCCACGGGATCAAATTTCACCTCCAAACCCACTTACGTCCACTCTACAGTCTTAATTTCCTTCATGGGGGTGTTCTCCCCAGCCAAGCCCCTTACTGTGATCCTTGGAGCCGGTAGGAAGGGGTGAACGGTTCTTAGCTCCCAACTCCTCACGTCTCAGCATCTTCCCATTTTTCTTCTAGCTTGAGATAATTTGAATCTCCTTACTATTTGTCTCCATGTCATCTTCAGTCTCCTCTTCTTCCTCATACCAACTATCATTGTCTTCCCCCTTCTGCTTCCTACTGATCAACCCTTTACCCTGATCCTCTTGCCCAATTTTCCTTTTACACTTGCTCGACCTGGTGATATGGGGGTCCACCTCAACATCTACCTTTGTGTCGTATCCCTCAAGTTCATCATCATCTGAGTCACCCAAATCCTCTTCCGACTTGGAAACCTCAACAATATTCAATTGAACAGTGGTGTTCTTGATATGGTTGTAAATAACCACCATAGGACCCTCATGTAGAGTTGGATTGGTTTTGGGATTAGAGATAGCATTGATAATCCCAACATTTAGGGCACAAAACAAGTAGTAGGGAAGGGAAATTTTCTCCTTGTACCAGAAATGATTAAGAATAACAAAGTGGTAGCTATAAACTCTGGTATATCTATCATCTAAAGTTATGAATTCCATGATAGAAAACAAAATTCGTCACCAGATCAACTTGATTACCTTAGGGGAGTAGTAAGTGTGGCTTCCCTTCATTAGTTTAACTTTCTCCTCCTCGTCCTTGGGTAATTTCTTCACAATAGCATCCGACAGCTTCCGGTCACTATAGAATTTGATACCATCCATTGGCAGACCCGTAGCCTCAATGATCATAGTTTCATTATCCTTTACCTTCCTACTGCCAATGGTTAGGGTGCCCTTATTCCACCCCTTTTTGAAAATCCTATTGATTTCTTACCTTCTTTCTTGAATTCTCTCCATGTAATCCATCATTTTTGCTACTTGTAGCACAACCCAAACCTAGGGATGGTCCCGCCATTTATCATTTTTTGCAGCCTCCATGTGCTTGTGATTTTACCCCATCTTCTTATCGATATTAGCTGAATGTAAATTCCAATAAATACTGCTCTTCCTTGCAGACTTTATTTTTAGTAGGGAAGAAGCCTCTAGAAGCAAATAGATATTTCTTAAGCTTCTGCTCCAAATGGAAAGAAGCATCCACAAAGCATGTGAGATGATATGCAAATTAATAATGTACCTCACTTTCGGTTGCTTACGATACTATTTCATGATGCCACGATGACCCCTACTATTTCGAGAAATGATATCAAATCTTGCCTTGTTTTCCATGATATATTTCATAATTTAAAATGTCACGTGCCACTTGAGGGAGCTCCCCCTCTCCATACTAAATCTTGATTTTCCCACTCTGTACTACCTCATTGGCAGCCCAATCAATTCTCTTGTTGGACTCTCTATAATCATGAGAGATGTAACATTGGTGGAATCCCTCAAGCATCTCTTTGTCCATGACAATGATATTTTTAATCATCCACGAAGGTTGTTGCTTACCAAGGAGGCAATTGATAATATTTTTTAGAATCCTGCTCCAGCCATAAAAATTTGGCCCCCAGTTGATGTGCTAATTTAATAGCTTGGAGGGCACCTATAGCTTCAACCAAGTGATTTGTTTGGTTCCCCAAGGGGAAGGTCACCACCTCCATGCAAAATCCAACACTATTATGGATAACTCCACCATAGCAAGTTGGCCCTGGGTTCCCTTTAGCAGCCCCATTGAAGTTAGCCTTAATCCAATCATTGGGAGGAAAAGACCAGCAACACATCCTTTTGTTGAGTTGTTTGGTATTATTATCCATGTGGGCTGGAATGTTCCAGCTCCTTAAAAAATCATGTACTCTTCATTACTATTGCAATAATGAGATCCAACAACCATCACATTCTCAATAAAATTATGTTTTATCTTATCCCAAACCACTTCAGAGGGGTTAATCGCATCCCTGAAAATTCTATTATTCCTTTCTTTCTAGATACCCCATAGGATATGTGGAAAGGAAAACTTCCACAAATTTCTTATGGTCATATTTTTTATTTTGCAAGACCAGCTCTTGAAAGAATCTTGAATCTCCTCAGGGAAAACCCAATTTAAACCCCAAAGCTAGAAAAACATCGACCAAATAGGTTGGAAAAAAGGATAGTGAATAAAAATATGGTTCACAAATTCCTCATCATTGAGGAATAAATAGAATCTAGTGGGGATGCAGAATCCCCTCTTTTTTAGGTTATTTGTGGTTAGAATTTTATTTTGCAAGAGAATCCATAAAAAAAAATTAATTTTAGGAGTCAAACCTAAGCACCAAACTTTGGCCCAACAGGGGATAGAGTCTTGAGACTGAGCCATCTTAAGGACAATGGACATCACATAATAAATCCCTAAAGGGGTACCACCCCACACTAGCTGGTCCTCCCTTCTTGGATTAATGACAGCATGGTTGAGCATTATGTTAACCTGCTTTAAGTTAGGATCAATAGAGCTGAGGTCCACCCACTTCTGACCTCTCCAATAGTCTACAACTTTGACACCAAACTTGTCCTTGCAGGCTTGGATGATCAACTGAGAAACATAATGATCATTGAGAGGAGCTCCTCCAATCTAGGCATCATCCTAGAAATCCACCTTTCTACCATTGCCAATGGCCCACACTTTGCCCAAACTCACACTACCTTTTGCATGAGTAACACTATACCATATAGTAGAGCCACTCAGGATCTGATCAGAGGCAAGGAAAACTTCCATGGTAGGGTTCACATGTAAGTATTTATCCTTCCAAATTTCATTCCAATCATGAGTTCCCTAATAGATTCTCCAAATTTGTTTGGCCAGGAGGTTTTTATTCAAGGCTCTAATATTTCTCAGGCAAAGCCCCCCCACCTTTTCTGGTTTGCAAACTTTATCCCAAGCAATGAGGGCAACTCTCTTATTTTCCTCAACCTTGAACCAAAGGAAAGATTTCTGAATTTTCTCAATAGAATCTACAAATTTACTAGGTATTTTAAAAGCTAGATTTTACCTACTTGGCTAAGAAGGGTCCCTTTCCACCCAGCCAGCTTCCTATTGAATCTATCAACAAGACTATTCCAAAAAAGATCTGTAGGTTTTGTACCCAATGAAAGACCCAAGTAAATAGAAGGGGGCTGGCCAATTTGGCAACCAAGGATCTGGGCCATCCTATTTTGTCTGTCCTTTGGGGTGTTGAAGAAGAATAAAGATATTTTCTCCCAATTAATCGCTTGACCTAGAGTAGAACTATAAGTGTTTAGAAGCTTCTTCATAACAGATGCTTCTTTGATCGATGAAGTACCCTTTAAAATGGTTTAATCAACAAATTGTTGGTGGGAACAGGCTTTGAATACAGAAGAGAGAGACACTCCCATCAAAAGACCCTGAGAGAAAAATTTGCTTATATATCTATCCAGACATTCAGCCAGAATAATGAAGAGAATAGTGGATATGGGATCCCTTTGCTTGATGCCCCTAGAAGTTTTAAAGAAAGGGTAAGACACATCATTCACAATGACAGAGAATGAAGGGGTCGAAATAAGTTTACAAACCAACTAAATAAACTTATCACAAAAACCAAAAGCTCTTAGCACCTTGTCTAAAAACCCCTAGTCCACTCAATCATAGGCTTTAGACAAATCAAATTTCATCAAGAAGCCTTGTTTCTTCGATTCCACTAGAGAGTGAATATTTTCATGAATAATGATGATAGAGTCAAGGATTTCTCTGCCAGGTATGAAGCCACTCTATTGGGGCAAGATAATAGAAGGGAGAACCATGAGAAATCTCCTAGTAACCACCTTTGAGATAATTTTATATAAGGAATTGTATAAACTTATTAGATGGAATTGATCTATCGAGCTAGCCCCTAGATGTTTGGGAATCAAAACCAGAAAAGTGGCATTGAGTTCCTTTAAGATAAACCTAGCCCCAAAATATTCTTGCACTCCCTTAACCAGATCCATTTTGAGAATGTTTGAAAAGGTTTGAAAGAAGAACAAGACCCCATCAGGTCCGAGGGCATTATTGCCATCAAAGGAGAACACCCCTTTCTTAACTTTCTCTTTAGAGGGAATGGCAACTAGAACCTTGTTCTTAACATTATTAATGATGGAAGGAATGGTCTCCAAGAGGGCCCTCTAAGAAAGATCATCCAACCTGCTATCCATAGAGAGAAGAGATTTGAAGAAATTCTTGGCTTCATTCCCAATCTTATCGATCTTCCTAGTTTCAACTCCACCAATTCTCAATTTAGATATCCTGTTAGCAGCCTTATGTTTCATAGCAGTCATATGGAAAAACCTGGTATTTCTGTCCCCAACTTTAAGCCAAAGAGATATGGACTGTTGTTTCCAAAATTCTTCTTCTCTTCTGATGATCTCATGATACTTGACAAGCACTTCATTTTCCTCTTTGATAGAAACCTCATTATATCTGCTGGTTTAGATTTTATCTTGGATTTCCTTTAGGTCAAGTTGGGTTTTGGACTTAGCAACAAAAAGATTCCCAAAAACTTCCTTGTTCCATTTCTTAATATTATTTTTTACATGCCTTAATTTTTTCAACATTCTATACATTGCAGTACCTTTGACATCAATCAACCACCACTCCTTAATGGCCTTCTCAATGTTAGGATGGTCAATCTACATCCTTTAAAATCTAAACGGGAAATTTCAGGAGCCATGAGGTGTCATCCCCTAAATGATGATACCTAACAAAAGACATATTACTATCCTGCTTAACAGGTTCCCCAGTAACACATCTAAGATTCCAGAAAATGGCAATGCCCCCAGAAGCACCATCAAAGCTACCTCCTAAAAATCCACCATCTTAAAAAGCTTAATCTTCTCAACTTTCTCTTTGTTCATTTTGGTTTCTTGGATAAGAACAATATCCAGTTTATGCTCTCTAACAAAATTTCTAAGAACCTCCTGTTAATGTGGACTATTCAATCCACGAATATTTCATGAAACAGTTTTTCATTTTTCATTTTAGGGAACATACCTCAAGGATGGTCATCTGATTACCATCCTCTATATTATTACTTGCCTCTTGATCTTTGATCTGGCTTGTTGATCTTCTTCCAGCGTGAGAGGGGATAAATCTCGCATCAGCCTTAGTCTTGTATCTTGTCTTGACAAGGGTAGCTAGGGGGGTTGACTTCGGTCCCTTTTTTCCAACTTTCATAGATTTCATTCCACAGCTTCATTATTCTGGATATCATCCTCTTGGTTGTTCTGGGTGGATTCCTTCTACTTGAAAGCATCATCCTCAACCCACTTAGCACTTATGTTAAGTAATGAAGTCATAGGGGATAGCTGGAAGGTAGATTTCACCATATCCACCGACTTTTGTGATTCTGATGACGAGATCCCTCCAAGATTCAAACACCTTTGGGCATCCTCAAAGTCAGATCTAGGGCAATCTTTGTTAGTGTTTTCCATAGTGCAGTTTGAATCCGCTTCCTCCTTGGTATACAAAACCACCTGTATTTCTCCATCTTCTAGCTTATCACTTCGTTGTTCATCCTGAATGGTGTTTTCCCCTTCTCTCTTTTTTATTTCCTATTTGATCCTCTTTTCCATCTTCAAACACATAGTTTTCTATGTTTTCCAAATTGAAGTTCCCCTGTTGCTCAAAAGTGTCAGGGATGATAACACTCGGGGCTTCTTCTACCATTTTCTTTTCTCTAGCAATCACTAGTTGCTTAACAAAATTTTTGGTTCTCCATTGTGTTGTCTTGTCCTTCTTTTATTTCTCTTTGACAACATGTAAGAGGCATTTTTTAGCAGTATGCCCCAATTTTTTATAGTGAAAACATGCAAAAGGGACATTTTCATATTCCAAACGTTGGACCCACTTCCCCAGTTTGGAGTTAATCTCAATAGATAAAGGCATATCTGTTCCTTGCATGACTCCCACATAGATCCTTCCAATGGTGAGTCTTCTTCTAGCTACTATGATAGGGTCCATAGATAAGAGTTTCCCAAAGGAACTAGTGATTCCTTTGAAAATGTCTTCAACCTAGAACTCCAATGGGAGACCTGGGAATTTAACCCAAACTGGATCTCGTACAAAAAAAGATTCTTTTACGTCCATCTTAGGCGACCATTTTTGCAAAGCAAGCGTAGATTTTCCAATCAACCAAGGGCCATCACAAAGAACCCTTGACATGTCTTCCTCACATGAAAAGGACATAGACAATGCACCTTTGGACATGGCCATGATCTCTACTTGGCCTTTGAGCACCCATTTAGGTTTAGCCAATGCCCTAACAACATCAATATTTGGTCTAGGGCCCAAAAATTTGCCAACCAAAGTCAGGGCCATAAGGTTGATGTTGTGCTCAATCACTAGATCTGTAACTTCAATAGTAAATCTACCCTTTTCTGATTCTGAGATATTACACACTGCAGGGAGCAAAGACTTTCCACTCGTTTTGACATCGAATTGAGAAGTCCACGGCCAACCGATGTCCCTATGAATGGGTCCCTGCCTTGGGCTGTCTCTAGCATGTGATTCTCTCGTTCCCCCACTAGGATCGAGAGGCTTCTCGCCACCTTGTGGGTCCCCATCCACCGGATCCTTTCCATTTGGCTTAGAGGAGTCAGGGTAATCCTAAGATTCATGCTTTCTGCCCGCTCCATGGTTCACCTGTCCATTATAGGGTTTCCCACCCTTTCCTGAGTTCAAATTCAAAGTCGCTCCCTTCTCCTGCTTTTGCATGTTGTTGGAAGAAAAGTATCAGTGTTATGGATGGATAGCTATTGATGATTTTAAGATATTATGTGTTGGATAATGGAGGGAGGATGATGTAGGTAATTCAAAGGTGTGTGTATTCATTGATGTTCAATGGAGATTTGAGCTCACGGAGTTCCCAAAATAGGAGTTGGCTAGATAAAGGTGATGCATAGAGGTATGTAAGGATGTAAGATGGATGAAGAGATGAAGAACTTGATTTTGGGGCATTAGGACCCAAAATGGATGTGGATGATGAAGGAATTAGGTTTGGAGCATAACAACCTGAAATAGATTTGGAAAATGGGGATGGAATGATTAATATTTATATGAGGGGATATGTTATTTGGAAAGGATTGAATAATTAACATTGTCTTGAGCATGAGAATGGTAGTCAAGATAATGTGAAAATATATTTTCTTTTGTTTGGATGGGTTTCACAACATACCTTGTTCACAAAATCATAACCATTTTCCTTGTAGTGCATATTTTTAGATATCATTTACGTAGTGGGGTCTTTTCATTTAAGAAGCAATGCATGAGTCCATTTTCAGGAGGATGTGAGATGGAAAGAACTATAAATTTTGAAAGAAATTAGATAGGATAAATACATAGGCAACAAGATGACAGATGCGGGGTTCATGAGTAGACTAGATGGGGGTGATAGGATCTTCAAAAGGATAGGGTTCATGAGAAAATTTGGGATTGATTCATAGATCCTAGGGTAAAATGGGTTCATGAGAAAAATTGGGATTGATTCATAGATCCTAGGGTAAAATGGGTTCATGAGATGGGGAGGAGGGGATATTTTAATCTTAAAATAGATGTGGATCATAAGATGGAGTGAAAGTGCTTTAATCTTGTTTTGAAGGAGAATTTATGGTATCATTCTTTGGAGTAACTAATTGGTATAGTTATATATTTTATAGGAAATGATGGATGATGGGGTTTTGATATAACTAGAACGGAGAACATGGATAGATTATTGGAGTGGCGTGCATGGATGATGAAAGGATATTAGATTTTTATGGATAGGGAATTTTATGTATTTAATAGATTCAAGGGAATGTGATAGATTTGAGAGATGAGGGATGAGGCAATGGAGGTAGATTCACGATTTGGAAAGATTCTACATTTTTGTTTATATGCAGTAATTTATGATTCTTTACTAATAGTCCTTGGAATAAACCATGAAAGATAGGTGATGCATTTGATTTGTAGATTTGGGGTTGTAAGATTAAAAATTTGGTAGTTTAAGAAGATATAACTTTTATAAATAATTTTTTTTTAAATTATCTCAAGATTACATAAACCAAACTACTCTTTTAATATATAAAGGGAAATAGCTTCTAAAAATTAAAATAGATATAATTTATGATAAACAAATTGATTTATTAATAGTTAACAAGAAATAATGATAGGAACCAATTTATATTCGTTTTAGGAACAAACAAAAAATCTAATTTTAACATGAAACAAAAGTATAGACAAGGAAGAACTTGTGGATTCATATGCTAGCATGTAGCACAAGCATCTATACACCATGTTTTCGTCTTTGGATAATCAACTCAAGAACCTCTAGAATTCTTATCTAAAATATAAAATTCATCCTAACATAGACATACATTATAAGAGGATAATGTTGGGAGTTCCTTACAAATTTTCCTCAGTCAATCCCTTATTTTGGTCTTCCAAACTCCTTGGACAACTAGAGATAAAAGGTGATAAAGTGATAAATTCTAACTTTTCAATTCTAGCAATATTAGGAATAAAAAAGAACCAAAGGAAAAAGAAGATATACATATGATGTCAACCCTTAATTTGTAGGGAAAACAATCATAAGATTTAATAGATTTGGTAAAGACAATAATTGGATAGTAGAATAAACAAGAGCATTTATCAACAAGCTTGATCTTCGTCTCTTAGTATTTGTAGTTGATTTAGCAGTGAATATCTATTAAGAGAAACTACCAAAACTTGAACGCTTGTTGTGACAATTTTGTTATGGATGTGAAGATTTTTGTCGAGATTCCATTTAGGTTGAGATACTGAGAGTTGCTTGCTTTAAAGAGTAAAATTTGATTAGTCAAATGAGAATAAGGATTTTATTTTTTGTTTAAATGGGTAGGATAAGGTGTTATTTTCTTGTTCAAGCAATATGATCTGTGTTGTAAACAAGCCAGATGGAAAGAGTGTTTTTTAATCTAAAATTTTTTTTGGATGCCAAAATTCCATGTGGATGTCTATATGAAGTGCGATAGCTAATGATAATTTTATTGATTTTCAAATTGCAAGTTAACGATGCCTCATATTTGTCAATTGTGGAACTAAATCTTTAAAATCAAGATATTAAATTTTATCATTAATTTCAAATCTAAATGGGTGTAAGCTATTATTCTATAATTTTACACTAGAAAGAAATTCTTGACACTACATTTTTTTCACACTTCAGTAAATTAATTACAAAAAGGAATGAGTTATGCTAAAAGAGATCAAGAATTATATCAATTGTAAAATATTTTATTGTTTTCCTTCTAATACAAAAAATAATATATTGGGTCACATTTTGTTAATTAAAAACTTCGAATATGCATGCACATGATAAGGTATTTCTTTAGAGTTCAATCTACCAATTGATGACCAAACATATTTACCCATATGAATGTTCTTAATCATCTAAAATAAATATAATTATTTGCATGATCGAATTAATTGATAGAAAAAGTTGATAGAAGATTTATCATAGTAAGCATGCTATTAACATCAAAGAATTTTATTTATAAAAGTGATACTTTATTAATATCAATTAAATTAGAACACTTTTAGAAAAACAACATAATATTAAATAAGGAAGTTGGAGGGTGATATATGAGACGTGATAAAGATCTACCAATGTCTTATATAGAAATGTGTTATGTGTAGGTTGTGACCATCGCCAAGAAGATCGAGTGGAAAATGAAACGAAAGGGCCCTGTTATGAAGAATGGTGGAAGGTCAAAGGCACAAAAGAATAGTAACCTTCTCCCATGGGAGGAGGAACTAAAAGATATTCTAGACAGATAGGGCTACCTTGTTCAATGCCCCTATAGTTTCTTAGGGTGTTCTTAGATATAGGTACTCTGCTTCTCTTTTACTATTATTTTTGTTTGCTAGACATTACACTTATTTTTTTGGCTGTGTTACTTTGGTTAAAACTTTTCGGTTATGGGGGCTTGCTCTTCAAGCCCATTTTTTGACTGAATGTTTTAAGTACTGAATTATACGAATTGAGACCCTTCTTCGATGAATCAAAAACATAAAATTAAATAAGAAACAACATAAATATATAAATTTCACATAAATACAAATATAATACTATAAAAATAGATGGAATAAATATGCATACAAAGTGGCATAATTAAAAGAGCAACTGAGGTAATGGGATTAAAGGCTATTTAATCACAGCATAAATCTATAATTGTTAGTGATAAGTGCATTCCATGTTGCGGGTGAGCTTACAAGTTAAGAATTATGCTCTCCCGTCTGTCACAAAGGAGTTAAAAACTTTAAACGTGCTTTTCCTTGCAATTTATCTTCTTTTTTAATGTAAACAGCATATTCTTACGTCTTTACAATTGTTTGTAATTTTCCCACAGTAAAGAATCATTTCTTGTAGGACACCGCAAAGATGAAAATGCCTGCTTTGATTTGAGAGAATGTTCCGCTATCTACATCATCGTGTCCATCATGGACTTCAGCTCCTTTCGCTTTGAAATATGCCTCCGTATGCTCACATCCCAAAAAATTCTAAACGCAAAAGTGAATGGCACATCTAATAGAGTATTTGTATACATCATTAGTAGTTTCATGTGTATGCTGTCAACAATGAAAACAAGTATGACATATAAGAGAAACGTTTTAAGTTAGTTTCACTTTAGAAACTCTTTGGAAGGGTAAGTAGTGGCCTTATCTATAAATTAATTATAGATTAGTTGGGGTGGAAGTAATAATTAATTTTAGATTGGGATTCTTATTATAGTATATTGGTTATGTGGTGGTGTTGTTGTTGTATACATCAAGGTTCAAATTTCTATTGAGCTCTTTTTATTGTAGGCTAGTATCTTTGTCAGTCCAACATGCGAAGCCTAAACAATGGGGATAAGGTCCCCCGTATTCTGACCTCACTAATTCATAGTTGTGCATTGAAAGCATTTCATAGGGTGTGTTGTGCCCTTCTAGTCATAGGCTAGTGCCTTTGTCAATCCAATGTGTTTACAAATTGGAACCTAAACAATGGAAATGAGGTCCCCCATATTGTGACCTCACTAGTTCATAGCTCTGCATCAAAAACATTTTATAGGTTATGTTGCACCAACATCACTAGTCATGTTAAAATGTTTACCCTGTACTTAATCTTTTGAAAAAAAAAAATTAATTTTAGATTATTAAAAAAGACTATAATTTATTGACATGTAATTATTTTAAGATTTTTTTTTCAAAAATGATTTCAAAATTAAATTAAAAATGATAATCTTATACAAATTTCATCCTTATATTTTTATTCCATGTTGAGCTACATGTGAATTTTAAAACGATGGTCTATGTCAAAATATATGAAAAATCACAAAAATGAATAAAAGGAAATTCTAAGTGAAAAAAAGAATATTAGATGGCTCATATATTGTAATAAAACCTACTAGATATCTCAAAATGTGTGCTTCCATTGACATGCATGGTCCACAGAAAATTGCAAAATAGAAAATGAATGTGCAACAAATAGTTTCTATCTTAGATAAAGCAACCATAAATTACAAATTGATTACTTATCTAGGAAACTGAAAATATGAAAAGGAAAAATTTAAAAAAATGATATTGTCTATTATTAATTGGTATATTAGATAATTATATACTATGTGATAAAGCTTCATCTAGACATTGTGATGAATTTCTACATAACCACTTATATTTTTTTTTCCTTTTTCAGGAGTGTTATTTTTTAGCGTAGAAAACATAAAGGTTTTAAAACATTCATTTCTTTTTCTTTTCGATTAGAAAACAAAATTTTAAACAAAAGCTTCTTCTATCCCTTAATTCACATTGTACATCTTGGCATCATCTATCTTATATTTCTTCTCTCTTTTCCTCTTTCAAATTTACATATCTTTGGAGGAAATAAGACTATTTGAGATCATGTTGAATCTCTTTTTACAAAAAAATTATCCATTTGATGAACCATTTTGTAGTGCTTGTTTTGATATGTTAGATGAAACTCTTGATGACTTCAATTGTAGATAATTATCCTATGTACAACGCCTACAACATATCAATGTCAAAGATTGATTGATATGATAATTGTTTTTGGTTATAAAAAGAATTTTGAAACATCTAAATGTAGTGCAACTATGTCTAGATGTTCCTCAACCACAAAATAAGTTAAACTATTTGAGGTGTTAAAAAAACATGTTGACCTCCTCATTACATCTTAAAGTTTTTCAAATAAATAACTGAAAATAATAACCATAATCATTTTGAATCACAATAATATTATTATCATGAAGTTCCTCATACATATATAACTTGAAATAAAAAAATAAACTAAACAAACACCATTCATTCCAACTTTTTGTCCAACTTGTCAACCAATGCTTCCACAAGCACCTTGTCTCTCTTAACATGTTTCTAAAGAATATGATCATATTGAGTAGCTTCATGCTACTCCAACTAAAAACCTATAATGAAACTTCATGGAGACTCTTTGATGATTAATGAAGTCTTAGTTTCTTTCCAATTTGAAATTTTAATAATTATCTCAAACTCCACTCCAAAAGAAAATCATTTTCTTCAATAAAATCTAAGAGTAAAAAATGGGTCCCTATTTTGTTGAGGTAAAATGGGGTATATTGTGAACAAGAACAAACCACCAACTAAAAACCTATAATAAAACTTCATGGAGACTCTTTGATGGTTAATGAAGTCTTAGTTTCTTGCCAATTTGAAATTTTAATAATTATCTCAAACTCCACTCCAAAAGAAAATCATTTTCTTCAATAAAATCTAAGAGTAAAAAATGGGTCCCTATTTTGTTGAGGTAAAATGGGGTATATTGTGAACAAGAACAAACCACCCAATACAAAAAGATGGTTCATTTCAACAATTTCATTTTGTTAAAATATGAGACAATTGAAAGATATCTACAAGGCATGACAAAAAATTAACAAAATAATGAATTCTAATTCCTTTTTCATTGTTTACTAACGTTAATCATATGTCTCATAAAGATGGAATGAACTTTATAAATGGGTAAAATATATGAATGATGGAGTAGAGATAATTGAGAAAAATAATATTTAAAATTTAATAATCATTCTCTAGAAGGAAAGGATGCTATTTAAGTCGGATGGACTTTCAAGAATTAAGTTATAATGTTTAAAGTGGTGAAATTGAAAAAGAAAAAAATATTGACAATCAATTATTATTTGTAGTTTCTAATAATTGATTACAATGATACCTTCGTATCTATAACAAGATTAGATAATCTCATTAGATCTATTTTGATAATTGTAGCTCAAACAAAGTGGAAAGTACATCAGATGGACATAACATTAGCATTTTTAAATAGAATATTGGAAGAGGAACTCTTTGTGTAATAAATACCTAGTTATGAGTTCCTTGTAATGAGAATAATATGTATCAATAAAAAAAAAGTTATAATATTGGTTCAAGAAATTTCCTAGAGTTTCATACTAACATATTGATTCATATTTGTTCAAAATCCATTGTATCCTAGTTTTAGTAAGTGCATTAGTAACTTACACTTCATATCAACATGGATAAATAAGGTAAGATCCTAATAGTTCATCTATACATGTTGATGAATTCATTTTACTATAATTTTACCATTTGAGATGTTTAAGCTAGTAATGAAGTACTTGGAGATGACAAAGTTGGGTTTGCTAAAACGCTCCCTTTTCATTAAAATAAAATAAATGATGTAGATTTTATATATCAAATCAAGTATGAAAAAAATTTCTTGATGTAGATTTGAATGATGAAGCATAAAATTTTGTCAACAACTATTGTCACAATTGTGAAATTGATTAGATATGACATAAAAAATAACATGGACTCAAAATTTAATAAGGAATTTTTTTATTTTTTGATCCATTTGATAGCTACTAGGTGTATAATTATGTATGTAGTACCTATTATCCAAGGTTCATGGAAACTCTCAATGAAAATCACTAGCATGATGAAAACAGAATTTTGAGTTTTTTTAATGGCAAAAATATCATGTTATTTTATATTTTCATATAGTGACTTTAGTTCATTTGTTTTGAGAGAAATTAACTATGGAGTGGGTGTTAATAGTAAGAAAATAAAATTTAATTGTGTTTTTCACATTAATTATAGATCGGTATTATGCAAATCAAGGTAATAAACTAGGTTATCTATTTCTATAACAAAAATTGAATTGATGGTAACTACATTAGTACCATGTTAATGAATATGCATGAGGATAGTGTTATGTAATTGAAAGAAAGAGAAAGAAGGATCAACAAAAATATTTTTTGAAAACAATAATATGATCTTCGATCTATCAAAAATCATATGTTTCATTAAATAAGTAATCATGTTGAAATGAGATATCACTTCTATGGCATACTAAAATTGCACCCTTTGCAATTTTGACCATATTTGGGGCCCTCACCTTACTGTTCTCATCTTCATGCTTCATCGGGACCTATTTATGCCTCCCCCATGCACCAAACTCCATATTTTCATACGTTACCTTGTTCAAACCCCTTGTCCTTTCCCTAAATTAGGGTAGGACCAAGATGTGGTGCCCTGGTCCTCACCACGACCATGGTGCCATGTCATGGTCCTCCTCAATGGGGCCCTAATTTTAACCCTTGGCCTTATCTCAAATTTGAGGGGGAAACTTTTCCCAATGTTGGCCTATGTCAGAAAATTAATATGTTTGACGACATGAAAGTATATAAGGAGGTCTTCCCCTCTCATTTGGGCATAAGGCAATAAGGTGGAGATGATAATAAGGTAAGGAGACTACATTCAATCATTCATTATCAAGCATTCTTCAAGGTTGCATATTTTTCATCGATCCAATGGAGCAATATTACATCATTCATTCGCAAGCATGTGTGTGTGATTAGGGTTTTATCATGCTCATGCCATTTCATACAACTTATGTGATTATATTCAAGAAGCAAAGAATCATTATCAGTCATTGCAGATATAAGGTATACCTTTCCATTATTTACTTCAGTATTTGCAATATTTCATTCAATGTTGATTCCAAAACCAGGTTTGACCAAAGGCAAGCCCTTATTCCCAACCTATTTCCCTTTTCTTTTGTGTGTAGTAAATAGGTATGTAGCTATACTTATGGAAATAAGCTTCAGACACAGAGACTAGAAAAACCCTTTTCAGTGATTGAAAATTTTGGAGGACCAAGATGGGGCGTCCTAGTCCATGCACACGGTCCCAGCTATTTTGGCAGTTTTCGCAGGGCAACTCTGAATCAGCTCATATTACTCAAATCCAGGTGCACGACAAAATTTTGAACTTATAGCTCACCATTTCTACATATTTTGTCTCCAATTCTAGCATTCTACTTATTTTAACAATTCAACTTACAAAGGAGGAAAACCTAAATAAATCCAATCCACTCAGTATTCAGTCCTTGTCTCATTTAGGATTTGGATCTCGTGGATTCAATTCCTCTCTTGAATGTAAAGTCCCCCAAGTGAATATTGCCTTGGTAATTTCTCCCTTCCATATGGTGAATTCACTAAGATCAAATTTTCCACTTTACATTTTGGTGAACTTGACTCCTTACACCATTAATTCTGATTTTTATTTTTAGATTTGAGTGTATGCATTTTAAAAATCAAATTTTCATTTACAAGTTTGATTTCCTTGCAATTTTAAAAATTTAGAGCTTAATTTCACTAAAACCCTCATTTTTAAATTCAAAATCGAACTTGTGATTTGTTTAATTTGGGTAAGTTATTTCAAATCTAAGTACTTTTTCAATTTCAAAATTGAAATTTTCATTTACAAGTCAAATTTCCCAATTAAATTTTAAAATTAAGTGGTTAATTTCAAAAACCCTAATTTTAAAATTTGAGCTTGTGGGTTGTTTAAATTTTGAATTTCACACTTCAAATTTGGTTCTTAATTTCAATTTCAATTCAAAATTGTAATATTGAGCCAAATTTAAATTTCAAATTTAAATTTTAAAATTAAGTGGTTAATTAAACAAGCCCTAATTTTTTAATTTAAATTAATTTTGTGCATTTCCCAATTTCCCAATTTTCAAATCTTAATCTTAGATCTAATTTTAATTTTAAAATTAAGTTGTTCTTTTTACAAAGTCCCTAAATTTAAATCTAAATCTCTTGTGGACAATTTCAAATTTAAATTTTAAAATTAAGTGGTTAATTATGTTGGCCATTTGATGGAATCTATTATGTGTTGCATTGATGTTTTGTCATTGATGCCAACACTAGTTGTTTGGATGTTTTACCGGCACCCTTCTGGTCCCGGTAGGTTGAGTGGTTTGTGGTTGATCTCAATCCGGCATGATTTGGTAGGCTCCAGTATAGTTTGGTGATGGAACTGGCTTGTTCCTGATACTCATACTCATATTTGGTCAGTTGGTTTTGATCTGGTGACTGGATGCTATCTTGCTTTCTTAGAAGCTTGGTTTTTGGTTTCGACGAGGGTTTCACCGGCAGAGCTTTTGATGAAGATCTTTGATGAATTGCATAAGTGGTGTTGGTGTAGCTTCTGGTGGAGTTTCAGGATAATGTTGGTGATCATGTTCGAGACTTAGCGGATGGGGATCATTTCTATAGCGTGTGGACCTATATTGGGTCCCAGTTGATATAGGTTATGGATCGGCTTTAATGAAGCATGTGGATTGGACCTCTTGGTGTATTTTTGGGATGTCTTATGTGGTGGATATTATTTGTTTGGTCTAGGCCGACATGGTTTGTAATTATGTAATTGGTTTATTATCTGGTGGCCAACCTAATTGTTTATGGTCCAGGGTTTGTATATATAGATGTAAGGTCTCATTATAGATCATCATGGTTATGTTAAAGTTCATGGTCAAGGAATATAATGTATGAATAATGTAATATCATTAAGGAAGAGGAGTTGGTCAATCATTGGAGATTGAATTGGATTTATATAAGAGGATTTAGTCCTCTGGTATTGAGCTTAACCGGAACTGTACTCAGGCATAGAAGGTTCTATCTTTTGCAGTTTAACGCTTCTCCAGATTGTAGTCTGGATTTATATGTAGTCAGTGAGGCTCCTTTTGTGATGAGCAGTGCGCTCTACGTTGTTGGCCTTCCTACAAGTGTAGGCCCCTCAATTGTAATTCACATTCTTACTACCAAAGTATTATCTAACTGTGGGTAGGCTTCCCACTGCGGTTTTTCCCTTTACCTGGTTTTCAACATACAAATCTTGGTGTTATGTGGATGGTATTTATTCTGTGATTATTGTTTATGCTTAATTGGTTTAACTTCTATTCTGATATTAATGTTTTGGGTTCCGGTATTGAATTTTAAATTGCTAATGGTTCTAGTAATCTGTGACAACTGATTCACCCCCCCCCCAAAAAATTAGTTGTCTTCTGGTTATTTGAACTATCTAATGATTGGTATCAAAGCTTCGGTCCTCTCTATAGAAAGCTTAACCACTTGACGAAGATCCTATGGCAACTAACAGTTCAAGTTCATCCAGTTCTTTTGGAGCTATATTTCAAAGGGATATTCTGAGGCTTGATGGAACAAATTATACAGTATGGAAGATTCGGATGGAAACTCATCTGAGATGTCTTGAAAAGGAGATTTCAGAGATCACATAGAATGGTGTCACACCCTATAATCTGGGATCTGGAAATCCTCCTCCAGAAAACCTGGACAAGGAGCTTGAGAATGATTGTAGAGAAAGAGAAGTCCTCTTGTTTGCAATTTCTGATCAATAAATAATGGGATTAACTGACAAATCATCTAGAAAGGCTATATAGGATAAATTGGAGACTCTTAATGAAGGTGGCCCTACAATCAAGATTTCTAAACTTGATGGTTACTAGGTGAGATATGAAAACCTGAAGATGGAAGAAGATGAAAGGATTACTACATTGATGGAAAGGGTAAATGAGATTGTTATGGGAATTCAATGTTGTGGTGGAACTCTGAGCGAAGATGAAATTGTTTCTAAAGTCCTGAGAGCCCTACCACCGGATTACAAAATGAAGGCTACTACTATTAATGAGTTGAGAACAATGGCTAATACATCTATCAACAGAGATACTTTGGTTGGGAAACTATCTACTTTTGAGCTTGAAGAATTTGCACCTTATGGAGTTATGAAGTCTAAATGTGCCTTTCATGCATCTACATCTACATCTACAACCGATAAAAAAGATTGGAAATCTTTGTATGCAAAAGAATTAGAAGATAAGAAGAGAGAAGATGATGAGTTTGAGAAACTTGAAGAACTATTTTCTAGAAGAGTACCTAAAGGACCAGTAGGAAGTAAGTATGAAGGAAAAGAACTTTTAAATATTTTGCATGTAATGAAATTGGTCATTTTGCATCTAGATGTCGTGAAAGGAATTCAATATTTTAAGAAAGAGTTAGAAGATCATTAAAGCCTAACCCTGGATATCAGAACAAGTATAAATACAAGAAAAATAGAGAGAAATCATGCTACATAGTGGATGAGGAAGGCATTACTGATTCTGATGATGAACCTGCAGAAGACTCTGCTAGTGGTTCCGGCAATGGGAAGGAATGGGTGTTCCGAGCTATCAAGGAAGATAATCTGGCACAAGAAGGGAATGTACCTAAAGAGAAGGCAATTGCTGCTAAATTGAAGACAATGATGAATGGGTACAATTGACAGTGGTTGTTCACATCATATGACTGGAGATAAAGGGAAGTTTCTATCTTTGCAAGAATTTGATGGAGGTCTAGTTAGATTTGGAGATGACAAAACATGTATGATCAAAGGAAAAGGAACTATATCATTGGATGGTAAGAACAATACTGACAATATTTATTATGTTGAAGGTTTGAGTCATAATATTTTGAGTGTAGGACAATTGGTAGATAAGGGATTTCAATTACAATTCAAGGATGGAAAATGCAAAATCATTAACAGATCTAGTTTGGAGATTGCAACCAGTACACAGACAAAAGGTTGTTGTATTTTATTTGAAATCCGATGAGAAGACATGTTTGATTACATAGATTGATGAGAATTGGCTATGGCATAAAAGGTTGTGTCATGTGAATTTTGACTACATTGTGAAGAATAGTTCAACTAAGGGAGTTAGGGATATACCTAAGATTATGAAGCCCTATAATCTAGTATGTAAAGAATGTCAAATGGGTAAATAGGTCAAAACCTTTGTTAGGAGTATACAAGATAAATCAAATGATGTTCTTGATCTTATTCATACTGATTTGCGTGGCTTTGCTAGAGTTAAAAGTTTGTAAGGTGATAAATATTTCATGCTAGTCATTAATGATTATTCTAGAATGATGTGGGTTACTTTTCTAGAAGAAAAATTTGAAGCATTTGAAAAGTTTAAAATCTTTTAAGGCTAAAGTAGAAACTGAGATAGGATTGAATATTAAATGTTTGAGGTCAGATCATGGTGGAGAATTCACATCCTGTGAGTTTAATAACTTTTCTAACAAGAATGGTATAAGAAGACAATTTTCTGCTCCCCTGACACCTCAACAGAATGGAGTTGTGGAAAGGAAGAATAGAACTAACTTGGAAGCTTCTAAAACAATGATGATGGAAGCTAGTCTACCTCATATCTACTGGAGAGAAGTAGTGAGCACGGCAGTTTATACATTCAACAGAGTACATATCAAAGGAGAAATCGGTAAGACACCTTATGAATTATGGTTTGGCAATACACAGTTAAGTACTTCAAAAATTTTGGTAGTAAATGTTATATCAGAGAGATGATATCATTGGGAAATTTGATCCTAGATGTGATGAAGGCATATTTTTTGGTTATTCTAATGAAAGAAAAGCATATAGATGTTATAACAATATATTGCAGAGAATTGTGGAGTGCTAATGTCGAAGTAGATGAGATGAACAGAAGTCAAATTAGAGTCTATGAGAAGGAATGAGTAGTGGAAATGATTATATCTGAACTGGTAGCACCTTTACCATAATAGAGTGTTGAACTAGTTACTCTGGCCATATCAGAGAATTCTACAGTAACTGAAGAACGGGGAAGAGAAACATAAAATCAAAAAACTCCTAAGTATGTGAAATTGAATCATTTGGAAGATCATATCATTGGGGATAAGAGAAATGGAGTGATGACAAGAAGAAGACTGGCAACTAATGAGGTATTTCTAATTTCACAAGTTCAACCTATATCAGTAATTGAGGCATGTAAAGATGAATATTGGTTGAAAGGTATGGAAGAAGAATTTGATCAGATTGAGAAAAATAACACATGGACCTTGGTTCCCCGAACTAAAAATAAAAATGTTATTGGAACTAAATGGGTTTTTAGGAATAAATTGAATGAGGATGGTCAAGTTATAACGAATAAGGCTAGATTGGTTTGTAAAGTATATTCTCAAAAGGAAGGAATTGATTATGGAGAGACTTTTGAACCTGTAGCTAGGATTGAAGTTGTAATATTATTTCTTCCCTATGTTGCTTATAAAAACTACAAGGTTTATCAGATCGATGTTAAATGTGCATTTTTGAATGGGGATCTTGATGAGGAAGTTTATATTGAGCAACCTGATGGTTTTTCACTATCAGATGATACAAATATGGTTTGTAGGTTAAGGAAAGCTTTATATGGATTGAAACAAGCACCTAGAGCTTGGTATGCAAGATTGGATAAATATCTTTTGAAGCTTGGTTTTAGTAAGGTCAGTGCTGACAGTAATTTATATTATAAGATCACTGATGATGATATACTGATTATTGAAGTATTTGTTGATGACATTATTTTTGGAGGTGAAGATAAGTTATGCATAGAATTTTCTAAGCATATGGAGAAAGAATTTGAGATGTCTATGACTGGTGAGATGAAACTTTTCTCAGGTTTGCAGATTACTCAGAATGACAAAGGTATTTTCATCTGTCAAAATAAATATACTAAGGAATTGTTGAATAAATTTGGAATGGGAGATTATAAACCGATAAGTACTCCTATGGTTACAAGTGAGAAATTGATAAGAAAATATATTTCTGCACCAGTAAATCCTACAAGATACAAATCTATGATTGGAGGTCTGCTTTATTTGACTTAGACTAGGCCTGACATTATGAATGTTGTTTGTATTATTTCAAGATTTCAAAGTGATCCTAGAGAAAACCTTGAGATGGCAGTCAAAAGGATTTTTAGATACTTACAAGGTACATCAGAATATGGTTTGTGGTACCCTAAGGATGATAACTCTACTTGATGTGCATATACAGATGTTGATTGGGCTAGAGATGTTGATGACCAGAAAAGCACTTTCGGTGGATCTTTCTTTCTTGGAAAGAAGTTGGTTTCATGGATCAGCAAGAAATAGTTGTGTACTTCTTTATCTACCACTGAAGCTGAGTATGTTGTTGATGCTACTAACTGTACACAAGTTTTATGGATAAAGCAAATGTTGAAGGATATAAAGGTGGATTGTGATGCACCGGTAGTTATTCATTGTGATAACTTTGCTACTATTGATATATCAAATAATATAGTATTTCATTCTAAAACAAAGCACATATCTATAAAGTATAGCTTTTGAAGGAAAAGGTGGAAGCAAATGAAATTAGACTGGTTTATGTGAACACTAAATAGTAGATTATAGATATTTTTACTAAACCTTTGCCCAAGGAATCATTTGAGATGCTGAGAAACAGATTGGGAGTTTTTTCCCCTCCGATAGAGACTTGATTGATGCAATTTGGCATTAGTCCAACATGCATTATCAAAGATACTATTCATTCAAGAACTGATGTGGGATGCTAGTGCTCAGGGGGAGTAGTCGGCTTTCTAATTCAGTAGTTTATGTTTTCGCTTTGACATTTTTGTCAGATTTCTGGTATTGATGTCAAAGGGGGAAAGATATTGATGTGAAAAAAGACAAAAGAAAAAGACAAAGGAAGAAAAAGAAAAAGTTATAGGGGGAGAATTATGAATAATAAAAAAATTCAAGGGAGAGATATTGACATTCAGAGTTGTATGTGGGAGATTGTTGGTTTTCTTCCATTAGAAAGAGACTTGTTTGGCATTTCTTGGTACTTAGATGTTTTTCACATCTAGTGTTGACATCAATGCCAAAGGGGGAGATTGTTGGCCATTTGATGGAATTGATTATGTGTTGCATTGATATTTTTTCATTGATGCCAACACTAGTTGTTTGGATGCTTTACTAGCACCCTTCTGGTCCCAGTAGGTTGAGTGGTTTCTAGTTGGTTTGGATCTGGCATGATCTGGTAGGCTCTGGTATACTTTGGTGATGGAATTGGTTTGTTCATGATACTCATACTCATATTTGATCAGCTAGTTTTGGTTTGGTGATTGGATGCTATCCTGCTTGCTTAGAAGCTTGATTTCTGGTTTTGATGAGGGTTTCACCAGTAGAGCTTTTGATGAAGATCTTTGATTAATTGCATAAGTGGTGTTGTTGCAGCTTCTGGTGGAGTTTCAGGATAATGTTGGTGATCATGTTAGAGACTTGGTGGATGGGGATCATTTCTATAGTGTGTGGACCTATATTGGGTCTCGATTGATATAGGTTATGGACCGGCTTTAATGAAGCATGTGGATTGGACCTCTCAATGTATTTTTGGGATGTCTTATGTGTTGGATATTATTTACATGGTTTGTAATTATGTAATTGGTTTATTATCCGGTGGCCAACCTAATTGTTTATGGTCAAGGGTTTGTATATATAGATGTAAGATCTCATTATAGATCATCATGGTTATGTTAGAGGTCATGGTCAAGGAATGTAATGTGCCAATAATGTAATATCATTCAGGAAGAGGAGTTGGTCAATCATTGGAGATAAAATTAGGTTTATATAAGAGGATTTAGTCCTTCGGTATTGAGCTTAACCAGAACTGTACTCAGGAAAAGGAGATGTTATCTTTTGCAATTCAACACTTCTCTGGATTGTAGTCTAGATTTACATGTAGTCGGTGAGGCTCGTTTTGTGATGAGCAGTGTGCTCTAGGTTGTTGGTCTTCCTACAAGTGCAGGCCCCTCAATTGTAATTCACATACTTACTACAGAAGTATTATCTAATTGTGGGTAGGCTTCCCACTGTATTTTTTCCCTTTACCGATTTTTCCACGTACAAATATTGGTGTTAGGTGGATGGTATTTATTCTGTGATTATTGTTTATGCTTAATTGGTTGAACTATTATTTCAATATTAATGTTTTTGGTTCTGGTATTAAATTTTAAATTGCTAATGGTTCTGGTATTCTGTGACAACTGATCCCCCCCCTCGTAGTTGTCTTCCAATTATTTGAATTGTCTAACAAATTAAGAGAGACCTAATTTTTTTTTTAAAATAAATTAATTCTGAAATTCCAACATTGCAATTTTCAATTTAAGTGGTTTTGTAACAAAGGCCCTAATTTTAAATCTAAATCTCTTGTGGCCAATTTTAACTATAAATTTTAAAATTAAGTGGTTAATTAAGAGAGTCCTAATTTTTAAATTTAAATTAATTCTCAAATTCCAACATTTCAAATTTAAATTTTAAAATTAAGAGGTTATTTTTACAAGGCCCTAATTTTAAATTTTAAATTTTAAATATCTTTTGGATAATTTTAAATTTAAATTAAAAGATTATTTTTGCATAATCCTAATTTTAATTTTAAATTTCCTAGGAGGTTACATTACTGCTCATTATTCTTTCAATCAATTTGCTTATTTAATTGAATAATCATTTTTCTAAAATTTTGCATTATTCAATTATTTTGCAAGTTCCAAATTTCAAATTTCAACTTTCAAATTTCATTTCATATTTTTCAAAATGAAAAATAATAATACAAAAAAAAAAAAATTAAAAAAAAGAAAAATATAGAAATCTTGTTTTATGCATTTTGTCAGTGTTTGCGTGAACTTTAGTTCATTTCATTTCAATAGTTAGCATTTCTTTTCAAAATGTCAAATTACTCTTTGCAGGATTATCGTGCCTTTGACAATCCATTTGCTTATAATGACTATCCTTTTGAAGAGGTATATATTAGAGAGGAACTTGAGAAGGCCCTTGATGGTTTCCTTTATTCTAAGACTTCTAATCCATCCTTTTGCAAAAGGTTAATCAACATAATGTGTAAGCCATTTACTAGTGATATGATGGATGAAACTTTTGATTATTTCATCCTTCCCTCTAAATCAACCTCTAAATCTCCAACAATTCACAAGGATATTGTCATGCATGACAATCCTCTTTATGAGCCTTTACCTTCTATCAATCCTTGTTATGAAGAATCTTTTATGATAAAACAAGTTGATGTTATGGGAAATCCTCTTTATAAAGATTTACCTTTTAGAGATGATACCCTAATAAACCATGATAATTCCTCTCCTAAATATTCTCTTGCTCATGAGGATACTTTGGTGAAAGAAAAGATTATTAACACTTATTTTACAACTCTTCCTCTTAAGGATGACATTTTGAAAATTGATGTTGATCTTTCTCCTAAAATGTGCCTCTCCCATTATAATATCTTAGATCATGAGGATGATATCATAAACACCTTTCTTGATGTCACTTTACCTTCCATACATGGTATCTCTCCTAGAGAAGAAGTGTTGATAGACATTGATTTACCCTCTCCCAAATTTGGTTCTACCAATGAGGGCACATTGGTGCAAGAAAAGGTTATGAGCACTTATTTCAAAAATCTCCCTCCTAAAGATGAATCTTTGAAGAATGATGTTCATCCTAAAATGTACCTTCCACATGAGGATAATTTGGCACAAGAAGATGAAATCGTTATAAATTTCCTTAATGCTCTCCCTTCTAAAGATGTATCATTGGAGAATAATGAGATCAATCAAGTCAATATCATTCATGTTTCTAGTTGTGAGAAGCATAAAACCCAAGGAACCTCCCAATATCCTAAAAGTTGCAAAATACATATGTGAAAGAGATTTTATGGAAAGACAACTAAAACAAAAATATGGTTCTGAAATATATCAAACATTTAATGCTTGTGTCAAAAATAAATATCCTAATATTCTTCTCACTTTTCTTTCTTCCCCCTCTCACCTAAGAAGGACATTGATAAGGATATTGTTTAGAAAATCCATGGCATCTTAGCAAAGATCTCTCATTGGGACTTGATTCAAACTTCACCTTCATACCATAGTTTGATCCAAGAAGCCTTTCATAAAGTGGTTCCTCATCCTTCTTCTAAACCAAATAATATCACATTCTCACAAGATGAATTTCCTTCTATAGAGGTTAGAAATAGAGATGATCCTATTATGATTACTCCTCGCATTTATAATCAAAACATAAAAGGTACCTTAATTGATAATGGGTCAGAACTTAACATTTGTCGTGTTAACTTATTAGATAAGATAAATTGGGGTCATTCTTCTATTCAACCCAGTCCTCTTTATTTTCATGGCTTTGATAATTTTCGTAGAGAAACACTTGGTGTAGTCATATTACCTATCAAGGAAGGAGTTGTGACTTTACCTACTCCTATTCATGTCATGCCCAACCATCTTAATTATAACCTTCTTCTAGGTAGAATGTGGATTCATGCTATGAAAGCAGTCCCTTCTACTCTTCATCACACAATCAAATTCATACAATCAAGGCCGATCCCAATCCTTATGATGTGGTTCATGATGAAGTAGGATTCCTTTCTCCTTTTAATACTGTGATTACTTCAATAACAAATTTCCTATCAATGATGTTTCCTTAACAAAGAATTAGGGTACATTACAATTTATGCCTTCCATGAATGGGTATAAAATCCATCAATATATGAAGGAAGCCTTGAAGGATCTTTATGTTTCATTTATCCAAACTTCTTCTAAATCAATTTCCATCTCTCCTTCCAATACATGTCTTGATGATGATGAGGGGTCTTTGGATTTTGATACTAGGATTGAACCCTATCCTCTAGACATTTCAACATCTATGCATGGACACAATGTATATGGTTTAGGATGTGTGCACCAAAATTTTGATGGTAATGAGAAATCTACACCATAATTTTCCCAAGAAGATCTAGGTTTCCAAAATCCTCCTTTTTTGACATCCCCTCCTCCATTGTCTAATACATATATGTCTTCTTACAACTTCTCATCACAACAAGAAAGTATCTTGTATGAGCTTCTAAAAAACAACTTGATTACTCTCCCTTTAAAGAATCAAAGAAAGAATAGTAAGAAAAATCAATATGATTCTTCTTTTTGCAACTATCATCAAATCTCTAGCCATGACACTAATGAGTGCCATGATTTAGCGGATAAAATTTTACAACTTATTGTAACTGGTACCATTCAAATACTAGATGGAAATGAGTTTGATTCTCATATTTTTCCTTTTACATAAAATGTAAGTTCCTATTATTTTTCTCCTTATCATGTGACATTGGTATCTTTCTTATTGGGGGCTCATTTTCATTCATGGTGGTACAGTTTCAAGTGCAATCATACTTTGGTAGAAATGTAATAGTATTTTTATTCATGTATCCATGCTTGGGGGGCAAGAATAGCCTTTCAATCATCCTTTCTTACTTTCCCTTTGTGAAGTAGGACCTTTATTAAGGATCTCTTATTGATTGTGGAGGTGTATATCCCCATTGAGGATCTCCTTCCTCTTATTGGAACAAGTATCCCTGATAAGGATCCTATCCTCGCCTTATAAGTGCATATCCTTAATTGACCCTCCTCCTTAGTGTTGAAAGTTTATAATAATTCATCAATTTTTTTTCTTCATTCAATGGTATCTTTTATAATGAACCCTTTTATATTGTGATATGCATTCTTGCTAAGGATCTTTTGCTTATTTTAGAAGAGTGTTCCTTTTATAGATGATATCTCTTTGGTGTCCTTGTCTCCATGCTTGGAGGGCAAGAATAATGTTTTAATTCTCTCTCTTTTTCTAAAGATTGCATTCTTCCTTTGTTGAGTTGCATCTTTCATAATTTGATGTCATTTCTTATGAGTGTGTGTGCATTCCTTGTTTGAAATGGTGCATCTTTTATGAAAAATCTCTCCTTAGTGAAAGTGTGCAATCCTAATAATCCACTTTGGAGAAGATGTGTATTCTTAGTCCTCTTCTCCTTCCAAGATGTCATCTATATTAAGGATCTCCTCTACTCTTGAAGGTAGATATCTTTATGAAAAGATCTATTCATTCTTTGTTAATCATACATCCCTCAAAAGGATCCCTTTACACTTTTTGTAGGATAACTCTTTTACAATTTATCTCTTCCTTTCTTAAAGAAACGAAGCCTACTCAGGAGTCTTTCTTTCTAGCTTGGAATGCATGCATTAGTGGATATCTCCTTGGTGCTGAAGGTGGGTATCCTTGTTTCTATCTTCCTTAGGACATCAACATAGGACTATGTTGACATCTTAAGGAGGGGATCATATATGTGGCCTCCTAGTTGAAAATTTTACTATCAATTATCAATATGGGATTGTGGCATACTCATGTTTCATCCCTATTTTGTCCATCATTCATGGGATTATTTCATCCTTATGCATAATCCTCATTTAATTTTTCAATATGGGATTATTGCATCCTCATGCATAATCCTCATTTCATTTTTCAATATGGGATTATAGAATCCTCATGCTTAATCCTCATTTCATCCATCATTCATGGGATTGTTGCATCCTCATGCTTCATCCTCATTTTGTGCATCATTACATGTCTTAAACATGTTGAAGCACACTCAAAACTAGAGGAAACAAACTCTTATATGGGGTACTATACACTTGAAACTAGACATCACTTACACACACGCATGAGGATGGGTGGAACTAGCTAAAAAAAACTATACTTTTCTTACTCTCCTCCCCACATGGATCACCTACATAAAAAATCTAGGGATGAGTTGTCCATGTCCTTTCCCACCATGGATCACCTAGATAAAAATAACTAGTGGTGAGTAGTCCATGCCCTCTCTCATCATTCTTCTCATGGATCACTTGGATAAACAATTCTAGCATGTATTCATGCTCTCTCTTCTTCCTCTCATGAACTCGTAGTTTCTCTATTAATAGTTCATGGATGATGCTTTCTTTTCTCTTTTATGTGATCATTTGTGTTCATGAGATGGCATTTTTCAAGAATGATATTAGTTGTTGAGATATTTTGATATCGAGGCCTCTTCAGCTAGTTGACTTGAGGTCTTGTTTTAGTCTTTAGCTATTGTTGTCTGTCTTTTTTATCTTTTGTCTTTGTTTGTCTTTTCAATTCCTATTTTGTGTTCTCTTTAATACATTTGAGTGAGTTAAGATCCTAAGATTGGGGACTTGGTTCCTCAAAATTAGTGATATCTTATACTCCTTGTGATTTTGCTCCACATTCCTCATCTTCTTCATCTCTCTTTCTTCTACTTTATCATGAGTATTTGTGTAAGCTCATACTCCTCCTAAAGTGGGGGATAAATGTAGAATCCTAAAATTGCACCCTTTAAAATTTTGACTGCATTTTGGGCCCTTACCTTAGTGTTCTCATCTTAATGCTTGATCAGGACCTATTTATGCCTTCTGCATGCACCAAACTCCATATTTTCATACTTTACCTTGTTGGGACCCCTTGTCCTTGCCCTAAATTTGGGTAGGACCAAGGTGTGGTGCCCTGGTCCTCACTAGGACCATGGCACCATGCCATGGTCCTCCTCATTTGGGCCCTAATTTGAACCCTTGGCCCTATCTCAAATTTGAGCAGGAAACTTTTCCCCACGTCGGTCCATGTCAAAAAATTAATATGTTTGACAGCATGCAAGTATATAAGGAGGTCTTCCCCTCTCATTTGGTCATAAGGAAATAAGGTGGAGATGATCATAAGGCAAGGAGACTACATTCAAGCATTCATTATTAATCATTCTTCAAGGCTACATATTCTTCATCTATCCATCATAGCAACATTACATCATTCATTTGCAAGCATGTGTGTGTGATTAGGGTTTTATCATGTTCATGTTGTTTCATACAACTTATGTGATTACATTCAAGAAGCAAAGCATCATTATCAATCATTATAGATCTAAGTTATACCTTTCCATTATTTACTTCAATATTTGCAATATTTCAGTCAAGGCTTATTCCAAAACTGGGTTTGACCAAAGTCAAGCCCCTATTCCCAACCTATTTCCCTTTTCTTCTATGTGTAGGAAACAGGTGTGAGGTTGAACTTCTAGAAATAAGCTTCAGACACAGAGACGAAAAAACCCTTTTCGGCGATCATAAATTTTGGAGGATCAAGAGGGGGCGTTCTAGTCTGTGCACATCGTCCCTACTATTTTTCGCATTTTTTGAAGGGGAGCTCTGAATCAGCTTATATTACTCAAATCCAAGTGCATGATAAAATATTGAACTTATAGCTCATTGTTCCTGCATATTTTGTCTCCAATTCCACCATTCTACTTATTTTAACAATTCAACTTACAAAAGAGAAAAACCCAAATCAATCCAATCCACTCAGTATTCAGTCCTTGTCTCGTTTAGGATTTGGATCTAGTGGATTCATCTCCTCTTTTGAATCTAATGTCCTCCAAGTGAAAATTGCCTTATTAATTTCTCCGTTCCATATGCTAAATTTGCTAAGCTCAAATTTTCTACTTTACAACTTCATAAATAGACTAGTCAATAGTGAAGAAAGTTAGCTTGAATTATATAAGATTAAAAGTATATTTAATATATTGATCGCTAAAGTCTTTTGAGGGTGATTATGGGTATAATCAATATAAAGTCATGTTTATGGGAGGATGTTAGAAATATGCAACTTCACCTATTCTTCTTGCATAGCTATGTCTACCTAACTTTTACAAACATTTATTGTCCATAACTATTCCTTACATAGGGAGTTAACTAGTTTAGAATAATATTGTATATATATTTTTATAATAAGTGATTAAAGCATATAGCTTTTTTTTAATCAAAGAAGAAAAAAATGAATTAAATTCTGGTTAATATGTTCTTTTTAAATTAATTTATAGAAGAAAGTAAAAGAGTGGGGCAATAAAGTAGACCCATACAAGGAGAGAAATACAGTATTAGTTAAGAGAATTTTTTAATTAAAATTGTTTTATATGTAGCATCATATATTCATCAATATGGAGAAATTGAAATTGGCAAGACCCGAAGGATGGAGTCGTGCGCAAAGGACGGTTGCAGGGTTTGAGCTAGGCCATCGAAGCCCTAGCTCGTGAGCGGTCTTTGCTTGCTGGTGCGTCAGGGGGAGGGCGATGGGTGTTCATACAGGGAGGGGAGGATCTACCTACGGAGTAGCGGGTGTTGGTGGAGGTGTGGTGGCCTGTGGGAGGTGGGGTTGTGTTGTGCGCGACAAGGGCTCGGGTTTCCCTGTGGGTTCATGGATAGCCAGTGGGGAAGGGGGTTGTGGTTCAATCTTCCCTTTGGTGGCACTCGGGAGGGGTGGGTTTTTGGTGCCTTGCAGGGGTATGTGGATCCCTTACTTATCTCCCTTTGGGGTGTGGGTTTATCATGAGGTACAATGTCTAGTATTGGTGGGGAGGCCTCAAAGGCTTCTCCCAACATGGATTCCCATGTTGAGGTGGGTTCAAAATCCCTATCCTAAAGTGTCAATACTTTTGATAATAATCTTTTTGTCTCAAATTCAGGGTTTGGTAGTGCTGGTGGCTCTCAGATTATGAAGATTAATGGTTGTCTGGAGAGATGTAGTGAGAGGCCGAGGTTGGTTATTCCTCTAGAGATGATAGATGAAGATGTTGAATACTTTTCAAAACACTTGTTATATTGCAAGTTTTTGGGGATGAGGGTTTCTTTGCAGTTTTTGGAGAACTGGGCTTAGAGGACTTGGACACCAGAAGGGGAAATGGAGATTATGTTGCTGGCAAACAACTACTTCATGGTTACATTCAGCTACAAGGAGGATCGCAATAGGGTTTTTGAAGGAGGCCCATATTTTTACAACCAGGTGGGGTTGTTCATCAAACCTTGGCATGCAAGGTTTAACCCTTCGGAGGAGCTCCCGAATAGGGTCCCAGTGTGGGTTTGTTTACCGTATTTTCTAGTGGAATATTGTCAGGAGGATGTGTTGTGGATGCTTGCTTCATTTCTTGGGAAGCCAGTTGGATCTTCAACGTAAACCTTGGGGAGAAAGGTAATGACTTTTGCTCGTATCTATTTTGAAATTGATCTTAGTAAGCCTTTGCCAGATGCTATAGATATGTGTGTGGGCTCTTATTCTTGGGTTCAACAGTTGGATTATGAGACTTTACCATTTTGGTGCCATCTGTGTCATGAGTATGGTTATTTACAATGCAAGTGTCCTAGGAATACACCGGTGGTGCGCCAACCTCAACAGTCGACCCGTAACCTAGATGGGGTTGATAATGGAAAATTTGCCATGTCCGATGAGGTAGTGGGTGTTGATGGTTTTGTCCCAATTAAGACAAAGAATTATAATCGGGGACAAAAGAGGTCCTTGTAGGAGACACAAGAGGAGGATACCTTTAACATATTTGAAGCCTTGGATGACCTTAGCCAACAAGAGGTGAACCCGGGGTTAATTCCTTTGGATCAGGGTGCATCAACATTGGTCCCTGATAATGTGAATTGGGACTCTACCCAAGCTCTACAAGTAGTTGGGAGTCAGCAAATGGAGATGGATTAGCTAGTAGAGGCTCAGTTGGGACCCATTTTTGGTGCTGAAGTGAAGTTTTTTGGGGGGGATGGTTCTCTTGCAGCTCATAAATTGGAACCTATTGGGGTCAAAAGTAACAAGACCTCATTACATTTGGGTCTTCATCAAAAAGACATTAAGAAAGGATCAATGAAGAAGATTTTGATGGTTGGCAGAAAGAAGGATTTGGATAATATCAAATTGATGAGGGAGAATTTGGTTGAGTCAGGGTCAATAAAGACTCTGGATTCTCATTTTTCCAATCCCCCAAAATGATTGTGCTATCATGGAATGTGAGGGGCTTGAAGAGTGGCCCTAGACAAAAATTTGTTCGGGAGCTGATAAGGAGTCATTCTCTTGATGTCCTTTTCTTGCAGGAAACTAAATTTTATGTGGAAAGTATGTTGGGTTTAGTGTCAAAGCTATGGGGGAGAGGCCAGTGCTAGTGTATTGGGGCAGTTGGCTCCTTTGGAGGGGTGGCTTGTCTTTTAAACCCCTTGAGGATTTGTCCTATTTGGTGGGTTGCTTCCAGATCTTCTTTATCTGAGGTTCCCTCTAGTCTTGAGACTGGGGAATATATCTTGTTTACTAACATTTATGCCCCCATTGATCTTCAGCGTAAGTAGAATTTATGGTCTCATATTTCTTTTATTCAAGGGTTGTTCCCTTTGCATCCATAGATTATGGCGGGCGATTTCAATGCCATCTTAGAGTTGAGTGAGAAGAAGGGTGGTGTTATGCGATTGGAACCTTCTTCTTTCCTTCTTCGGGATAGTATATCATCATTGCATCTTGTTGACATTAAGCCTAGTAATGGTTTGTTCACTTGGAACAAAAGGAGGGTAGAGGATTATTGGATTGTAGAGAGGTTGGATCGCTTTCTGGTTTCTATTTTTTTGGTTGGTGGGGGGTGGTCCACATGTTCTGAGATTCTATACTGGAGAGGGTCAGACCACTGGCCCATAAAGTTGGTGTCTTCTTCTGCTTAGATCGCTCGCACTCCTTCATTCAAATTCTAGCTTATGTGGTTACGGAATCCTTCTTTGCAGGATCATGTTGTAGAGTGGTGGAGGAAAGGGAGGCTAGCCTTCGGCACTGCTATGTACACTTTTGCCAAGCAAGTCCAATTTTTTAAGTTTCAGCTTAAATGGTGGAACTGCCAGTGTTTTGGGAATATTTTTCATGCTAATATAGTTGCTCAACTAGTGTTGAATGGAATTAATAGTGAAATAAGAGAGCATGGTATGTCTGAAGCCTTGCTTAGGGAGGAAGACAAGGCAGTCAAGGCTTTAGAGGAATGGGAGCTTAGGGAGGAAATCTACTAGAAATGGAGAGCTCGTATTAATTTCCTTCAAGCGAGGGACAAGAATTCTGCATTCTTCTTCAATTCAGTGAAAGAAAGAAGACATGGCAATTCCATTCCTGTTCTGGTCAATGATAGAGGGGAGCAGTGTTTATCCTTGTAGGAGATTTCTAGGAAGTTGACAATATTTTTGGTCCATCTTTAGCGAGGATACTTATGGGGAATCGGAAGAGGAGAATCAGGTTATTGCTTGCATTCCTTCTCTAGTTACTAGGGAGATGAATGAGCAGTTTATGGGTACTATTTTGTTGGAGAAATCGAGAGGATTGTTTTTCACATGAGGAAAGGAAAAGCGCCTAGACCGGATGGGTTTTCGATTGAGTTCTTTCAAGATTTATGGGATATTATCAAATTGGACTTATTGGAGGTGGTCCAAGAGTCCCAGAGGAATAAGAAGATGCTTCGGGTTTGAATGTGACTTTCATTGCACTAATCCCCAAGTGTGATGGGGCTAACCGGTTAGGCCAGTTCTACCTTGTCTCTCTCTGTAATGTGATTTATAAGATCATTTCTAAGTTGATAGTGAAAAGGTTGAAGAATTGGCTTGGGGATGTCATTTCTGAGGAGCAGAGTGGGTTCGTGGAAGGTCACCAAATCTTGGATGGTGTGGTCATTGCTAGTGAGACCATTAATTCTATGGCAACCTCCAAGGAAAAAGCTATGTTTATTAAGTTGTATATGGCTAAGGCTTATGATAGAGTACATTGGTCCTTTCTCTAGAAGATCCTTAGGGCTTTTGGCTTTGCTGGTGAATGGACCCTATGGGTAATGAGTTGTGTTACGTCTACCTCCTTCTCTGTGCTAATTAATGGAGATCATACTGAGTTGTTTGGTGCATCTAGGGGTCTTCGCCAGGGGGACCACCTCTCACCGTACTTATTCATTCTTTTGGTTGAGGGTTTGGGAAGGTTGATTAAGCATAATGTGGGTCTGGGTATTATTCAAGATTGGGGTTGGGGTAATGACCTGCATCCTCAGTCTTATTTGCAGTTTGTTGATGACATGACCTTGATGGGATTATCTCGGATCAGAGAAGCTACAAATCTACGTAAAATTTTGGATGTTTATCTTGTAGCTTCAGGCCAATTGATCAATGAGGATAAATATTTCATTCTCTTCTTCAACACATCTGGAACTATTCAAAGGAGGATTTATCATATCTTGAGATTTCAGGTCAGTTCTCTTCCCTTGACTTACCTGAGTATTCCTATCTCTACTAGTAATCCTACCAGGGATTCATGGCAGGGTATCTTGGACAAATTTCACGTGAAGGTTGAATATTGGACACAAAGATGGTTATCCTTTGTTGGGTGGGTTCAACTGATCCAGTCGATGGTTCAGGCTCTTCCGATTTATTGGTGTATGCTCCAAGTGGCCCCTAAATGGTTATTGAAAGGATTGGAGTCTCTAGCAAGGCAATTCTTATGGGCAGGCAACATGTCCTCCTACAAATGGTGTCTTGTCAATTGGGACTTGGTGTGTAGCCTGAAACAGTCGGGTGGGCTTGGCTTAAGGCGATCTATTTTATTTGGGGAGGCTTTGGCGGATAAATTGTAATAGAGATGGTGTGTTGAATAGGATCAAGGTTGGGCTAGGATTTTGGCCTACAAATATATGCAGAGAATCCCAGAGGAGGAAATCCCAAGATATTCACTTGAGGGAAAAGGCTCAATGATTTGGAGTACTCTCAAGAAAGGGGCTTCTCTTATAAAGGAAGGACTTTTTTGGATATGTAAGAGTGGGGAAGAGGTTCTTTTCTAGTTTGACTCTTGGAATGGTTACCCCCCCATCCTTGATCAGTTTCCTAACCTTGGGAATCTTTGCCAGAGGTTCCTGGAGGCAAGGTGGTCTAGGGTAAGTGACTTCAAGGTTGTTTATAGGTGTGGGCGATTGGAGTTGGAGCAGTGGAAGGCTCCTAATGAATGGTCAGTTATTGGTATGGATGAAGAGTGTGTTGACCTGCATGGCATTTTGGCAAGTAGACACTATAGTTCCCTTAAGGGTAGGGATAGACTTGCTTGGTCCTTGAATCCTAAGGGCGTCTTTACTATGGCTAGTGGGTACCAGGAGCTGTTGTCCCATAGATTGGAGGGGAGGGAGGTGCACTGGTGGAAACATGTGTAGAATAATTTTTCTTGGCCAAAGTGTAACTGTTTCACTTGGAATTTGGCTTTTAATAGATGTCTAACTTGGGACAATATTCGTAAGAAGGGATTCCTTGGGCCTTCCATCTATGTATTGTGTGGTAATGAGGAGGAGGATTCCTCACACCTATTCTTCAGATGCCCTTTCTCGCTGCTAATTTGGCATTACTGGTGGGGGGTGTGGAAGCATCCTTGTGTTCACGTGGATTCTTTGGTGGATTTTTGGAGCAGTTTAGGTAGGCCTCCTATTTTGTCCTCTTTTCTCCATATTGTCTGGCATATTGAGACCATTTTCATACTATGGCAGATCTGGCTAGAGAGGAATAGGAGGATCTTTAGGGAGGTCAAACTGTTAGTTCAGAAAGTGTGGAATAGAATCATTGGTATAATTCGGGAGATGGTAGAATCTAAATGTTAGGTGAATTTTCCTGTGAGGCTGATATTGTGAGTAGGTTGGGTTTGCAGGAGATGTCTCCCACCTCATCTTGTATCAGGAGAGGTAGACGTGCTATGAAGAAATTTCAAAGGGTGGGAAGGTGGATGCTCCCTCAGGATGAGTCCATCAAGATTAACATTGATGGCTCCTCTAGGGGTAATGCAGGCCCTAGTGGGATTGGTGGTGTTGGTAGGGATAGTATGGGGGAGGTGGTCTTCTTCTTCTTGGTACATAAAGGGAGGCAGTCTAATAACTTTATGGAGGGATTAGCAATTTTATATGCCCTGGAGCATGCCTTGGAGTTGGGGTGGCAGAGGGTTATCTGCGAATCAGATTCGCAAATTATTGTTAAACTATTGATTGAGCAGAAGGTGAGTGGGATTCATTGGCAGCTAGCAGGGATTGTTCACTAGATTCTACAAATTAGTACTATGATGGAGAAGGTGTCTTTCATCCACATTCCTCATGAATGGAATAGAGTAGCTGATTGTTTGGCCAAGTGGGACTCAGAACATGGTGATGATTGGAAAATTGAAGGTTGGGAGCATCTCTCCCTGGATTATTGGCAGGACTTGCATAAGATCTTTGCTAAGGATATGGATAGTTATGAAGCTGGCTGATATTTGGTTGGGCTTGTGGTTCCTTTTTGGGGCTTTGAGGCTCTGGTTCTCTTTAGTAATTCTTGATTCTGATTTTCAATAAAAATTTTACCCCTTTATTCAAAAAATATATTCATCAATATAGTTTACTTTGTGCAGGTTAGTGTTATATTTTGGTTATGTGAGTCTTTTGAATTGAAAAATTATTTTTGTGACAAAGTAGAACATATTATTCAAAAAAATAAAACACATAAATTTCACATTTATTGTGTCGAATAAGGCCATGTAGTATTAAAACTTATATCAAGATGCTAAATATATCACTAAGGTATAAAGATAAAGTTACAAAGCTATGTTACACTTTTGACTAACTTATTAGCAAAAGTAAATTTAAGCATTTCCAACTAAAAAAATTTGACAAAAAATATAGTATAAATAGGTCTATTTTAACTAAATTAGATATGTACAGCAGCATTTTCCACTATTCATTCAATGTGTATGTAATATTTCTTAATTTATTAAATCTCTCTCTCTCTCTCTCTCTCTCTCTCTCTCTCTCTCTCTCTCTCTCTCTCTCTCTCTCTCTCTCTCTCTCTCTCTCTCTCTCTCTCTCTCTTGTTGATCATCAACATTCGAATATAAGCTTGATCATATCCTTAATTAAAAAAATGATGTACTAAGTAAAAGACTGTGTGAAAATGGTATGATATTTTTCTATTTTTAAAATATAACTAGACAAATGTTGACATCCAATAAAAACAAATGTTTTTTTAGTACATTATAAGGTTTATTTTATAGAAAAATTAAAATAGGGAAAAAGAATCCATGCACTATTGTTTAAGTTATAAATTATATGGTCAATTTTATAAAAAATAAATAATAATAATTTTTTTATTTTAAAGAGAACATAAACATAATATGTATTTCATTATTTGTATCATTTCAAAGTAAAAAAAACTTGTGCAAGAGCACCAAGGTCAAAATTGGTCAAAGTTTGTATATTGGAGCCTAGGGTCATGTTTTATGTTCATTTGATGTAATAAGTTAATATTAAGACCATCTGGGCATGTTTTAGTTCATGTAGGGTCATTTAATGCAAAAATGTTGATGTTTTTAAAATTGTCAAAATTGCTTAGTAACTTGACAACTTTTGGAATGTGAATAGTCATTTGTTTCAAAATTTAGTTGTGGTCATTGGAATTCAGACCAAATATGCTTAAATGACATAAAATTGGTCGAGGAATGGTTTTTGTTAGTTGTTGAAGACATTTGGAGGACAAAATCAATAAAAGCACTCTGTTTTTCTACAATTCTCATTGTTTTCCTGCACTTTTTGATGTTGTATTAGTCCATACATGCAAGATAAGATTGTGAGACCAAGTGTATATGAAGGGCCTCTAAATCTAATTTGTTTTTATGCAAATTTGGTTTGATTTCATCAAGGGGTAAGTGAGATATTATTGTTTTACTGGAGACTGCCTAAAAACCCTAGTTAAAAAGGGTTTGTGAGCAAATCTCCATTCCACCATACAAGAATTTGGCCAAAATAGGTGGAATGGAAAATTTTGGTTTTTTTAATGTTTTTAATTGAGTTTGTAGTAGAGGATGGAGTTGGAGAGGGTTTTGTTCAAACCCTTTTCTAATGTTTTTATGTGTTAGACTAGGTAGGTGGGTGAATTGTGTGAACAACAAAGGAGAGGGAGATTCCAAGGGAAGTAATGGTAGATTGTGAACCTATATGATCTACAAAGATACTAAAAGTGGGTAAGAGAAATTTGAAAACCAATTTGGTGATGGTCTCTTTGTAAAAGAGGGCTAATTGAGTCTTCAAGCAATGAGAAAATGCCATTTTTGATAGACCTGTTCCAAAACACCACATAGTCATTTTGAGATATTATTTAGAAATCCTAAAAGGGTATTTGAACCTGGTCTCAATTTGTGAAGAACGGGCATGAGAAAAAATTTCTTTTCACTAGTCATAAAATGGATGGCTATTAGGTTCTAGGAGCAAGATAGGGTATAGACCTTAAAAGGTGCTCTCAAACTTATTGGGTGGAAAAATAAAGATGTATATACCCTATCCATAAGGTTTAGGCCTTTTATAAAGCTATGGTATAGTGGAAAGTTCATTTGGTAGAGTGTTCTCGTAGAAGGGCTAATTGGACACACATCGTGACTGCACTTTTTGATAAGGAATATATTGGAGTTGAGAAAAAATTAACTCTATAGCACCCAAAGATCTCCTTCATGCAAACCTGTCACAGAAAGAGAGAAGAAAATAGCTATGGAGGCCAGAATTTAGAGATCCAAAAAAGAAGAGTCATATTGATTGTGCAACAAGAATGCAATTCAATAATTATAGTTATTATGAAAATACAAAGAGAGAATCCTTATAAAAGGATACTCAAAACCCTAAACGAGAAAACCCTAAAAAATTATAAGATTCCTAATTTTAGCTTAAGCATAGAGTATAATAGACTAATAATTAAATAAATAATTATTAGCTAATAAAAGATTACTCTAACACCCCCCCTTAAGATTAACTTGGGGAGTAACTAAAAAAACAACTAAGGACTAAAAATGCATGTAAAAAATGCAGGAAAGCAACAATGGGTCCTAGCAACTAGGCCTGATGAGGTACACAAGTATAATAAAATCTCTGTAAAGTGGAGAAAACTGAGAAAACCTTGTGGGAACAAAACTCCTCTCCAAGAAGAGATGAAATCTCAAGTGAAGGACTAAGAAGCCTCCGAACAAGAGTGTTCCAGAAGATAGGAACAAAAAAAAGCATGAAGAACACCACTGAAGCTTGAAATAGCTGCAAACACTATCAAAGAGTAACTGCTAATCTGAAGAACCTCCACTAAAATAGAACATGACTAGGTAGAGAAGACTATAATCTACATGAGTGCCCTCAAATGACACTACTTGAATCATATGATAAACAAAGGTAAACAGCTGAACTCGAAGATACAGATGGCATGAAACACCAAATCTTGAAGCGTTGATCAATCAAACCAAGGAAGCATTAGAACAGCAAGACAAACCTCCCCATAATGTTGAAAAGGGAGAGGGACTAGTACACTAAAAAGAACGGCCAACAAGAACTGCATGGCGAAGAACCAGGAACATCGAAGGTGCAGAGAAAGTACATAGTGGCATGGAAGGAACACTCACTTGACACACATCATGAGGCTAATGTCATGGAAGGAACACTCACATAACAAAGGTAGACGGCAAAAAAAAGAAAACATAAACCCCCCCATGGCACTTTATAAGTAGTGCATGTACAATAAGGCACAAGATGTGCAAGATCCCAAGTATACAATGCAAGGTGGCACGTTATCTCAATGTGTTTGCATAAATAAAATGATACAATGATAAGAAGAGATAGAAGACTGGAAATAGAAAGAACAACTAAAGATGAGACATCCTACTCAAAGAAAGAGATCCCAAGACTTGAAACATCCAAGATACTCACCAGAGTGTTGAAAAAGAAAAAAATAGAATAAAATATACCTGGAGCAGAATTTGGAAAAAAAACTTATATGAATGGAAAAAACACAACAATTTTTCCAACAATATTTTTTTTCTAAAAACGGAGTTCGGATGCTCAAGTTATGTCTCCCAGAGTGTAAAAATGAACTGCTGGCTTTGATAGACAAAAATTTCATCAAAAAAGAAAAATCAAAAGTTCAAACCTCTAGATTTGGATAGAGCTCGGAAAGAGCTTTTCGACGATATAAGATTTGTCAAAAAACGTCCCCGTATGACCAAGTTACGGCCAAAAGAAAGAAAAAAACCCCTCTTTTAGAGCATAAAAAGGGTAAAAAAATTATTTTTTTAAAGCTTTTTTTGACAAAAATTTTCTAACGCATTTGAGGTACATCCGTACGGATTTCTGTGCCTCGAAAAATATGCCAATAAAAAATCATGTCCCAGATGCCCCTGTCACCCAAAAATAGGCAAATTATATATCAAAATTCATGGAATTAGCCTTCTCAATCCAATTATGAGGTCCTTTTGGCACCAAAATGTACCAAAAAATCAGCTACCCCCAAAAATGGGAAAAAACAAATATACAAACCCCCGAATACATAGATATGAATAACAAGGCCCAAAATCTCTCATGAAGAGAACAGGGGCATGCAAATCTGGAGCTCTGATATCATATTGGAGTTGAGGAAAAATCAACTCTATAGCTCCCAAAGATCACCTGCATGCAAACCTGTCACAGAAAGAGAGAAGAAAAATAGCTATGAAGGCTAGAATTCAGAGATCCGCAAAACAGGAGTCATATTGATTGTGCAACAAGAATGCAATTCAATAATTACAATTATTATGAAAATACAAAGAGAGAATCCTTATAAAAGGATACTTGAAACCCTAAAGGAGAAAACCCTAAAGAGTTATAAGATTCCTAAGTTTAGCTTAAGCATAGAGTGTAATAGACTAATAATTAAATAAATAATTATTAGCTAATAAAAGATTACTCTAACAGAATAGACCCTAAGCATGGTAGGGAAGTTTTGATTGTTTGAGGGGTGAGAAGACTGAAACATTGGCTTCTCATCCTAGTCTCACCTTGTATCAAGATTGAAAAGGTAAGTTGGGAGAAAGAGCTCTCTTGATAAATAGGAGGTTGACATATCAAAGTGTTTATTGTGGTTGGTTTGAAACCATACTCCACCTTTGCTACATCAAAGTGGTATCATAGCATCAGGATCTGATGAAGAACAATACATTATGCTGAAAACTCAGTTACTTATTATATGCAAAGACAAGATGCCTCCAAAGAGTTATATTGCAAGAGAAGTTAGTGAATTAAAGTCAAAGCATTCAAGGGAGATGAGAGAGTTGGAAGAAAGAATGGCTACAATAATTGAAGCCTTAGAAGCCAACTATAGAAGGGATGAGGTAACGGGAGATATGAGTGACCAAGGGGGAGAAGAAGAACCACAAGGAGGGCATGAGGAGAAAATGGACCATGAAGAAGAGAGGATGGCTAGGCTTTTGAAAGCATACAATAATGATGGGGTAAAGTACAAAGCTATGTCACACTTTTATAAAGGAAATGGCCAATGTTGATTCAACTTTTTAAATTAAATCAATAGAAAGTGAAATATATGTTTTGAATTTTGAAATGATGTAAACTAATCAAATTTATATTCTTATGTCTATTTTAAGTTTGTAATTTTAACAAAAATTTAAAAATTTATTTGAATATAGTTTTTTATAAACTAAACACTATAATTTAGTTGCTGAAAAAACGTTGAAATTGAAGTTACACAAATCACCACACTTTATTTACTAAAATTTACTTTTTTTTCTTGAATTTTTTCTTTGTATATTGATAACTTGAAACTTTAGTGCATGGATATATTGTTTACTATTTTTTATAAATATATATTTTTCAATAAATTTAAAAAGTTGTGTGTGCTGAAATATAATTGTTTCCAATTCCCACCACCTTTTTTCTTAATTATTTATCCAAATCGGAAAAGAATTATATCATCTTGACATAGATTCTTTTCTCTATTGCATCATATTTTTTTCAAATTTTTTTAATAAAAGTATTTTTCCTTGACAAGATAATCAACCTTATATTTTAGTGTTGATGACCTACTTTCAATAAAAATAAAATATAAAACATAAAAACTAATTAAAATATTAAAAGATGTATATTTTGGAAAATTCACTTATAGATCTATAAAAGGGTATTTTTACATTTCAGAAAAAATATTATTTATAAGAGTAGGAGTTGTTGAAACATCAAGTTTTATTTTTTTTTGTAATTAGACCTTGAAAGTAGTATAAAATATACATTTAGTAGACACTTTCAATTGGAAAAGTTGTGGCCCATATATAACTTAGCTATAATGAATCTATATAGATCATATGTTTGACTAAAATTAATTTTTAGTTAGAATTACTTAAATTCACTTGTGCTGATAAGTTAGCCTGAAACGTGACACATGTTTGTGCTTTTAGCCGATGGTCATAAGACAAAGGTAGATTTATCCATCTATGGAGATAAATTAGATGGAGAAGAGCTCCTATATTTGATAGGGGTCATGTACAACCACTTTTAATGTGAAGATGTACAAGAAGATCAAAAAGTGAGGATAGGAAAATCAAGATTGAAAGGACATGCCTTTCTTTGGTTGGACTTTGTACAAGTTGAGAGGAGAAAGAAAGGGAAGCATAAGATAAATTCTTGGGATATAATGGTAAAAAATTTGAAAGGGAAGTTTCACCCTAGTGACTACAATATTCAGTTGTTGAAGAGGCTGCAAAACCTCAAGCAAACAGAGTTGGATATGCAGACCTACATTGAGGAATTCTATAAACTAAGCATAAGGATAGGGCATGAAGAGGATGAAGATGAAATGGTGGCAAGATATCTCAATGGCCTAAGGTATAACATCCAAGATGAACTAAGCCTTACTACACCAAAGATGGTGGAAGAGTGCTTCAAGTTAGAAATCAAGGCTAAAGACAAATTGAAGTGGAAGCAGGACAAGAAAAATAGAGGTGAGAACATAAATTTTAGAGGTAGAGGTTCTTTTAGAGGAAGAGAATAGTCCTCCAAGTCACAAGATGAATTAAGCAGCCACTAAGAACAAAAAGGTGAATCAAACGGTAGAGGCAACTTTAGAGGAAGAAGGCCTAATGGTACATGAAGGTTTGGAGGTCAAGGGAGAGGGTCAAACACCTTCTCAGGGAAATACTTTAACTATAATTAGTTTGGACACCCTACATGGAGGTGCCTGAATAAACAAGGATCAAGTTCCCAAGGTGGTGAAAAAATAACTCAAATTGTGCAAGAGGAAGATAGTGAAAGTATCAATTCACCTTCTCAGCATGATGCCCCTGAGGTAGGTGAGTCTTTGATGCTAAGGAGAACGCTAATTAAAGTGCTAATAGCTCAAGAGCCTCCACAAAGAAAAAAATTATTTAGGAATACTTATAAATTACTTGGGAAGGTATGTAAAGTGGTTATTGATTTAGGTTCCACTGATAATTTAGTGTCCTTTGAGATGGTAGGGAAATTAAATCTGGAAAAGATTTCTCACTCCACTCCCTATAAGGTGTCATGGTTGAATAAAGGACAGCAAGTTTTGGTGAATGAACAAGCATGGGTGGAGTTCAGCATGGGAGGTTACAAAGATAAAGTACTATGTGAAATCATCCCTATGGATGTATGCCACCTACTCCTAGGCAGACCATGGCAATATGACAGGAAATCCAAGCCATGATGGGCACAAGAACAACTATGTGATAGAGAAAGGTGGAACTTAATCCACATTGACTCCAATCCAAGAAGAAAGCATGGATAGACAGATTGGACCTAATGTCATGGTGGTTGGAGAGAAGGAGTTCTTTAAGACAATGAAGCAAGAAGAAGGACAAGGATATGCCATCATAATCAAACTACAGTCAGTCCTAATAGCAACATACGTTGATGATGTGCTTAGGGAAGTGCAAGGTTTGTTGGATAAGTATCAAGACATAGTGGTTGATGAGCTTCCCAATGCTCTACTACCAATAAGGATTGGGTGATCCCATAATACTGGGTTACACTTTTTGGCCAACTTTGATAGTAGAATCAGCATTTTGCATCAGATCTTTACTTTCTAAAACCTATAGCAGCTAGACCATTAAAAATTTAAAGATGAAGTAAACTAATAATTTGTGACATTTTTCATATAGATTCTAAATTTTTTTTTTTTTTTAATAATTAAAAATTAATTATCCATATTATTGTATTACTTTTAATAACTAAATATTTATAGTAATCAACATTTTTCATAAGCAACATTTACTTTATAATGCATAACTTTTTTCATAGAAAGAAGAAAATTCTAATTTTAAAAATGTAGAATTTTCACACCAATATCTAGTGAACGGATATTTTTTAATATTTTTTTGTTACATATATTTTTTTTAGTTAATTTATTAAGACAGAGAAATTGTAATTTGGATAGAGGTGTATTCTATAATACATAACTTTCTTTGTATTCATTTGAATTAACTTCTTCTTTTTGTTTTGAAATGAGGATATGAATACCTAGGGAAAATATATTTTTTACAAAAAAAATTGTCAATTTTTCAATTTTTCCACGTGTGAAACACAATCCTTAATGTTCTATAAAAAACCTACATTCATAAGAAATAAAACATAAATATATTAATGAAATTAAATATATTAAAAATTATATTATTTGGAAAGCTTCTAATAATGACTAAATACTTAAAAAAACAAAACTTATAAATGAATTCATTTGACCCCCAAAAGCTAATGTAAAAGTGATTTTTTATCAGCATTTTGATAGGTTCAAAGGAGACTCCATTGCAAGTATGATTTAGAAGTAGAGAGGTTCTATCCAAAAAAAATTGATTTAAGAGCCTTTTCTCTAAATATCCTCAATTAATTACTTCAAATGGGACCTCTTAAAGCTTAAATCATTATATTTTCTAAAAAATGTATGATTTCAACAAAAATCATGATGTACCAAAAAGTGCAACCCACTATTGTGGGATCACTTGAGTGTGAGCCACCACATAGATCTTATACCCAGTACAACTTTTCCCAATAAGGTTGCATACAAGATGACACCCAAACAAAATGAAGAGATAGGTAAGAAAATCCAAGAATTGTTGGAAAAGGGTCTCATAAGGGAAAGTTTGAGTCCATGTGTTGTCCCTACTATTTTAGCACCAAAAAAAGATGGAAGATGGAGAATATACACGTATTCAAGAGAAATCAACAAAATTACCATAAGGTACCGGTTTCCTATGCCTAGAATTGAAGACTTGGTGGATTGTCTTGGAGGGGCTCGCTATTTTTCAAAGATAGATCTTAAAAGTGGATATCATCAGATTAGGATCAGAGAGGGGGATGAATCAAAGATAGCTTTTAAAAAAAATGAGGTCTTGTATGAATGGAAGGTGATGCCTTTTGGGTTATCTAATGCCCCAAGTACTTTCATGAGACTTATGATTGTAGTGTTGAAGCCTTTCATAGGCAATTTTTTGGTGGTGTACTAATATGACATCCTTGTGTTCACAAAAACAAAGGAGGAGCACTTGAAGCACCTTTATATGGTCTTGAGGTGATTGCATGAGGAGAAGTTGTTGATAAATCTTAAGAAGAGTGATTTCATGAAAGAGGAGTTGGTCTAGCTTGGTTTCCTGGTCTCAAAGGGAAATTTGAATATGGATCCCATAAAGGTAGAAGCCATAATTATTTTTCCAACTCCTAAATAAGTAGGAGAGGTAAGAAGCTTCCATGGTTTAGCTAGTTTTTATAGGAAGTTCATAAAGAATATCAGTCATATTTGTGCTCCTATTGTTGATACTATAAAAGGGGATAAAAGAAATAGGTTTCAATGGACTAATAAGGAAGAGAAGAAATTTGAAACCTTCAAGACCAAAGTATCCCAACAACCCATTCTTACCTTTCTTGGTTTCAATAATATATTCACCATTAAATGTGATGCCAGCAGGTTTTCTATAGGTGCAGTTTTGAACCAAGAAGGGAAGCCGGTAGTATTCTCTAGTGAGAAGCTTAATGAGGCTAGAAGAAGGTATTCCTCATATGATTTATAGCTCTATGCAATTGTGCAGGCCCTCAAGAAATGGAGATATTATCTCCTACCTAAAGAATTTGTTGTCTTCGTGGATAACCATGCATTGACTTTCTTGAATAGCCAACACAAGTTGAACCATAGACACATCAAGTAGGTAGAATATTTGCAGGGATTTACCTTCACCATCAAGCATAAGAAGGATCAAGCAAATAAGGTTGCTAATGCTCTTAGTAGGAGAACCATGATAGTGCAAGAGATACAACTCCAAAGTGTAGGGGTGGATGCATTGAAAGGTATGTATCAAGATGATGATGACTTTAGAGATGCTTTTTCTATTCGCAGTCAGTCACAAGGTACTATTCACAACGGGTATTCTAATTTTTTTATTCAATATGGTTTGTTATTCAAGGGTGCTTAGTTATGTGTGCCAAAATGCTTTATGAGAGAAAATATGAGATGAGAGAAGAATTGTAAGAGTCTAGGTGGACATTTTGGGTATGATAAGACCTTGGAGCAGCTCAAGAGATTCTATCATTGGTTGAAGATGAATTTTGATGTCAAAAATTTTGTGGAGAGTTGTGGAGTGTGTCAAAGAGCCAAAGGATCAAGTTCTAATGTAGGCCTTTATCAACCTTTGCCAGTACCTAACCGCCCATCAAAATCAATCAACATGGATTTTGTTTTGGGGCTACCCAAGACAAAAGAGGGTATGATAGTGTTTATGTTGTTTTTGATAGGTTTTGTAAGATGGCACATTTCATTCCTTATAGAACTACAAATGATGCATCTCACGTAGCTAGTTTGGTTTTCAAAGATATTGTAAGGATTCGTGGACTTCCTTTGACTATTATGTCTGATAGAGATTCCAAGTTCATAGGTCATTTTTGGAGGACCTTATGGAAAAAGTTGGGAACCAATTTAACATTCAGCTCTTCCTATCATCCACAACTGGATGGGCAAACAGAGGTTTTCAATAGGTCATTGGGAAATTTTCTGAGGTGTCTTACCAAGGAGGATGGTCAGTCATAGGATGTCATACTTCCTCAAGTAGAATATGCTTATAATGATTCTATTAACTAGAGCATAGGGAGGAGTCCTTTTGAGGTTGTGTATGGCATGAACCCAAGGGGTGTATATGAGTTGAGAGATCTGAGAGGAATAGAAAGGAGGAGTGCACAAGGAGAGGATTTTATCATAGCAATGCATGACATACATCAGCAAGTGAAAGAAACTCTTCGAAAGAGTGTGGAAATATACAAGGAGAGGGAAGATTTGAGAAAGAGAGATGTCCAATTCAAGGTTGGAGACTTGGTATTTTATTATCTAAGAAAAGAAATGTTTCCTAAGGGTAAATACACTAAATTGATTATGAAGAATATTGGACCTTGCAAAGTGCTCCATAAGTTTAGACAAAATGCTTATGAGATAGAGTTACCTCCCGGGGTAGCCATCTCACCTATATTCAATGTAGCTGACCTTTATCCTTTTAAATGATCTGTGGATGTAGGAGAAGTGGGTACAACAGGGATTGAATATGGAGAATGAATTAAATATCTACCACCAAGTCATCCAATGAAACTTGAAGGCATATTGGACACAAGGGAGGTCAAGACTAAATTCTACAATTAGAACTTGGTCAAATGGCATGGATTACCAAATGAAGATACTACATATATGTCAGAGGATGACATAAAGAACCATGGAGCCTTAGTTCAAGAGTTGATCTCAGCAGTGGCATGACATCTTTTTCTCTCTCGGTGAATGGTAAAGGTGCACCGAGGTCAAAATTGGTCAAAGTTTGTATATAGGAGTCTAGGATCATCTTTTGTGTTCATTTGATGTAATAAGGTCATATTAAGATCATGTGTGCATGTTTTAGTTCATGTAGGGTCATTTAGTGCAAAAATGCTAAAGTTGTCAAAATTGTCAAAATTGCTTAGCAACTTGACAACTTTTGGAATGTGATCAGTCATTTATTTCAAAATTCAGTTGTGGCCTTGGAATTCAGTCCAAATATAATTTTAAATAGCTTCAAATTGGTCGAGTCATGGTTGTTGTTAGTTGTTGAAGACATTTGGAGGAAAAAATCAATAAAAGCACTTTGTTTTTTCTGCAATTCTCACTATTTTGTTGCACTTTCTGATGTTGTATGGGTCCGTATAGGCAAGATAAGCTTGTGAGACCAAGTGTATATGAAGGTCATCTAAATATAATTTTTTTTTTCCACAAATTTGTTTTCATTTCATCAAGGGGTAAGTGAGATATCATTGTTTTACTGCAAATCGCCTGAAAACCCTAGTTGACAAGTGTTTGTGAGCAAAATGTGAGCAAATCTCCATTCCACCATACAAGAATTAGGCCAAACTTGGTACAATGGAATATTTTGGTTTTGTTTTGATGTTTTTATTTGATTTTGTAGCATAGGATGGAGTTGGAGAGGGTTTTGTTCAAACCCTTGTCTAACATCTCTATGTGTTAGACTAGGTAGGTGGGTGAATTGTGTGAACAACAAAGGAGAGAGAGAGATTCCAAGGAAATTAATGGTGGATTGTGAACCTATATGATGTGAAAAAACCCTAAAAGTGTATAAGATAAATTTTTAAACCAATTTGGTGATGGTTGCTTTGTAAAAGAGGGCTAATTGAGTCCTAGAGCAACGAGAAAACTTCATTTTTGATAGACCTGTTCCAAAACAACACATAGTAATTTTGAGATATCATTTAGAACTCCCAAAAGGGTATTTGAATCTGGTCTTAGTTTGTGAAGAACAGGATTGAGCAAAAAGTTATTTTCACTAGTCCTGAAATGGAGGGCTCCTAGGTTCTAGGAGCAAGATAGGGTACAAACCTTAAAAGGTGTTCTCAAATTTTTTGGGTGGAAAAATAGGGTTGTATACACCCTATCCATAAGGTTTAGGCATCTGACCAAGCTATGGAATAGTAGAAAGTTCATTTGGTACATGGTGCTCTTAGAAGGGCTAATTGGACACACATTGTGACTGCACTTTTTGATAAGGAAAAGACACTAAGCATGGTAGGGAAGCTTTTAGTGTTTGAGGGGTGAGAATAATTAAACATTGGCTGCTCATCCTAGTCTCACCTTGTATCAAGATTGAATGGTTGAGTTGGGAGAAAGATCTCCCTTGACAAATAGGGGGTCGACATATCAAAGTGTTGATTGTGATTGGTTTGAAACCATACTCTACCTTCTCTGCATTAAAAACATATTTGTTACTTTTATGATTTAATTTGAAATGCTTAATCAATGTTAACTTAACACAACTTTATATTTATATCCATAAATGTAATGACTGTTCAAGGTATATAAATGATTTTAAGATGTCAATTAATGTTCAAATATGTTTTAAAATATAAAAATGGATAAAAGAAAAAGAAAATGACTACAACTTTACACTAGTGTATTCATGTATATATGTAATTTTTAAAAAAATAAACCAAAATTAAATAAAAATTACATTAAAAATACTAAATTGATCACTATAATTCAAAATAAATTTACATTCTTTCCTTTAGGAAAAGGGAGAAATCTGAATAGTTGTGCTCAAAACTAAAGGAGAATTAGAATACGTATGCTCATCCACTTTTCCATAATGTTTTACACCCAAAAAATTATTCTTTCCTTTATTCTTTATTTTTACAATTCTGGGTAATTGTTACAGGCCTAACAGATTAGAAAGCTCAAAGTATTGGAAGTAGCCTCCTGGTACTCCTCTGTTGTAACTGTAAGCCTTTGTTGACTCCAATGGCAGGTGAGCAACACAAAATTTCTTCGGTGGTGGTGCAAGCCATAGAGCTGGGTGGGATATCACTAGGTCTTATTTATTTTATTTGTCTGACCATATCGGATAACTGGAGTGCACTGAGGAGAAAACCACGTACATGGTGGATTCCCGGAAAAGTTTTGGTCCTGAGTGCTTTGAGCATCCAGGTTCTCAGTATCCTCGACTATAGTAATATCAGTTTTTCAGACGTTCCAAATGCTCAAGGTGTAGCCAAGTTGCTTGGCAATCAGTTAGTGATTGATAGCGGAAGGCTTGTGATATGCGTGTTCATTGGCTATTTGCTACCAGGAATGGCCACTCGTGGATCTGCAGAGGCCTCAGCTGATATTGTGGCGCTGGTTGTCACTTTATTCAGCGCTATTGTCTCTGAGCTTTTCTATGTACGCAAGGCGGGAAAAGTATTCAACAAGGTGGATTACAATTATGTTTATGATTTCTTTACTGAATTGTCAGATAATCCCAAAATAAAAGTCTGGTTTATTGCATCCAGCTCTCTTTTCTTAGTGGCAATTGTATTGCTCATTTTATTCCTAGTCTCTGCAATTTTGGCTGGCAAAACTGTCCGCTGTATGCTCAAACAGAGGATTAATTCAGCAATTTCGTTTAATAAACCGAATCAAGCTGATGAGTATTGGAAGAAATTTGATGATGAGGTGCTCAAGCAATGGCTTCTGTGTCGTGCTGCTCAGCCTCAAAGTGTGATTGCCAGATCAGTGTTGAGCTCATCAACCGGACTGGTGGTGACTATTTCAATTGTGTTGTTCATAGCTAAAACACTAAAGCTGGGGTCTACGATTCTCCATTTGGACGATGGACTGGATTGGTTGAGACACACAACATTTGGGTTGCAATGTGTCTTCCTCTTACTGGGCGGCTGGGTCATCTTTCTGAGATGGTTCAGGGCGGTCATCTACTTTCCAATATTGTTTAGGAATGGTGTCAAGTCTTGTTTTCCTTGGCAGCGGTGCTCTGTGGAGGATTTCTGGACAAGGAGCATCCTCGAGCTGATAAACATGTATGATCTACAATAATGGCGCAGGGACCAAACGCGTGAAGATGATGGATGTTGTGATGGCATCTTTATGAAAATCTTCACAAAATGCAAGTTACATAAGTCTCTCTACATCTTTTGGGCATTGCAAAAGTTGCTCGTGTGGTTCAGTAAATGCTGTTGGCTTTTCTCAGAGATGGTTTTCGTCTCGGTGTTAATGCGCAGGGCTGTAATAGGAAATGATAGGTGCTTGTTGTATGAGGCTGATCCATCAGATGAGTATCGAAAATTTATGAAATACAAGGAAGCGTTGGAGCACGTCTGCATGCCGGGAGAAAATCCAGCAAGTCTGTGGTTAACCAACAGAGATTCTGTCGATCAAGCCAAAGAGCGCATTCAAAAGGGAAAGGAGACCAAGTGCAGTGAGTTGATCGACCTAATTAAGAGATCCACAGAGGCAAAGAAATCTACTGAGAGGCAGAAATCCGCTGATGCACAGAAATCCACTAAAAAATTTGTAGATCAGCTTGAAAATTTCGAGCCTAAAAATTTCCAGCTTGTAAAGAAGTATTTTCCTACACTTGATGAGAGTTGGTGGAAGATGGCAGCTGTGTCATTGCTCATAATCATAATCAGGCTAGATACTGATGGCAGGAAGAAAGCTATTGAGGCTTACAAGCAAGCTTGGGATTTGATGAGCTTTGTTGAAAGTTCCAATTCGGAACAACCCAATAGTATTATTGTGACTCAAGTTTTCGACATTGAAGCGGACCCAGTGAGTATGGCTGCCGACGATAAATTTAAAAGGTTGCAAGAGAACTTGCAGGATTCTTCTCACAAATTAACAATCGATGATGGTATGAAAGTCATCGAGGATGAATTTAAGGCTGCCAAAACCCAGCTCAAAGATCTTGACCTGTTCATCGGTGAAGGCAATGAAAATCGCGAAGACATGGAAAAAGGAGATGTGGGAATTTGTAAAGGGCCACAGGATTCAAAGGACTGGAATAAAATTGTACCCAGTTACAGCATGTATAGAGTATGCAAAATACTCCAAAGCCACAATTATACCCCGAGGGATATCAAGGAATTGGTGGATTACGTCCATATCTGTTTGGGTGATGTAATTGCTGATTGCCTGAAACGATTGCCTAAGTTGCTGATAAGGAGCTTTGGCGAATGGGCCGTAGAACACCAGGACGACAACATGTGGAAAGCATTCCGCATAGCTGGTAAGTGCAAGCAAGTGGTGCAGGACAGTGAATTGAAGCCCGTCTGGGAGACTCCAGAGCTAAAGACATCCCAATCTACCGAGGGACAAGACAACCAAAATAAAAGTTCGTAGTCAAGTGCGATTGGCTTTGCTTTTTTTGCGTGTGCTACGACTGCGTTGGGACCTACAACGATAAGATCAACTTTGCCTTAGTGGTTTTTATATACCCTTAATTATTTGTGGTCTTCTATATGTAATGGTACTTCTAATTTATTCCATTGTTCAATATTGTTGTTCTCTTCTGTAAAAATATTTAATAAATAAAATATGTTATGCAGATGTATTTATTTGTAGTCTATTATATCAACTTGAGATAAAAATTGATCATATATGCTCAGCCAAATGTACTCCAGCAACTCTTACACAACAAATTTAAGCGATTTGTTTAATGTTCCTACGTAGGTTCACATTTAGGAAGTCATTTTCGTGTATCATAATTTTTAAATTATATTTCTATTCATTTATTCTTTCTAATAAAAGGATTTATGAATAGGCTAACACTCCTAACGTCTTGTGCGAAGAATGAGTTATACAACAAAGAGAAAAGAGTAAGATAAAAAAGTTAAAGATTAAACACGCAAAAACCTTTTCATATGAGAGAGGTTTACTCAATAAACTAATAATATATTATTTTTATATATAATCATATTCATGTGCAGTAGTCAATTAGGATATATGATCTTTGCTTGTGGCATTCCCAACTATTGGGTTGGCGTCTTTCACTTAATGAATCACACTTCCTACTATTCTAAGGACCATACATAAAGGGTCTTACACCCACCTTATAGCAGGGGCGAGATTGATTTGCTGAAACCCAACACTTTTGTTGAGGAATTGTCTTTGTAAGTAGAGATCGATTCTACCCTTACCGATGAGGAAATTGATCACCCTTTTGAAAACATCATTGTTGTGGATTCAATCAGAGCGAAGGAAGAAAGAAAGAAAGCTCATGGTTGGACCCAACCCAAGCCACTACTACTCCAAGGTAGTTTGTTGACATCCCACAAAAAGAAAGTTCCCTTTTTTAAGCATCCTTCCCCTTCTATGCCTTGAACTAACTCAATTGGTTTATTCCCTCAGTCAGTTATGCAGCCTCATCTCCATCTCTATAGAAAGGGGAAGGGGGCACGTGGGCCACTCACTATTCTCTCAATCATCGAGAGGCCCAAGGCGTCTTTATGATCATTGTCGATGTAGATGATACAATAGCTTTGGTTGGAGCAAACCCCAAAATGGTGTGACCAAATGATTTTTTACCCAATGATGCATTCTACATGATTCCCACATGAACAATAGGAGGAGAACATTTTTCAAGTATTTCAAAACCATTTCATTTTATTTCCTAGGTAGGGGGCACCTCCTTCCTCTCATTATGTTTAGTGGGGGGTGGGGGGTTACCTCCTCCCTCTCACTAAGGGTACTCAAAAGGTTATCTTGAGGGGAGGTAGTTGCAGGGCAACTCCTCCCGGGTATTCAAAAGGGTATCTTGAGGGGAGGCAGTTGTGGTGGGGGCAACTATGCCCTCTCATTTAGTTTAGTTGGGGATCACTCTTTTCTTTAGGTATGCTTTGGAAAACTACATAGGTTTTAGGGGCAATGAAGAGTCCCACCCCAATGGGCCCCAAGGAGTTCCTTTCATAGAGAGTATGTCATGCTTTCATCCATGTAGAAGTCAGGATCACCCTTTTCTCAGCTATATTTTTAAAAATAAATAAATTATGTGTGTATTTATGTGTAATTCTTTCTAATATTTTGCGTAAAGAATGAGCTATACAACAAGGTTAGGATAAGAAGACAAATGTAGAAAACAGAAGAAAAAAAATCTTTTAGTAAAAGAGAGGTTTTGCTAATTAAGCTAATAATATATCACTAATTTAATACAATAATAATTGTATATAAAAAAAATTAATTATTTTTATACGAATAATTTAGAATAATTTGATTATGTAAATAAATTGTTTAAAATTTATAGTTAGGTTTATTATATTATAGAAGTTTTTTTATAAATAAGTATTAAAATTGATAATAATAAAATTTTTAAAATAAAAAAAAAAGGAGTAGCGTACTTAATTTTAAAATGCAATTCAGGTAAATAAGTAGATAGACTATAGATAATGTCTTAACAGTTGATTTATTTGAAGATATGATAAGGTTAGATTCTAGTTAAATTGTCGAGTATTTTTCAAAAATATGTCATTTATATGATAGTTAAAACCTTCATAAAAATAGGTCAAATTGAGTCCACATTCGAGAGAAAATGTGTAAGTTGTAAATTGTTCACCCTTTAATTTTTCTCTCACTTTCACTCGTATTTAAATTGCTATGAATATGGATGTCAAACTAAACAACCAATAAATATTAAAATAATATCTAAACACTTATAAAATAGGATATGGGTAAGGATGATGATTCCTTACATGATCCTCATAGTGAGTTGTCTATTTTGAATAAGTAGCATTTGAAATTCATATAATATAGGTTCAAACAATTGTTACAAACAATTTATATAAGAAAAAATTAAAAGTAAATCTATGAAGGAGTGAAAAAAATAAAAACATATATTATTATTGAGGCATGTTGGACTTGGGAGCCATAACTAATAGATTGATATATAGCTATTGTAGGAGCCATTTGAAATAAAATCGATATTCATTAGGTAGGGTAGTATTCATAATAAATAAATTGATACTATTTGGGCAATGATAGAAAATTTAAAGAATAGAAAGAAACTATGGCTTGTTTGTTACAATTGTAACTATCATAAATAAGTTGATATCGATAAGAAAAGTAGAATATTATAAAAACATGCTAATATCTATTATGCTTGGTGGTACATCCATTAGAAAAAGAAATTATTCATTAGGCATGGTAGACTCCTAGAAAAGGAAAGTAATATACATTAGGTATATTAGTAACCATCATAACAATTAATCATTGTGGAAGATATAACAACCATGAGATAATCATAGTAATCAAAGAGGATTAGTGATCAATCCATTTTAATCACTTGCATATGCAAGACACAAGGAATTAGAGTAGAGGAAAGGTAAATACATATGGAAAAAGTATCTTAAATAACATTGTATAGCAAGCAATCAATAAGATATCAAGATTGAATTGTGTAATTTTATGCATTAAAGGGTGATAATATACCTCAATGTTTCCCCCATTACTGAGGATATAGAGGCAGTTGCCAAAATGCTATCTACTTATGCTATAAGCCAAAGTAAATTTCATATAAAATTGAATCATTTAAGAATAAACATTTAAAGACATGTCTCTTAGGGTGTAAATAGAAAATAAAAGGGATATGCAAAGATAACATTACTTAGAATCAAGAGAATAAAGATGACCACGTATAGCTAGAGATTAATATTAGAAGGCTAATGAGATATATATGTTAAAAACTATTTGAATTAACACCATATAATTATGAAATTATCAATATTAGAAACTAGAACCATTAAGAAATTGAGATCTGCTAAATTATTATCATCTAAAGGACCATAGTTGTCTAATATTTGATCCTTTGGGTTGTTTGATTTATTTCTAGAAGGTTGGGTTATTTCAATTTGAAACTTTGTTCATGGACATTAATGGTTCTCCCTTTGAGTTGGATTCTACTATGTAGGTGTTATGGATGGATTGACTCAATTTTTGGATCAATGTGGATATTATGCATTTCTTTGTTGATGGCCTTTATATGTGGTCTGTTTCTAATTAGGTGCATATTCTTGCCCATGGAGGAAGGTTTCTTCTTCCCTGCATCTTCCCTTGGTTGGGTCAGAAGATTTTTTTTATCTTACAGTTCTTACTTCAGTCTTGAGGATCCCAATTATGGCTATCCTTATTAATTTTGGTTTCCCCTCTTCCTCATGTCATCTACCAATATACTGTCTAGTTTTCTCTCTTCCGTGCCTATGATATCTCTATTGTATGTTTGTCTACAAAGGTGTTAGGTTGGAGTAGTTGGTCTCTTTCCTATATCTCTAGAAAAATGAGGTAGTTTTTTTGAAATAGGAATATTTTCTATAGGGTTTCCAAAGATCGTGCTGGTTGTCCTAGAGGCTACTAAGATTGGTTTCCTTCAGGGGTTTTTTACTACCCTTACCCCAAATATTTTTTTTGCTTCTATTGATGTAGAGATAGTGTTTGTAGGTGATGATGGGGATCATTGGCATTACTAAATTTTACCTTCTTCTAGTTTTAGTTTTGGTAAAAATTCTTTGACCACCTAGGTTACAAGTTTTGGTTCATATAACTCACCTTTTTTGTTTCTCTTGCTTCTCCTTTTGAGGGGATATAGATGCTATGAAGTGGATGTGATTTTTTTTATCAAAAGGATGTTGTTGAAAGTTGCTACTCCGTGGAGGGCCTTTGTATGAGGTCTTTCTTGACTATGGATTACTAGATTGTCATTTCATTTCTGAATACCCTCTCCATCCTCTTGTTTCAATTTGCATCCTTCTACTTATTTTTCTACATAATTTTAGTTTTTATTGTCTCTCTCCTTGTGTTAAAATATAGGAATTAGTTTGGCTCTCAAATCTTTTCTTTCTTGTTTAGTTTCCATTGGAAGCTGGTTTTTCTTACGTTTCCATTGGGGTTTTTTCTTGGCACATTTTTTTGTTATTTTCATTATAGTTCGAGGTGTTCTCCCTAGTATCATGTTTTGGGGACTCTTTGAAAACTCATTAGTTTTGAAAGAGAATTCTCAGTTCTAGATCAAAAGCGTTGTTTCCTACTAGTTTGTTGACTTGATCAAAAGCTTCCTGTTAATCTCACTCATTGTGAGACTCGTTGTTCTTTCCTTTTGGTGGTTTCTCTTCCTACATTTTTTACTATCACCTTAATGGTTGTTTTGTAAAATATTTGAGCCCTCTCTCACTTTACCTAATCAAAACATTTGAGCCAGAAAAATTGTGTAACGCCCCGCTATGAGGCCCAGAGGACTTAAACAAATTAGACAATGAAAAATACGAATAATTTTATTTTATTTTTTTTAAGATATACCAAACAATTGCATTGAGATACATGAACATCAAGATAAGGAAATGATGTACAAGAACAACTAGAAAAATTCCTCAAGGCCCCACAACGATGTTACTCATGGATAATAATAACCAAACATACAAGGACATAAGTATTCTCATAAAATATGATAGCACTATCTTACAAGGATCATGATACATGATACATTTCTATGAGAATATACATATGATCATCATTTACATCACAATATATCCATAAGGATATAATCTCCATGAGTACAAAAGTGGAGGGGATACAAAAATCCAGTTCATAATGAAAGTCTTCAATCTTTCCACAAGCCATCATGAACATGGAGTAGAACAAACCAAAACCCAATGGGTGCGAATAGTACTCCACCCAACCATGTGGTACCATCAGGTCCACCCCCCATGCTAGGAGGTATTAGCCAGACCTAAGAGATGAAAGAAAATACAAGAAGGTACAAATGACTCACATGAGGCTCACAAGAATACTATCACAAGGGACCCACAAAGCTATAATCATAGGAACTCAAAAGTAAATAACCAATTTCCAGAGGCCCAAGTAATCCACGGAAGGACAAACTAAGAGGAACCACTAGGTACGCAATAGGAAAAGTTTCATCACTAGCTTGTCATGAATTATCTTGGTGAGTCTTCACTAGGTCCCGAAACCCTTCCTGGGTTACCTTGGTGACCTCTACCGACCCCCGACCCCCATGCAAACACTAGTGGACCACACAAACCTTTCGAAAGAAAAATATTGGTGGAAGACATTCCAAGCCCTTCTCTACTTACCTCGGCCCTAAACAAGCACTCGAGCGTAAGAGAGGCAGAAATTTAATCTTTATTAATGTGAGCTAACTACCCCCTCAAGTTCATTATTTTAAATTATCACTTGTTTACAAAACTCCCACTGAGTTACCCAAGCAACCACTTTGGGTCCCGACCCCAAATCAAAGCCACTCCCCCTTAACTTGCACCTAGGAATAAAAATTCAACATAAAGTCTATGACACCCAAAAACAACAAGAGTCTAGACCCCTCTACCATACCAAGGTTGGTTGACTTGCTAGAACAGGATTACACACAAGAAGGCACAATGCAATAGAGAATGATTGACAAACATAGAAGACATGGAGGACACCAAACACATCACAATAATGATGAAGAGTAACCATACACAATTAGAGAACTCAAACATTTTCCTTGGCCTCTAGAACCAAAAGAATATAATGAAATAACTGAGTATCCAACAATAAAGAACAAGAATCAAAGCAATTAGAGGATCTCATAATGTCAAACATAGGAGAATCCAATCTTAATATATCACCAAAAGTCCAAAATTATCTTATATACATCCTTTAATATAAATTAACATCAATTTCCAATAACCAAATTTAAATCATCATAACTCATTTTATTCCTATTAAATTGTTCAATGATACTAACATTCCATTACTCAAACATATAAGAAAGCATAAATCATTCCTAGAATTGCTATCATTATGTTTGATCAACAACAAATTATGTGAAGATTGGACAAGTTCATATGAAAACATATATATAATCCTAAACCAAAATTAACCTCATGATTGATTAATTATATAAATTAACATATGGTTAAATCTAAATACATTTACTCTTCTCACAAATATATCCAATTTCCAAATATATCTATATTTAACTATATACAAATATTAATTCATAAAATATAACTCTATAATCAAAACTAATAACATTAATCTAAATATACCTAACTTTATCCGCTATAACTATCTTTAACAAAACCTAGGTATATTTATCCAAAAATATAACCTTTTTATCAACTATAATATCTTAACAAATTAATCTACTTTTCCAAATTATGAACATATATAAACATTTATCTAATTGACCGACCAACATCAATTTACGTAAAAAAGTGATTTTAAATTAATACAATAATGAAATGATCTGAATATATATATAGTCATAAAGCATATATTAAATAATCCAAAAACCATCATTCCACCAATATTCTCATAGAACATAAATTCTCTACTGAATTCCCTATCCAAAAGTAGACATGTCATAATGTAAAACATCAAAACTTACTCTTTTCAAGATGAGTACACTTCCTTAACAACTATATGCATCATTAAAATGATAGACATTCACCTAATCCAACATCCTACACTTACACTTCTTCCTACATTAATAGGGCAACATAACATATTCTCTGCTTAAGTTCTCAAATTTAGATCTAAATAACGCAAGTTGAGTTGGACTATATGTTAGACGAATGGGGCTATATTTATCAATTCCCCTCTATTTTTTAATTTTAATGTTAGATTCTCTTAGTTAGGTATTTCTATACTCTTTATATATTAAATTAGAGTATATATTAAATTTTGTATGTAGTATTTATAAACTTTTCATTTGGTATTGTTTTGTGGCCTTTCTCTCCAAGCCGTATGGTGCATTTTGCTATTTTTTTTATGGTTTTTGATTTAGATTTATATTGGATTGGGGTTATTCCCCATTTTATATAATAAAAAATAAGACTCTAATGTGCTTGTTTTTTATGTAAAGGATAAGATCAATTTGATACCCAAGTTGATGATGGTGGTTATTAATTTATTATTTTAACTAAGGTTTTTTTTTTTTGGATCATAAGTATCTTGTATAGAATTGGCCACCTAAATTTAGCCCATGGCTCTTAGGACATGGATATAGACATAGTTAAGGATTAATACTTTTATTTTTTCCTACATATCGATCCCTCAAGTTAGACGTATTATGATCTTGTGTTGTAAGTAAAATTATGGCTTCTAAATATTTTAACAATTAGTGATTTGCTTACGATCTCTTATGAAGGATTGAATATATTATTATAATGTAACCATTGCCATTATTGATCATCTAATTAGTTCAATATTGGGAGGCTAAAAGAATTATTGAAAGAGATATTTTAGGGTAAACATTATATAATATTATATGTTTCTATGCTTATTACTTTTGTATAAAAACTATATAATTTTCCTTACTTTACTTCTCTCCTTGTAGATTAATAATGGAAACTATCATTTAACTTTCCTTTCAAAACAAAGGATTACATTGTAGATGCACTTGCTAGGATAATATTTGAGAATATAATAGTTAGGTTAAAAGGTTCCCCTTGATATCAATAGGGGCTAATGTATGCATTTCATTTTGCAAATAATTTAGCTTCTAATATGCAAGTATTTTTTTTATTAACATCATAACAACACACTATATCATTTGAAATGAATGGCACAACCAAAGGTCTTGACACAATTCTAGGGAATATTCTAGTAATGATATGTGACCTTGGCAAGAAAGAGTGGAATAGAAATGTCTCATTCATCTTATAAGATGCCAAAACTACATGTCAATGTTTAACTAGATATAAAGCATTTATGTTGGTATATGACGAATAAGTAGTGTTCATATAATTTTTAGTAGCTAATCTACAAAATGTGCAAGTTATGTATTTGTATGAGCTCTAAGGAATTAACTGAATGAACCAATGGTACAGCACACACACTCATATGACACTAATGAGAACCCTAATTTCATTTTTACCCTCTAAACATATGTTTATGACTCCCCTTGGAGCTACCAATATTACATCATTTAAATTATCCCCTTCCCTCTAATACTAGTTAGAACAATATATTGGATCACATTTTGCTAACTAAAAACCTCTAATATGCATGCACACCTTAAGGTAGTGCTTTATAAGTCAATCCCCCAATGGATGACCAAACATATTTGGTCACCCATATGAATGTTCTTAATAATTTAGAATAATTATAATTATTTGCACAATAGAATAAACAAACAAAAAAAATTGATCTAAAATATTTGTCATAATAGATATACTATCAACTACAAAGAGTTTTATTTCATAAAATAAATACTTTAAATTTTATCAATTAAACTAAAATAGCTTCTAAAAACAACATTTAAGAAAAAATGACATAAGTATATAAGTTTCACATGAATATACAAATTTGACTATTCCATTAGAAGACATAGATGGAATAAATAATCCAATGAAAGTGGAATAATTAAAAGGGCAATTGAGGTACGTATCCATCATTCCATGTTGTGGCGGAGCTTGCAAGTTTAGAATTATACTCTTCCATCAGTCACAAAGGAGCTAAAACAGTAAACGTTCTTTTCCATGGAATGTATTTTCTTTTTAAAGTAAACAGCATAACTTGGGGCTATAATTCTTACGTCTTTACATTTGCCTGTAATTTTCCCAAAGTAGAGAATCCCTTCATCCTTTGTTGTCTTTACATGCGTGCTTTGATTTGAGAGTCTGTTCCGCTGTCTACTTTTTCTCCTTTCGCTTTGAAATATGCCTCCGTATGCTCACATCCCAAAAAATTCTAAACGCAAAAGTGAATGGCACATCTAATAGAGAATTTGTATACATCATTAGTAGTTTCATGTGTATGCTGTCAACAATGAAAACAAGTATGACATATAAGAGAAACGTTTTAAGTTAGTTTCACTTTAGAGATTCTTGAGGCTGACATCTTTGCAAGGGAAACTAGTCTTTTCCTATGCTTAGCTCAGGCCAACCAAATGAAATGCACATCCATATGTATAAATTAATTCTAGATTAGTTGTGGGAGTAATAATTACTTCTAGATTCTTTAAATGAGAATTGATAATGTAATTATATTGCATGTAATTATCTTAATATATTTTGTTACATGAATTTAAAATTGAATGGGAACTGACAATATTTTGTAAATTTTATCATTATATTTGTTCATATTTTAAAATGCATGTGAATCTTAAAATGATTGTGTATGTCAAAGTATAAAAGAACTCAAAAGTACTAAGTCATAAAAACGATATTGGGTGGTTAATAAATTGTAATAAACCTAACTAGATATCTCAGTATTTGTTCTTCTTTTGGCATGCATGCTCCATGGGAAATTGCAAAATAAAGAAATAATGCACTACAAGTAGTTTATATCTCACAAATAAAGATGTCATAAGTTACAAAGTGGCCACTTATCTAAGAAATTAAATTTTATTCAGATAAAAAGAAAATTTTAACTTACACAAAAAGTTATAATGTCTATTATCATGTGGTAAATTAGATGATTCTATAATATATGATGATGCTTCATCATATCATGGCAATGAATCTCTCTATTTAAGCTCTTAAAATAATTTGTAGTCTCAAAAATGGCAATTATTAGTGATATGGTATGCCTTTTATATTTAGTATCATCAATTGGATGCATGTAGGTGAAGCCAAAAACTATAAATTGAACACATAGGCATAGAATTCATGTAAAGTAATATCTCTAATAAAGGTATCATGTACTAAGTATGTACTAAGTATGTAATATATCTAGAATAATAAAATAAATCATATGAGCATATGTTAACCTTAAAATATAAGATTTCTCTCAACATGAAAAAATGAAAAATCGTGATTTGGCCCTTAATAGTCAAGAATACTTGTGTAGGTTCACAAAGCTCTAAGATGAGTATGTTAACCCAATATGACATATAGACATAGAGAAAATTTTATTGCCACTTAAGTAATATTTTTAACTACAAGCGACTAAATGTGAGGATAATTTATTTTGTACATTAGCAGTATACAATTGTGTTTTCTCCAATTTCTCTATAGTAAAAAAAAATGGTTGAAGCATGAATATTTGACTATTCTATTCAACTATTTGGATATTTGTAATAGGTCTACTGGAATGATTTAGTTTCATAATTCATCCCTGTTGGTCTAATGTTTCTTATATGGACATTGTCATAACCCTCTTTTTGGACCTTGATATGACATGTTGTTATTATTATTATTATTATTATTATTATTATTATTATTATATTAATTTTATGAGTAATGTTAGAAAGAAAAGATAAACTGAAATGAGGTTGAAGTTTTTAAATAAAAAGAATTTTAATTGATGACACACACATGAGGTCATAATTTATTTGAAAATTGCTTATTTTCTCAATATCCTAATTGAGCACATGGTGTAGGAGAAATAAGAAGATTCTAGAAAAGAAATTTTAAATTTTAAATATTAAAGAATAAATATTATATTTAGAAAATATATGACATGGGAGTCACAAAATTATTCTATGACAAGAATAATTCTATTCATGGCATTTTTATGACAAAGGAGTTACAAAATGCATTTTTGGGGGAGAATTCAAATTTGAATTTCAAATACATGGTCAAGTGTAACCCTGTAATGCCCCGCCAGGAAACCCCGAAGGGATAAGCCAAAATTACAAGAATAGAGTGCAAAATTTTTATTTTTTTTTAAAGTTACAACACATAAGATGCAACAAGATATCAAAGATTCAAATTACATAGCGGAAGACATCAACTCACACCTAAAGAGTTTCCCAATGAGATTACTTAAATTTCACAACTCACTTAACTCACACAATTAATCCAATAAGCTAACTATCTTAATAACGAGATAATTCATAATCAGGATAATTTTCTTTCAAAAGATGGAAATATAATCACAAGCAAGGATTCATCCATTAAGATCCATTCATAATCTTCATTCAAGCTTTTCATTTAAAATTACAAGCCATACATCTAATATTCTAACACCCTAGAATTTCATCAAAATCATATGAGATCTTTTCAAGCATACTAAATTTCCTTAGCAACAACTGAATATAATTCATTACTCTAAGATACATTATTCCATATTCCAACTTATTGCATTTAAAGGACGATTACACACATGTATTTACGATAAATCTCATCTAAACCACTTACACATTCGATCGTCATGGCATTCAAGAAAGAACTAAATATAAGCATTTATAGTTAATTCCCATTTATCCACTTAACCATTTTAACATAAGCTAAACATACATGATAAAGCTGAATAAAGGAAACATAAGAGAATACATCACATAACACCATAATGATCTCGGAGTTCACCCCTAAAGGGCTACATCTCCGGGTCTGCTCAACTGCAAGACCCCCTCTGATAAATAATAAAGTTAAGAATACAAGAGGTTACACCATTACAATCCGGCCATCAAGGCAAAATACCAACAATATACAAGCGACCGCATCGGTCAATTAATACATAAACGATCCTTAAAAAGAACAAGATCTAGCTGAACATAATCAAAGCTAAAACAAGAGGTCCATGAGAGAATCCATACAACTGAGCCATCACCACCCAAGGTCTAACATGAAACCGAGACTCACAAAGGGACGACTCACAAAGATACTTCTAACAGGACAAAACGACAACACACTAGCGAACGTAGGGACAAGTGTCATCACACAACCTGGTATGGATACCATGGCAAGTCTTCATAGGTCCCGGCCCCATACACTGGGTTACCCTGGCAACCTAATCCGAGCTTCCGGCCCATCCAAGCCTCATGTGGACCCACACATCCTCTCGTGAAGACAAGGAAGATGGTTTGCCATTTCAGGCCTTCTCACAGCATGTCGAATCTATGATAGCACTCGTCCCATGTGTGAGGCACATTATCTTATTTAGAGATTACATTCTAATCTATTTAGGTTATCACTTATTAGACTCACTTTCGACGGGTTACCCAGTAGCCACTTTGGGCACGGCCCCCAATCGAAAGCCACTTTCCCATACGACACTAGACTATACTCAGACGAACTCAAACCAAGGAATACACATGGTCAGACGAACGGAGTTCAAAAAGAGAGAAACAATCATCTAGTCAAACACGACTCAAGGGTAATCGCTTACTGACGGTGCTCTAACTAGAGACCCGACCAACAACGGTCAACCACAATCATCATTCGACTCACACACAAGGAGGATATGATCAAACGACACTACCACAATACAACAGTCAACTCCGAATCAAGGACTGAACAGGTGCCCCAAGTCAATCCATACGACAGGGTCCTACTAAACAAAGCAAAACATGCCATTTCATAATTAAAGGCGAATACAGAAATTAAACTCGCAAGGTAATAATCAGAAAAGACAATATTTCCTCAAATTGATTTAATCATTACAAGTCGATCAAGTCCTCTACATGATCTAAAAACAGATTACAGTTATCTACCTCATCAAGGGATAAGTTGTTCTTGGTTTTCTAACTCCTAAGGTTCAAAGCATCGAACAGGCATATAAAGCCGTAATGAGTTTTTAACCATTTCATATTAATAAAATTCAGACAACCATTAATCAACTAAAATAAGATATTTAATCTCCAACAAAACATCATAGACATATTGGTTCAAAATCAATCTCTACAGATTCCTAATTTTCAATCCCAGATGCATTATACGGATCACTGAAATATAAATGTAGAAAGAGAATCTAAATGGAGATAATCATTTCCAAGCATATCGTTTCAATTTCTAACGATAAATATTTCGCTTACTTTTCAATTGCAAAAATTCACAGTTGTTGAACTTAATTAGAAAGGGTACAAAAGTCGTGAAATGAAATTGGATAATTACTAACTTATAAATTCCATTATAGAATTAATTAATATCCAAATTTACATTTAGCAAGATATTGCCCCTTAATCATAATTAAGAGCAATTTAAACTTAGCATTAAAATTAACTTTCATTAACATGATATTAAATCATATGCATTTTTTTGAGTGATAAAAAAAAATACATTAAAAAAAACTATTTTTAAAAAAAAACTTTGCTTTAAACCAAAAAAACGCATTTTTAAAATTTAGAGGCTAGGGCGGGCCGTGCCCTAACCCTAGCCGCAGAGGAAGCACGCGGCGGCGCTCACGGTGGTGCCCGCAGGCCCGCGGCGCCCTGCGGCCACCGCCGTGAGCCGCAGGCAACGCTCACGCGCGAGCCACCGAGGGACGGTGAAGGTGGAGAAGGAGAGGAACGCGCGGGGGAGAGGGGAGGGGGAGCGGGTGGAGCTCCGCTCCCTACCTCCAAACCCCAAACCCGCGGCTTAAACAATAAAAAAAAATACGCCCAATCCGAAATACTATATTTTCTTAATTTTTTTTTTGAAACACAGTTCAATATTGAAATCAATGTTTTCATTTTCCTTAAAAAAAACACAGTTCGAACTATAAAACAAAACGCCCACCACCAGGTTTGATAATGAATTCCGATTCAATACAAATTCGGTTTACACAAACTGAGATCGATATCACATTTTCTTAATGGGTTTCTCATTCTTTTCAAACTCCCAAGGGTTTCAAACGCCCAAAACGAAAAGAGGAAAAACAACATCTCAAATACACTTCCAGCCAGCTAAATAATTTACTAAATCAGTTCATAAGCATGGCAGACAATGGAGAATCTAAAACTAGGTAAAACCCCCAATTCCATTTCAAACAAAAAACTAAAATTGAGAGAGTTGGATCCTACCTTAACATGCAATCCTAGCATAGCTGAAGGAGAGCCCACCTCCCAGATCCAACATCATTCCTTCCCAAAACCTCCAAAATTTCTTCCCAACAAAAATCTTCTCCAAATTTGTCCATCCCCCAATTTTTCCCCAAATTGGGTTATATGGAAGAGTTGACCCAAAAATTCCATTTATGGAATAAAAAAAAAATTTATTTACAAATAATTCACAAAATTAATCCTTTTCAACTATACAACAAATTAAACTTGCTATTCAAATCAAAAATCGATTTCCTCAATCAATTCAATTTAACCTTTCAAATTTAATAATCCAACAGAATACAATTAAATCTAATGCGATAAAATATAAAACTTGCTTTTTCAACAGCATATATAAAATGCATTTAATATTCAAAATCAGACATTTAATCGAATTTACTCCCAATTAAAAATGAGCAATCCAATATCAACGAAAATCGCATAACGGAATTCCGATTAATTTAATCCATTAATCTCTAATGCACAAATACATATTTAAACAAAATGATTACTAAGGACTAATTAATCAAATTAACCAAACACACCAAGCACGCAAATCGAGAAAGCCAACCAAACAGACGACTCGCAAACCCAAACAAAAAGGGATTACCGACGACGACTAGCGATGCTCACTTGAGCACGACTAAGGTCAACTAGGGTCTTACAACCACCTAATCCAACTCTAAGGATTAACAGAGGTACATTCAAACCTGCACATCCAGGTGAAGACGAACCTCGCACTCATGCGACTTCGTACCTGAAATCTCCTGCAACCAAAGATCATACATGCATACATATATAAAATTTAATGAAAGCGTTAGCTCGATGTTAATATCACGAAATAGGAACACTAAACAACTTGCATACAACTAGTGTGAAAATCACATCAACAGCTATGCGTTAAATCAAACATCTGACTTTAACATAATATTACGATAAACTGATCAAGATTAAACCAAGGTTAGAGATTGATTAGGGTAGGGGTACTACAAACCCCCACTATGACAACAATCATTTTGCATGAAATTAATTTTGAAAATTCTTATTTTCTCAATATGTTAATTTAGCACATGTTGTAGCAGGAAATAGAAGCTTCTAGAGGTAAAATTCAAATTGCATATTCTTACATGTAACTCCTCCACCAAGTGATCAATCAATTTTGCATGAAACCAATTTTAGAAAAAGAACCTCCATTTTCAATTAATTATCTTGATAGTGGAATTGGTTCATCTTTTCTATATAATGTATGCAAATCTTTCAAAAAGGGAGTTCATTGTTTTTTTTTATGATAAAGTAGTCTTGAAATTCTTATGAATTTATTTTCAATACCATGTTAGTTGTAGGAGAAATTTTGTAGATGTGTTGCAGGATTTTGGAGAAGATAATTACCAAGCTTCAAGGAGGAATTGAAGGAGGTCAGCAAGGTTCTTCATTCAAATCTAGGTTCCCCTCTTGCACATTCATTGCTTGCTTTTTATTTTCAAAGAAAATCTTCTTCTCGTCTCTTTCAAAATTTTGCACATAAGAAAGTTTATATTTTTATTTTTATTTTTTTTTGAAAGAAATCTTTTTTATCCATTTCAGATTTTTGCAAGGAAATCTTTTTCAGTTTTTGCTAATTGATTTAATCAAATACATGTAATAAATTGCTTTTCTATCCAAAAAAAGAAAAAAAAAATCTTATTTTTTATTCTGCATGTAGGAAATAAATTGGTTAATAGATTTCTTTAAAAATATGCATATACAAATTCTAATATTGTTTAATCTGAAATCTTTTCCTCAATCAACTTTCTTTATTTTACAAAAAAAAATAGATTTTTTTAGAATGGAATATATATATTAGAATAACTTGAAAAAAAAAAAATCTATTGTCAAAGTAATATAAAATCAAAATAAAGAAAACAAAAATAAAAATATATTCATCTCTGTGTATGTTAGATGAATACCCATCTCTGTGGATTTTAGGAAAATATTCATGTGTGGATTTTAGGAAAACATTCATCTTTGTGCATTACAGAAAACAAAAAAAACAAAAAAAAAAGTTCATCTCTGTACTTTTAAGAAACATATTCATCTCTTTGGACTTTTAGGAAAAAAAATATTATTCCCTATGCATGTATGAATTTTTTTTAAAAAAATGTAAATCTTGCCTTGATTAATAAATTAGTAAATTTCCCTTCAAATATATATTATATAGACAAATATATCAAATTTATTTAAAATGATCTCTTGAGAATACTACTGAAAAATTATAGAGAAGTTTATATCTGCGTTCGCTGAGTTCGCTGAGTTTAAAAAATAAGATCGCTGCGTTCGCTGAGTTCAGAATGATCTTCTAGGGCTGCGTTCAGACTGAGTCCGCTTGGTATCCTGCTGCGTTCGCTTGGTATTCAACCCTGACTGCGTTCGCTTTCTAGGGCAATGAAGGACGGCTCCAAATTTAGGGACACAGGGCAATCCAAAATGGCAAATCTGGTGGCTCGCACAGACGAAGTACAAAATCTGGCTGTCGTTTTTTCCACCCCCGCAAACAGTGACAAGGTGGCACCTGTTGCTGCTATGGAGATCTCCCAGGATGTGCGTTGCAATACTCAAATAGGAGATACTGCTGGCGTCACCAGAAGCAATGGTAATTTTGATGATTCGGCGAATGGACAAGGAATCAGGTGTGATCCACCCTTAATCCCAAACCCTAAATTTAATATGCCTTCTAATTTTTCAGCTGTTTCAGTTCCCCGTAGCAGTAATGTGTCTGCTTCGAAATCAATTGATAACTCTGCTAATAATATGCCTAGACCTAGTTCAAACCCTGGCAACAAGTCGAGATCCTTTCTGGAGGCGATTGCAAATTCATCTCCTGCAATCGCTTCTGGTGCTCGCTTCGCCAAACCTACACAAGATGAAAACACAACAATCGGTAATCCTTCTACATTTCATGTTACTCCTAACCCTGAAATGTTAAATGAGATTATTAAGGAAAAAGAAAGATTAAGAAATACCGCCATCTTCTTCTCTGCGGTCGAAATTGATAAAGTGCCTGCTAGGAAATTCTTAGATGATTGGTTTTATAATTATTGGAACTTAAAGCTTGGCTATCAAATTTCTTTTTGTAGGCAGATACAGAAAGGATTGTTTGTTGTGTTTTTTATCAATAATGAATCTCAACAGGCTGTGCTAAAAAAAGAATATTGGACAGTTGGAAACACCACATTCAGGGCTCTGGCTTGGAATGCGGAGGCTAACCTTGATGAGGTGGTTGCTCTCTTAGCTCCAAGATGGGTTCTCATTAAACAAATTCCCCCTTTTTTGTGGCGTTTTATTCCTCAGTTGGTTGAACCCCTAGGAAAATTCTTACGAATGGATGACTCTGCTCGTTTAGTCCCTCATTTAGATGCAAGAGTTCTTATTGCTTTGAAGCCTGGGCAGGATTTACCCAAAGAAATTAACATTTCTATAGTTAATGAGTAGGTCTCCTGCCCTGTTGAAACCCTAGGAGGTTTGAACGCGTGTTTTTTATGTAGAAAAGAGGGGCATCTTAGGAAAGATTGCCCGATTATCAGAAATAAAACCCAAAAGAATACTAATCCTTTTAACCTCCCCATTTCTACCCAGTCGGTTCCCCCTTCCTCTGCTAAAACTAATCCTATGCCTTCCCCACTTGCCCCCTCACAATCTCCCCCCTCTCCGCTTCAAGCATCGTTCTCTCAAAATGTATCATTTACTAGCATAGTGGATACAGATGGTTTTCAAACTGTTACAAAAAAAAGGAAAAATCGGTCGAGTAAAAAAGACTCGACTCCAAATATGCCTTTTGTATCCCCTCCTTCTACAGCTAATATGACTACTAAAGACAATACTAAACCCTCTGTCCCCCCTCTATCTGCTTCTAAGGCTCCCACCAAACTCATTTCTTCAAAACAGAATCCCCCTGTGAAAGATTTTCAAGAGATCTCGGATGATTTCATAGTTGAAGTCATTCCGGCAACCCCTGCTGTTGTTAATAATCAGTCTCCGGTGCTGGAGGCTTCTTCCCCTTCTCTGTCTGATAATGAGGATATCCTCACTACTAGAAGGAAAGGAAGACCTCCGGTATCCAAGAACAAAAACAAGAACAGTAAGAAGCAGAATCAAACTGACTCTGAGGATGTTTCTCCTATGGAGGACATCGTGGGTGTTGAGGCGTCTAATTCTCTTATTCTATCTCAATGAATTGCGTCTCTTGGAATATTAGAGGACTGGAATGTCTTGATAGAAAGTTTGTTATTAAGAATTTTCTCAGCTCTCGAATTAATATTGATATGATTATGCTGCAAGAAATTAAGTCTACTGGATTCAATCTCGAATCCAATCTTAATTTTATCTGGAGAGATGCTATCAAATTCTCCACTAATCACCCTCAGGGTAGAGGGGGAGTGGCAATTTTACTCAGCCCCAAATGGGGACCTAAAATTAAAAAGTTTCGGTTTTTCACCTTGTAATAGAGCTATTTGGTTGATCTTTAATCATAATGATATGGATTTTGGTATATGTTCTGTTTATGCTGCCAATGATTATACGGAAAGGAGTATGTTTTGGTCTTGGCTTAGCTCACTTCCTGACATTCCCTGGATGTTTGGAGGTGATTTCAATATGATTGAGAATCAAGAAGATAAACTAGGAGGTCTCCCTTTCTCTTGGAAAGAGCAGGAAAGACTTACCTGGAATAACTTTAAAAGGACTAAATCCCTTTTTGATCCTTTAAGGGGAAGCAAGAATAATAACCCTGGCCTCTGCTTTACTTGGTGTAATTTTCAGAAGGGTCAGTATAGAATCTACTCTAGACTTGATAGATTCTATCTTGATAGCAATTTCTTTTCTGTGATTCCGGATAAGAATAATAACTTGGTGCTTGTCTCCCCTACCACTCTTTCAAATCACCACCCTATTTCTATATCTCTTAATCTCGGCTGCTCACCTATTTATAGCAATCATTCTAACCGTAAATTCATTCTCAACACTAGCCTTCTGGAGGATAATGACATTCTTGCTGCCATTTCCATTATTAGGCTCATCAATGAGTCTCATTTTCCCTCTTTATCCTATATCCGTAGGTGGAGTCTAGATGTCTCTGCCTGGCAGAACTTTTTAAGAACTATTGGTCAAAAGAAGGCCAAAGATTATAGATTTAAGGAATCCTGGCTTAATGATAATCTTTACAATGCTGAAATTGATATCCAAAATAACCCGGATGATCCTTATCTCTGTCACCAGCTTGCCCATGCTAAGAATGCTCTCAGAAAACATCAACATCAAAAAGCTCTAGGGGCGAGAATTCGTTCAAGAGCCCATTGGTTACATTATGGAGATAGAGGTAGTAAATTTTTCTTTAATCTTATTAAACATAAGCAAGCTAAGGAATCTATTGATAAACTGCTTATTGACAATCAATTGATTACTGATATTGATATTATTAAGAGTGAATTTGCTGAATTTTATAAAAATCTTTTTACTTCGAAGGATTCTCAGGAGGCTAGGGCCCTTAGAGATCAATGTATGAATCTTATTCCTAAAAGGATCTCGGCTGAGGATGCTTCTATTCTTGAGCAGCCCTTGTCTCTTGAGGAAATTGAGAAATCTATCAATTCCCTTAATAATGATAGAGCTCCTGGGCCTGACGGGCTACCTGCGGAATTCTACAAGGCTAACAGTAAATGGATCAGCAAAGTCTTAATTAATATTTATAATGAAGCCATCGATACTGGAACCCTGGGTAGGGATATTAATTCTGGTATCATTAAACTCATCCCTAAGGAGGGTGATAAATCCCTTATTAAGAATTGGAGGCCTATAACTCTTTTAAATGTTTCTTATAAAATTTTGGCTAAGATTATGTCAACTAGGCTTAAAGCCATTCTCCCCAAATTTGTTTGCCCTACCCAAACTGGATTTGTGAAGGGTAGATATATATTAGAGAATCTTATTACTAGTTGGGAAGCTCTTAATTGGGCTAAGCATACTAATCAAAATGTTTCTATGTTTTTACTGGATTTTGAGAAGGCTTATGACAGAATTGAATGGAATTTTATTAATATGATGCTCGAGGCTTTTGGTTTCCCATCCTTCTTTTGTGGTATTGTGAAAATGCTTCTCAAGGATGCTCATGCTCAAATTGATGTTAACGGATCCCTGTCTACCATCTTCCCTTTGGGAAGATCGATTAGACAAGGGTGCCCTCTTGCTCCTGCCCTTTTTGTTATTGCTTCTGAAGCTCTTTTTTATATTCTTAGGGACAACACTTTATCCCCTGCTATTAAAGGCATCATCCTTCCTAATAATAAGGAAATTATAAACTGTCAGTTTGCTGATGATACTTCTCTGTTTCATGAAGCCTCTGAAGAGAATTTTGTTGCCATGATCAATAAACTTAATTTCTTCTGTAAAATTTCTGGAGCTAGATTATCCCATGCCAAATCTATTTGTCTTGGTTGGAATGATCAACCTCCTGATTGGTTTAGTAAATTTGATTTCCAATGGGGTGGTCCCTCTAAAGTTGTCAGATATTTGGGTATCCCCTTTTCTGTTAATCCCTCTTTAAAAGAGATGTGGGGTTGGGTCAAGGATAAGATCCATAATAAGCTGAACAAGTGGCACAATAGGTCTCTATCTCTTGCTGGAAGAATCCAAGTTTGCCAAAAAATTATGTCTTCTTACAACATATATTATGCCTCTGCTTGGATGTTTAATGACTACCAAGTTTTGGAAATCCAGAAAGCTATTAGAAATTATCTCTGGTCTGATGGGAAGGGAAATAAAAAGCTGCACTCTGTCAATTGGAAATGGTGTCATGTTGATAAGCTCCTTGGGGGCCTAGGGTTGAAAGATCTAAGACTTTGCGGTCTTGCTTTGGCCTCCAAATGGATCTTTCATGCCTTAGAGGGAGATGATCCTTGGAAAGTTTTGATTCGTAATAATATTGAGAGGGGATGTCCTAAAAATGCTAAATTCTAGAAAAATCTTCCTCTCATTGATCTCATTTGTGGTGAATTTCCTATTATGGTTCAAGGCTTGGCGGTTTTTAAATCCATCTGGAAAGCCTGGAACCATGTTAGGCAATTCATCACTAACAAAGACTTCTATGATAATAAAACCCTCCATGGTGAAAGATCCATTTGGTGGAACCTTAAGCTTGGTAATAAACCCCTTGCTCTTACCCAAGGGTGCTCGGCTAAGTATTGGGCTAACCTTGGAATCAAGCAATTCATTGATATCTTTGAAATGGACAGACTTATCCCTTGGGATGAATTAAAGAATAAATTTAAGCTTCCTGATTCTCATAAAAAGACATATAGTATGATTGTTAAAGCTAGTAAAAACTTTCCTACCCTATGTCATGTGGACTCTAATAGTTATTTGAAGATAAAATGGCCTGATGGTATCACCATCTCCAAACTTAAAGCTAAGAATATTTATTCTGTTTTAAATTATAATGTTGACATCATCAATCATATTAACAATATTTGGAATACTGATTTGGATATTTCTTCTTGGAAGAAAGTTTTTAATTATCTTTGGAAAAGTTCTATTGATCCTAAAATTAAATATTTTAAATGGTTACTTATTCTCAATAAGCTGCCTATTAGGAACTCTTTTTCTGATATTAACTATTGCAGCATTTGCAGTACCCCAGAAACGGGGAAGCATATCTTCTTTGAGTGTAGTTTTTCCAAAGAGATTTGGCTAATGTTTGGTATTTCTATCCCTTCTAATTTCAATTTTTTTGAAGTTATTACTGGTTTTATCTCTAAAGCTAGAAAAGATGTTAATATGTTTTGGGATATTACCTCATCTAACATTTTATGGCAAATTTGGAAGTGTCGAAATGAAGAAAGATTTCAAAATATCCCTAGAATGCTTACTGAGTCTTTTCGAAGTCTCGCATACTTTAAAATTTTTTCGCAGATTCAGATGACCATGAAAATCAACAAGGCTAAATTCAAAAGGCTGCTCAAGGATGGTCATGCTACCTTTTTTACAAATGAGGTTAAAAATGGATATTTCTAGAGGCTGCACCTGGATAATATACATGCTTTCAATCAAACCTTCAGCAGAATTAGCAAGGAGATTAAAAGAAGACCTCACAATGCTAATAGTGAAATGGCTTACACGCTGAAACAAATCCAAGATCAGAAAAGCATGGTATGGATGGATGGCTCCATGGGATGGGTGGCTTGGGTGGACACCTGAGATGAAGTGCTTTACTAGGTGTCTTGGTTTATGATTTTGTCCTGCTGATTCGTTGTATATACTTCTTTTTTGATGGTGTGAGGCTTGGCCTCTGAACTCTGATACTCTGTGATCTTTTGTATTTTTGATCTCCTTATTTCTAATACAAAAAATTTATTTAAAATCATATTAAATTTATGTTCTAAATTTGTTTGTAAATTTAAGTTTATTATTATATTATTAAATGATTTTGAGTCAATTATTTTAAATAAAAACAAATATATATTTTGAGTTAAGAATTGTTTTATTAAAATTAAATTTTATGTGTTTAATTTAAAATTAAAAATGTTTTAGAATATTGAAAGTTATTTTCAATGATTAAAATTAATAAGCTTATAGTTCCTTGAAATTTAATTATGCACTTGGTGATTAAAAAATCATTCAGGATAAGTTTATAATTATTAATTTTACTTGAAAATTAATCAAATTTAGTGATGGATTTATTTATTGAGGTCTATTTAATGAAAAATGGTTTTATTTATTGATATCCATTTAAAAAGGATTAATGAGACCTATTTATAATCTAACCTTATTAAAATTAATGGAAATGTGTTTAAAATATCATCTCTAGTTTTAGGAATTAGATTATTAATATATTAAAGGAAAATTTAAGTGAAAAGGGTCTAACCCATATTAATGGATACCTTATTGGAGTTTTAATTATGGATTGCAAATTTGAACTCTTTTTAAATTCTAAAGAGTTAGTATCTCCTCAATGATGGGAAAAGAGTCCCTTGGGTTTTGAAAAGATAAATATTGCATAAGGCAAAAGGGTCAATTAACACTTGAGAATTTCAATGGATAATCGAGCATTAAGAGATCTATCATCTTGAATTAATCCTTCTTAGGATGTAGATATAATAGTTAAATCTCCTTATTAAACAAATTAGTTTGACTTAGGGAAAACAAAGCAAAGGAAAATGTTATTGCGCCAATGATACACTTATTCCATAGTTTTGGATCTTTTCATCAAATAAATAAATCCTAATAGTAAGTGGGTTCCCTCAAGACATTCAATATATTTGAAATATTTAAGTTCTTTAATTATTGGATTTCAAAACTAACTTTTGCATATTTCAATTAGTACAAGTATCAAATGTTAAAGGAATTTTCCTAACAAGTAGATGTGTTTAGATATTTTAGGTATATTAGCAATATGAGTTAATGTTAGACAAATTTTTACCTCAATTCGAAAGGTTGATTATTTGATTTGTTTCTTTATTAGATTCCAAGATATGAGTATATAAGGCATTGTGAATAGTCACTTCTTTTAATAGTTAAAATCATTTACCTTCTAGCTAAAAGAAACATGAGACTAGTAAAAAGGAAAAGTTACACTTAATAATACAAGTATTTAGTAAGGATAAATTTAATTAATATTAAAATTAGAGGTAAATTGCATAGTTAAATATTCATATGGTAATATAATTATTTAGGATGCAAAGCGAGTTTATTCAAAACCTATTCCGTGATCACTTAGAAAATTTGATAACAATTCTAATTGAGGGTAATTTAAGGAGCAAACATTACCTCCCTGTGAAGTATTTGAAATTGATAAAGTTATTATTTGTAGAATGTATCCAACGATAAAGTTAATGTTACTTCAAGTGGAAGGAGTAATTAGTTATCACTTTATAATCTTGCAAAGGTATTAGTTCAAAGGCAACTAGAAGTTAATTGATTAGAATTCTTTATTAGGAGACTTAGTATTATTTACTTGGTTAACTAGCAAGTGTTTATACTCCTGTCTAATCTCTTTTTCAAACAATTAGTAACTAAGAATAATGTGGTTAATTTGAAGCTTATTGTTGAATACTTGTTTCCTTTTCCCTTCAACAAGTGAGTATTAAATTCATTTCCAAAGTATAATTATTGGATAATTCAAATTCTATTTCAAGCAATTTAGGACCTTTAAAGTATTACGATTCACATTTAAAGAAGTGTTATCATTTGTAGATGAAATTTGTATTACTTCATATGGAAGAATTAGTTGGGATTATTATTAAGTACTTTCCACTTCAAACAAGTAGGTGCTAAAATTAATTTCCAAATTCTTGCCATTCAATCATTTAATTTTCTTTCAAACAAATTAGTACTAGGATTCATACTTATTGTGTAATGGTTTGTCCAAAACCATTATATCTTGCAAGTAATTCAAATCATTTTCATAAGTTATCTTTGAAAGTATCATGGTTTCCAAGCAATTAGTAATTTCATGTATTTACTTCAAGTTTTCAAATTTTTAATTATCATAACTTGCCTTCGGAGAAAATACTATTCCAAGTAGTCGATTTGTTTATGTTCCTTTCAATTATATAAAATTCATACATTAGTTTTTTAAATTCAAGAGATAATTTCTTGTATATAATAGTTTATTTTTCATAATTGTATTGGTATATTGCTTCATTTAAGAGTCATGAATTCAAAGTTAAATTCCTAGTTACATAACTAAACAAGAGGAGTCGAAACCAAAAATTAGCGGTGTTCGGTATCTATGGTACCTCTGGGTCACACTTACAGGTAATGTCGTCATGTTGAACTACTACACTTAATGCCTAATAAACCTACAATAACGGCGTCTATGGCATCATCCCTCTAAATCGTCAGGGAGAAATAAGGGTCATTTGGAAGTTAAAATCCAAGGGGCGAGTAATCCCCCTTGGATCGATAATCTAAAAAGATTAATTTTTAAATGAATTTACTTCTGATCAATTGAACTTTAGATAACCCCATTTGGGTTTGGATGTGTGTGAAGATCTTGAAAATTTATTTTTATCTTGATGATTTTCAATGGATGATAATGGAATAAGGTTGACGTATTTAATAGAAAATAGGACTTAGTTATTTTAGGAAACAAGTAGAAGGCCACCTTAAGCCTGTTTTCTATAGAGCTACCATCATGGGTAGCAACCGTAGAGAAACTGTCTAGGACATTGACCCTAGAAAGGGTTGCGTACCCACCAAACAGTTTACATTAAACCATAGTTAGAAACTAGAACTACATACTTTACGCCTTGATCCCGTGCCGAAATGGGTATGTAGGTAGTCTAGGGATGGGGATTAGGATTTAGTTTTGGGTGATTAGTTGGTTCTTGAATTTCCTTGGTCTTTTAAATCAAATGGTACAAATACTAATTGAAAGGTTAAAATGAATTCAATGCATACTCAGAAGGAATCCCGTATGGATTCGCTTGACTTCCCGAGGCTTTAGGCTGAATTCCGAGGCGGAACTCAAGCTTGTTTATGTAATTATTTTAATACTCCTAAGGATGGCAACCTCGGTGCACTCCTAGTAGGGGAGTGTAGTCTTTAGAGAGTGGCTCAGGACCCGGATGGTCCCGATGAGTTTAAAGTCTTTGGCCAGAGCATATCATATTCTTATGAATAGATGCCTACCCCATTTGGGTAGATGCCTATCCCGAATTGGATAGTTGAAACCTCTTGTCCCGTATGGACAGATGCCTAACCTGTATGGTCAGATGCCTAACCCGTATGGTTAGATGCCCATCTCAGTTGTATGGATGCCTATCTCATTTGGATAAATGTACCTGAGTATGTGATTGAATAAAAAATAAATAAGAATAAGAAATAAATATTTTTATGTATTGAAAAACTAATAATAAAAAAATCAGTTGAGTTTTGGATTAAGTAAGTGGGTTATTACATGTGGTATCAGAGCGAAGGTTCAAGTCTAGGCCTTGAGCTCACTCCAACTTATGCAATCTTGAAGAGTATCTTGGAAGTAGTTTGACGTTGTAGAGGTAAATCATTATATATTAAATCAAGAACTAATTAAGAAATTCAAATTTCAAGAAGACCTAGAAGGTAAAGAAAGTGGAAGAGGAAAGCATACCACCACTTCAAGGAGTCAAAGGGAAGATACCAATGATGGAATCAACTAGACTAAAGGAATAATGAGAAAAGAAGTCAAAACTATAATCAACATATTAACTAAGCAAAGGGATGAATTCAACCTGATGGAAAAATCAATGCAGGACCATGACATCAAATAAATAGAAGTGGGATTGAAAATGAGAACTTGGCAATAGTTGAATAAATGAGGAAAACAATATGTTGGAGCTATCTAAGGATTTCAAGAAAATTAAGCAACCTAAGTTCGAAGGAAATAAATAGGTGAAGGAGCTGAGGATTGGTTGGATGAAAAGGGAAAATACATTGAACTAAAGGACTTTAGTGAAACAATTAAGACATTATGGGGTTTCCTATCAACTCACTAGAGATGCAGCTTGTTAGAGGACTGATACTAAGGAAGAAATGGGTATAACAAGGATATAATCACATTCACCATTTTCATAAGAGGAGGCTATCACAATTATTCTTTAGTGAGAAGGGAAAATAATTCCATAATCTTTGACAAGGGGCTTTGACAGTTGAACAATATCGAAATAAGTTTGCAAAATTGTTAAAGTACGTACCTATGTGTCAAAAGATGAGAACGGTCAAATCAAAAAGTTCATTTTTGGGGCTCAATACCAACTTGGGGCAGAAGTTGATGTGCATAGACTTGTAAGCATGAAGGAAGTACTTGAAAGAACAAGAAAGGAAGATTCAAGCCCTAGCAATAACGAGATAGAGTTTTAACATGAATCATTCATTCAAGGCGAAGCATGAATTCAACGAAAATGCAAAATTCAACAAGGATCAATAGAATAATTTATCTAAAAGAAGCCACATCATTATCAAAATAAAAGGGATGGATACAATACTAATAGGGGCAATTAAAATAGGATAACTTATCTGCTAAGGTTTGATGAAGTAACGAATGAACCTCTTAGGAATCAGGGAGAATAATGATACAGCAATTCAGAGTCTTGGAGAAGTACCAATACCAATTGTGCAACAAAGACCTTATTCTATTCAAGTATAATGAAATCAATATGATTAAAGGAATACTACATGGGAAGACTCAATTATGATGTAGCAGATGTTTTCACTTTCGTTCTAAACATTATGAATTAGTAACTCTTTTTAAGGTTATAATTAGTGCATTGGGACGATGCACAATATAAGGGGGGAAGGATGTCATAACCCTCTTTTTCGACCTTGATATGACTTATTATTATTATTATTATTATTATTATTATTATTATTATTATTATTATTATTATTATTATTATTATTATTATTATTATTATTATATTAATTTTATGAGTAATGTTAGAAAGAAAAGATAAATTGAAATGAGGTTGAAGTTTTTCAATAAAAAGAAATTTAATTGATGACACACACATGAGGTCATAATTTATTTGAAATTTGCTTATTTTCTCAATATCCTAATTGAGCACATGGTGTAGGAGAAATATGAAGATTCTAGAAAAGAAATTTTAAATTGTAAATATTAAGGAATAAATATTATATTTAGCAAATATATGACATGGGAGTTATAAAATTATTCTATGACAAGAATAATTCTATTCATGGTATTTTTATGACAAAGGAGTTACAAAATGCATTTTTGGGGGAGAATTCAAATTTGAATTTCAAATACATGGTCAAGTGTAACCCCCACTATGACAACAATCATTTTGCATGAAATTAATTTTGAAAATTCTTATTTTCTCAATATGTTAATTTAGCACATGTTGTAGGAGGAAATAGAAGCTTCTAGAGGTAAAATTCAAATTGCATATTCTTGCATGTAACTCCTCCACCAAGTGATCAATCAATTTTGCATAAAACCAATTTTAGAAAAAGAACCTCCATTTTCAATTAATTATCTTGATAGTGGAATTGGTGCATCTTTTCTATATAATGTATGCAAATCTTTCAAAAAGGGAGTTCATTGTTTTTTTTTATGATAAAGTACAGTCTTGAAATTCTTATGAATTTATTTTCAATACCATGTTAGTTGTAGGAGAAATTTTGTAGATGTGTTGCAGGATTTTGGAGAAGATAATTACCAAGCTTCAAGGAGGAATTGAAGGAGGTCAGAAAGGTTCTTCATTCAAATCTAGGTTCCCCTCTTGAACATTCATTGCTTGTTTTTTCTTTTCAAAGAAAATCTTCTTCTCGTCTCTTTCAAAATTTTGCACATAAGAAAGTTTATATTTTTATTTTTATTTTTTTTTGAAAGAAATCTCTTTTATCCATTTTAGATTTTTGCAAGGAAATCTTTTTCAGCTTTTGTTAATTGATTTAATCAAATACATGTAATAAATTGCTTTTCTATCCAAAAAAAGAAAAAAAAAATCTTATTTTTTATTCTACATGTAGGAAATAAATTGGTTAATAGATTTCTTTAAAAATATGCATATACAAATTCGAATATTGTTTAATCTGAAATCTTTTCCTCAATCAACTTTCTTTATTTTACAAAAAAAATAGATTGTTTTTAGAATGGAATATATATATTAGAATAACTTGAACAAAAATAAATCTATTGCCAAAGTAATATAAAATCAAAATAAAGAAAACAAAAATAAAAATATATTCATCTCTGTGTAAGTTAGATATATACCCATCTCTGTGGATTTTAGGAAAATATTCATGTGTGGATTTTAGGAAAACATTCATCCTTGTGCATTACAGAAAAAAAAAAAAAAGTTCATCTCTGTACTTTTTAGAAACATATTCATCTCTTTGGATTTTTAGCAAAAAAAATATTATTCCCTGTGCATGTATGAATTTTTTTTTTTTAAATGTAAATCTTGCCTTGATTAATAAATTAGTAAATTTCCCTTCAAATATATATCATATAAACATATATATCAAATTTATTTAAAATCATATTAAATTTATGTTCTAAATTTGTTTGTAAATTTAAGTTTATTATTATATTATTAAAAGATTTTGAGTCAATTATTTTTAAAAAAAACATATATATATTTTGAGTTAGGAATTGTTTTATTAAAATTGAATTATACTTTAGAGTTTGTAATTAAATTTTATGTGTTTAATTTAAAACTAAAAATGTTTTAGAATATTGAAAGTTATTTTGAATGATTAAAATTAATAAGCTTATAGTTATTTGAAATTTAATTATGCACCTTGTGAATAAAAAATCATTTAGGATTAGTTTATAATTATTAATTTTAATTGAAAATTAATCAAATTTAGTGATTGATCTATTTATTGAGGTCTATTTAATGAAAAATGGTTTTATTTATTGATATCCATTTAAAAAGGATTAATGAGACCTATTTATAATCTAACCTTATTAAAATTAATGGAAATGTGTTTAAAATATCATCTCTAGTTTTAGGAATTAGATTATTAATATATTAAAGGAAAATTTAAGCGAAAACGGTCTAACCCATATTAGTGGATACCTTATTGGAGTTTTAATTATGGATTGCAAATTTGAACTCTTTTTAAATTCTAAAGAGTTAGTATCTCCTCAATGATGGGAAAAGAGTCCCTTGGGTTTTGAAAAGATAAATATTGCATAAGGCAAAAGGGTCAATTAACACTTGAGAATTTCAATAAATAATCGAGCATTAAGAGATCTATCATCTTGAATTAATCCTTCTTAGGATGTAGATATAATAGTTAAATCTCCTTATTAAACAAATTAGTTTGACTTAGGGAAAACAAAGCAAAGGAAAATGTTATTGCACCAATGATACACTTATTCCATAGTTTTGGATCTTTTCATCAAATAAATAAATCCTAATAGTAAGTGGGTTACCTCTAGACATTCAATACATTTCAAATATTTAAGTTCTTTAATTATTGGATTTCAAAACTAACTTTTGTATATTTCAATTAGTACAAGTATCAAATGTTAAAGGAATTTTCCTAACAAGTAGATGTGTTTAGATTCATAGTAACCCTTTTAGGTATTTCAGCAATATGAGTTAATGTTAGACAATGTTTTACCTCAATTCGAAAGGTTGATTATTTGATTTGTTTCTTTATTAGATTCCAAGATATGAGTATGTAAGGCATTGCTAATAGTCACTTCTTTTAATAGTTAAAATCATTTACCTTCTAGCTAAAAGAAACATAAGACTAGTAAAAAGGAAAAGTTACACTTAATAATACAAGTAATTAGTAAGGATAAATTTAATTAATATTAAAATTAGAGGTAAATTGCATAGTTAAATATTCATATGGTAATAGAATTAATTAGGATGCAAAGAGAGTTTATTCAAAACCGAAATTGTTTTAGCAAATGAGTTTCAAGAAACCTATTCCGTGATCACTTAGAAAATTTGATAACAATTCTAATTGAGGGTAATTTAAGGAGCAAACATTAGCTCCCTTTGAAGTATTTGAAATTGATAAAGTTATTATTTGTAGAATGTATCCAACGATAAAGTTAATGTTACTTCAAGTGGAAGGAGTAATTAGTTATCACTTTATAATCTTGAAAAGCTATTAGTTCAAAGGCAACTAGAAGTTAATTGATTAGAATTGTTTATTAGGAGACTTATTATTATTTACTTGGTTAACTAGCAAATGTTTATACTCTTGTCTAATCTCTTTTTCAAGCAATTAGTAACTAAGAATAATGTGGTTAATTTGAAGCTTATTTTTGAATACTTGTTTCATTTTCCCTTCGACAAGTGAGTATTAAATTCATTTCCAAAGTATAATTATTTGATAATTTAAATTCTCTTTCAAGCAATTTAGTACCTTTAAAGTATTATGATTCACATTTAAAGTAGTATTATCATTTGTAGATGAAATTTGTATTACTTCATATGGAAGAATTAGTTGGGATTATTATTAAGTACTTTTCACTTCAAACAAGTAGGTGTTAAAATTCATTTCCAAATTCTTGCTATTCAATCATTTAATTTTCTTTCAAACAAATTAGTACTAGGATTCATACTTATTGTGTAATGGTTTGTCCAAAAACATTATATCTTGCAAGTAATTCAAATCATTTTCATAAGTTATCTTTGAAAGTATCATTGTTTCCAAGCAATTAGTAATTTCATGTATTTACTTCAAGTTTTTCAATTTTTAATTATCATAACTTTCCTTCGGAGAAAATATTCCAAGTAGTCGATTTGTTTATGTTCCTTTCAATTACGTAAAATTCATACTTTAGTTTTTTAAATTCAAGAGATAATTCCTTGTATACAATAGTTTCTTTTTCATAATTGTATTGGTATATTGTTTCATTTAAGATTCATGAATTCAAAGTTGAATTCCTAGTTACATAACTAAACAAGAGGAGTTGAAACCAAAAATTAGCGGCATTTGGTATCTATGGTGCCTCTGGGTCACACTTACGGGTAATGTCGTCATGTTGAACTACTGTACTTAATGCCTAATAAAGCTTCAATAACGGCATCTGTGGCATTGTCCCTCTAAATCGCCAGGGAGAAACAAGGGTCATTTGGAAGTTGAAATCCAAGGGGTGGGGAATCCCCCTTGGATCGATAATCTAAAAAGATTAATTTTTAAATGAATTTACATCCGATCAGTTGAACTTTAGATAACCCCATTAGGGTTTGGATGTGTATGAAGATCTTGAAAATTTATTTTTATCTTGATGATTTTCAACGGATGATAACGGAATAAGGGTGACGTATTTAATAGAAAATAGGACTTAGTTATTTTAGGAAACAAGTAGAAGGACACCTTAAGCCTTTTTGCTATAGAGCTACCATCGTGGGTAGCAAACGCGGAGAAACTGTCTGGGACATTGACCCTAGAAAGGGTTGCGTACCCACCAAATAGTTTACATTAAACCATTTTTTAGAAACCAGAACTACATACTTTATGCCTTAATCTCGTGTCGAAATGGGTATGTAGGCAGTCTAGGGATGAAGTTGTTCCTTGTACTCAAGCTTTTGGGGATGGGGATTAGGATTTAGTTTTGGGTGATTAGTTGGTTCTTGAAGTTCCTTGGTCTTTTAAATCAAACGGTGCAAATACTAATTGAAAGGTTAAAATTAATTCAATGCATACTTAGAAGGAATCCCGTATGGATTCGCTTGACTTCTCGAGGCTTTAGGCCAAATTCCAAGGCAAAACACAAGCTTGTTTATGTAATTATTTTAATAGTCCTAAGGACGGAAACCTCAGTGCACTCCTAGTAGAGGAGTGAAGTCTTTAGAGAGTGGCTCAGGACCCGGATGGTCCCAATGAGTCTAAAGTCTCTGGCTAGAGCATATCCTATTCTTATGAAAAGATGCCTACCCCATTTGGGTAGATGCCTATCCCGGATTGGATAGATGAAACATCTTGTCCCGTATGGTTAGATGCCCATCCTGGTTGGATGGATGCCTATCTCGTTTGGGTAGATGTACCTAAGTATGTGATTGAATAAAAAATAAATAAGAATAAGAAATAAATATTTTTATATATTAAAAAAATAATAATAATAAAATAAGTTGAGTTTTGGATTAAGTAAGTGGGTTATTACATGTGTAATCAGGGTGAAGGTTCAAGTCTAGGCCTTGAGCTCACTTCAACTTATGCAATCTTGAAGAGTGTCTTGGAAGTAGTTGGAGGTTGTAGAGGTAAATCGTTATATATTAAATCAAGAACTAATTAAGAAATTCAAATTTCAAGAAGACCTAGAAGGTAAAGAAAGTGGAAGAGGAAAGCATACCACCACTTCAAGGAGTCAAAGGGAAGATACCAATGATGGAATCAACTAGACTAAAGGAATAATGAGACAAGAAGTCAAAACTATAATCAACATATTAACTAAGCAAAGGGATGAATTCAACTCGATGGAAAAATCAATGCAGGACCATGACATCAAATAAATAGAAGTGGGATTGAAAATGAGAACTTGGCAATAGTTGAATAAATGAGGAAAACAATATGTTGGAGCTATCTAAGGATTTCAAGAAAATTAAGCAACCTAAGTTTGAAGGAAATAAATAGGTGAAGGAGCTGAGGATTGGTTGAATGAAAAGGGAAAATACATTGAACTAAAGGACTTTAGTGAAACAATTAAGACATTATGGGGTTTCCTATCAACTCACTAGAGATGCAGCTTGTTATTGGACTAATACTAAGGAAGAAATGGGTATAACAAGGATATAATCACATTCACCATTTTCATAAGAGGAGGCTATCACAATTATTCTTCAGTGAGAAGGGAACATAATTCCATAATCTTTGACAAGGGGCTTTGATAGTTCAACAATATCGAAATAAGTTTGCCAAATTGTTAAAGTGTGTACCTATGTGTCAAAAGCTGAGAAGGCTCAAATCAAAAAGTTCATTTTTTGGGATCAATACCAACTTGGGGCAGAAGTTGATGTGCATAGACTCATAAGCATGAAGGAAGTACTTGAAAGAACAAGAATGGAAGATTCAAGCCCTAGCAATAACAAGATATAATTTTAACATGAATCATTCATTCAAGGCGAAGCATGAATTCAAGCGAAATGCAAACTTCAACAAGGATCAATAGAATAATTTAGCTGAAAGAAGCCACATCATAATCAAAATCAAAGGGATGGATACAATACTAATAGGGGCAATTAAAATAGGATAACTTATCCACTATAGTTTGATGAAGGAATGATCCTCTTAGGAATCGAGGAGAATAATGATAGAGCCATTCAGAGTCTTGGAGAAGCGCCAATACCAATTTTGCAACAAAGAGATTATTCTATTCAAGTATAATGAAATCAATATGATAAAAGGAATACTACATGGGAAGACTCAATTATGATGGAGCAGATGTTTTCACTTTCGTTCTAAACATTATGAATTAGTAACTCTTTTTAAGGTTATAATTAGTGCATTGGGACAATGCACAATTTAAGGGGGGAAGGATGTCATCACCCTCTTTTTGGACATTGATATGACTTGTTGTTATTATTATTATTATTATTAATATTATTATTATTATTATTATTATTATCACTACTACTACTATTATAATATTAATTTTATGAGTAATGTTAGAAAGAAGAAATTTAATTGATGACACACACATGAGGTCATAATTTATTTGAAAATTGCTTATTTTCTCAATATCCTAATTGAGCACATGGTGTAGGAGAAATAAGAAGATTGTAGAAAAGAAATTTTAAATTTTAAATATTAAAGAATAAATATTATATTTAGCAAATATATGACATGGGAGTTATAAAATTATTCTATGACAAAAATAATTCTATTCATGGCATTTTTATGACAAAGAAGTTACAAAATGCATTTTTGGGGGAGAATTCAAATTTGAATTTCAAATACATGGTCAAGTGTAACCCCCGCTATGACAACAATCATTTTGCATGAAATAAATTTTGAAAATTCTTATTTTCTCAATATGTTAATTTAGCACATGTTGTAGGAGGAAATAGAAGCTTCTAGAGGTAAAATTCAAATTGCATATTCTTGCATGTAACTCCTCCACCAAGTGATCAATCAATTTTGCATGAAACCAATTTTAGAAAAAGAACCTCCATTTTCAATTAATTATCTTGATAGTGGAATTGGTGCATCTTTTCTATATAATGTATGCAAATCTTTCAAAAAGGGAGTTCATTGTTTTTTTTTTATGATAAAGTAGTCTTGAAATTCTTATGAATTTATTTTCAATAACATGTTAGTTGTAGGAGAAATTTTGTAGATGTGTTGCAGGATTTTGGAGAAGATAATTACCAAGCGTCAAGGAGGAATTGAAGGAGGTCAGCAACGTTCTTCATTCAAATCTAGGTTCCCCTCTTGCACATTCATTGCTTGCTTTTCTTTTCAAAGAAAATCTTCTTCTCGTCTCTTTCAAATTTTTGCACATAAGAAAGTTTATATTTTTATTTTTATTTTTTTTTTAAGAAATCTCTTTTATCCATTTCACATTTTTGCAAGGAAATATTTTTTAGTTTTTGTTAATTGATTTAATCAAATACATGTAATAAATTGCTTTTTTCTATCCAAAAAAAGAAAAAAAAAATCTTATTTTTTATTCTGCATGTAGGAAATAAATTGGTTAATAGATTTCTTTAAAAATATGCATATATAAATTTGAATATTGTTTAATCTGAAATCTTTTCCTCAATCAAATTTCTTTATTTTACAAAAAAAAAAAAAATTAGAATGTAATATATATATTAGAATAACTTGAACAAAAATAAATATATTGCCAAAGTAATATAAAATCAGAATAAAGAAAACAAAAATAAAAATATATTCATCTTTGTATATGTTAGATAAATACCCATCTCTGTGGATTTTAGGAAAATATTCATGTGTGGATTTTAGGAAAACATTCATCTTTGTGCATTACAAAAACAGAAGAAGAAAAAAAAAAAAGTTCATCTCTATACTTTTTAGAAACATATTCATCTCTTTGGATTTTTACCAAAAAAAATATTATTCCCTGTGCATGTATGAATTTAAAAAAAAAATTGTAAATCTTCCCTTGATTAATAAATTAGTAAATTTCCCTTCAAATATATATTATATAAACATGTATATCAAATTTATTTAAAATCATATTAAATTTATGTTCTAAATTTGTTTGTAGATTTAAGTTTATTATTATATTATTAAAAGATTTTGAGTCAATTATTTTTTTTAAAAACATATATATATATTGAGATAGGAATTGTTTTATTAAAATTAAATTATACTTTAGAGTTTGTAATTAAATTTTATGTGTTTAATTTAAAATTAAAAATGTTTTAGAATATTGAAAGTTATTTTGAATGATTAAAATTTATAAGCTTATAGGTCTTTGAAATTTAATTATGCACTTGGTGATTAAAAAATCATTTAGGATTAGTTTATAATTATTAATTTTAATTAAAAATTAATCAAATTTAGTGATGGATTTATTTATTGAGGTCTATTTAATGAAAATTGGTTTTATTTATTGATATCTATTTAAAAAGGATTAATGAGACCTATTTATAATCTAACCTTATTAAATTAATGGAAATGTGTTTAAAATGTCATCTCTAGTTTTAGGAATTAGATTATTAATATATTAAAGGAAAATTTAAGCGAAAAGGGTCTAACCCATATTAATGGATACCTTATTGGAGTTTTAATTATCAAAAATTAAGTTGCAAATTTGAACTCTTTTTAAATTCTAAAGAGTTAGTATCTCCTCAATGATGGGAAAAGAGTCCCTTGGGTTTTGAAAAGATAAATATTGCATAAGGCAAAAGGGTCAATTAACACTTGAGAATTTCAATAGATAATTGAGCATTAAGAGATCTATCATCTTGAATTAATCCTTCTTAGGATGTAGATATAATAGTTAAATCTCCTTATTAAACAAATTAGTTTGACTTGGGAAAAACAAAGCAAAGGAAAATGTTATTGCGCCAATGATACACTTATTCCATAGTTTTGGATCTTTTCATCAAATAAATAAATCCTAATAGTAAGTGGGTTCCTTCAAGACATTCAATATATTTCAAATATTTAATTTCTTTAATTATTGGATTTCAAAACTAACTTTTGTATATTTCAATTAGTGCAAGTATCAAATGTTAAAGTAATTTTCCTAACAAGTAGATGTGTTTAGATTCATTGTGACCCTTTTAGGTATTTCAGCAATATGAGTTAATGTTAGACAATGTTTTACCTCAATTCGAAAGGTTGATTATTTGATTTGTTTCTTTATTAGATTCCAAGATATGAGTATACAAGGCATTGCGAATAGTCACTTCTTTTAATAGTTAAAATCATTTACCTTCTAGCTAAAAGAAACATAAGACTAGTAAAAAGGAAAAGTTACACTTAATAATACAAGTAATTAGTAAGGATAAATTTAATTAACATTAAAATTAGAGGTAAATTGCATAGTTAAATATTCATATGGTAATAGAATTAATTAGAATGCAAAGAGAGTTTATTCAAAACCGAAATTGTTTTAGCAAATGAGTTTCAAGAAACCTATTCCATGATCACTTAGAAAATTTGATAACAATTCTAATTGAGGGTAATTTAAGGAGAAAACATTAGTTCCCTTTGAAGTATTTGAAACTGATAAAGTTATTATTTGTAGAATGTATCCAATGATAAAGTTAATGTTACTTCAAGTGGAAGGAGTAATTAGTTATCACTTTATAATCTTGCAAAGGTATTAGTTCAAAGGCAACTATAAGTTTATTGATTAGAATTATTTATTAGGAGACTTAGTATTATTTACTTGGTTAACTAGCAAGTGTTTATACTCTTGTCTAATCTCTTTTTCAAACAATTAGTAACTAAGAATAATGTGGTTAATTTGAAGCTTATTGTTGAATACTTGTTTCCTTTTCCCTTCAACAAGTGAGTATTAAATTCATTTCCAAAGTATAATTATTTGATAATTTAAATTCTATTTCAAGCAATTTAGTACCTTTTAAGTATTATGATTCACATTTAAAGTAGTGTTATCATTTGTAGATGAAATTTGTATTACTTCATATGGAAGAATTAGTTGGGATTATTATTAAGTACTTTTCAATTCAAACAAGTAGGTGTTAAAATTCATTTCCAAATTCTTGCTATTTAATCATTTAATTTTCTTTCAAACAAATTAGTAATAGGGTTCATACTTATTGTGTAATGGTTTGTTCAAAACCATTATATCTTGCAAGTAATTCAAATCATTTTCATAAGTTATCTTTGAAAGTATCATGGTTTCCAAGCAATTAGTAATTTCATGTATTTAGTTCAAGTTTTCAAATTTTTAATTATCATAACTTTCCTTCGGAGAAAATACTATTCCAAGTAGTTGATTTGTTTATGTTCCTTTCAATTACGTAAAATTCATACATTAGTTTTTTAAATTCAAGAGATAATTCCTTTTATATAATAGTTTCTTTTTCATAATTTCATTGGTATATTGCTTCATTTAAGATTCATGAATTCAAAGTTAAATTCCTAGTTACATAACTAAACAAGAGGAGTTGAAACCAAAAATTAGCGGCGTTCGGTATCTATGGTGCCTCTGGGTCACACTTACGAGTAATACCATCGTGTTGAAATACTGCACTTAACGCCTAATAAAGCTGCAATAATGGCGTTTGTGGCATCATCCCTCTAAATCGTCAGGGAGAAGTAAGGGTCATTTGGAAGTTAAAATCCAAGGGGTGGGCAATCCTCCTTGGATCAATAATCTAAAAAGATTAATTTTTAAATGAATTTACATCTGATCAGTTGAACTTTAGATAACCCCATTAGGGTTTGGATGTGTGTGAAGATCTTGAAAATTTATTTTTATCTTGATGATTTCAATGGATGGTAACGGAATAAGGGTGATGTATTTAATAGAAAATAGGACTTAGTTATTTTAGGACACAAGTAGAAGGCCACCTTAAGCCTTTTTTCTATAGAGCTACCATTGTGGGTAGCAACCGCAGAGAAACTGTCTGGGACATTGACCCTAGAAAGGGTTGCATACCCACCAAATAGTTTACATTAAACCATAGTTAGAAACTAGAACTACATACTTTACACCTTGATCCCATGCCGAAATGAGTATGTAGGCAGTCTAGGGATGGAGTTGTCCCTTGTACTCAGGCGTTCAGGGATGGGGATTAGGATTTAGTTTTGGGTGATTAGTTGGTTCTTGAAGTTCCTTGGTCTTTTAAATCAAATGGTGCAAATACTAATTGAAAGGTTAAAATTAATTCAATGCATACTCAGAAGGAATTTCGTATGGATTCGCTTGACTTCCCGAGGCTTTAGGCTGAATTCTGAGGCGGAACTCAAGCTTGTTTATGTAATTATTTTAATACTCCTAAAGACGGCAACCTCAATGCAATCCTAGTAGGGGAGTGTAGTCTTTAGAGAGTGGCTCAGGACCCGGATGGTCTCGATGAGTCTAAAGTCTCTGGCCAAAGCATATCCTATTCTTATGAATAGATGCCTACCTCGTTTGGGTAGATGCCTATCCCAGATTGGATAGATGAAACCTCTTGTCCCGTATGGATAGATGCCTAACCCGTATGGTTAGATGCCTAACCTATATGGTTAGATGCCCATCCCGGTTGTATGGATGCCTATCTCATTTGGATAGATGTACCTAAGTATGTGATTGAATAAAAAATAAATAAGAATAAGAAATCAATATTTTTATATATTAAAAAAATAATAATAAAAAATCAGTTGAGTTTTGGATTAAGTAAGTGGGTTATTACAGACATTCATGTGGTACTACATTTTAAAAAGTTTTTTCTTAAAATGACAAGTTATGTAGTGTTTAAAATTTGATGAATCTATTGATTTAGCTGATGTTATATCTAATAGTAATGGGAAGCAGCTACATGTTCAATTTTTATTGATGATAGTGAAATGACATTACAAGAATTTTATAACTTCAATTATACCTTTTCACCCTAGCCATATATCCTTAATACTTATCCTAATTCATCTAGTTTGTGAGGAGTTCCAAGTGTATTGGGTCGAGAGAAAAAGTTAACTGACTATCTTTAGTGTACAATTATCCTACGTGTCATAATTTGATTAATCAAATGATGGACATGTACATAAGCCCTCTATATTTTTTCTATGTGAATTAATAATGCATTATTATGTATTCATAACTACTAGGTGTGGTGAGTGACCGTTTGAGGGTTTCCCTTTACTCTTTTGTTTTAGATGTATTAAAAAGGAAAAAAAATTGTATGTTATGTATGGTATGGTGTTAGATAGACAATTCAAATAAAATGGTGTCTTGATACAAATTAATAGTGAAGGTCCGACTTAATGAAAACACATGAAAATTCTTATCTTCATATTATTTGCCAAAGAGTAATGTGTCTTTTTAGTATTAGTGATGCCTAAGCAACTAGAAGCTAAGACCATAATATGCACTCTTATCATTTTTGGAATATTTATAAATGGAATACTATAAAAGTAATACAAAAATTAGATAAAAATTAATAGTGGTGGTCCCACTCAATGAAAACACATGAACATTCTTATTTTCATAGTATTTTCCAAAGAGTAATATCTCTTTTTAGTATTGGTGATATCTAAGAAACTAGAAGTTAAGATCATCATATGTACTCTTATCATTTTTGGAATATTTATAAATGGAGTACTATTAAAATAATAAAAAAAAATTAGAAATTTGATGGTAAATTAAAGTTTTCTAATTACCTGAAACCTAGAGCACATTATTTATGGTAGAACTTGCTTATTAGTTTCTAGGGTTTCCATTTACATATTTAGAATGGTCTTATTTTTCCAAGTCTAAAAGCTTAAAAATTTATGGGGCAATGTTTCTTTATCTTAAATTTTATTATTGAGATGTTGAGCCGATGATATTAAGGCTTTACATAGTTTGATAACTAATCATTTTGTCCTAGTGACTTGCTCCTTCATTTAATGTCCCAAGGACTTGCGCCTTCATTTAACGTCCCAAGGACGTGCTCCTTCATTTAATGCTCGATTACTAAGCATTTACTACCAATTGTCCATATTGAAGATTATTTTATCATCAAGTTCCTATCTATATGACATCCAAATGGATTTTTTTTAATTAATTGCACCCTTCAAGCTTGTTATAGGAAGAAAATGAAGGATGTTCTTGTCACACCTTATCAACATATAGAGCCTACTTAGCATGGGCCCACATTTCTTCTTCGTTATTAAAGTCAATATATGATGACACCTATATTTTCACATCACAATATGATGATTCATTTTTATATTATGATTTCCTAAGGCCAAGGCTATTTTAATCTATGATAATTCATTATCAACCACATGTTTTCAATGTCAAACCAGTTACAACCACTTTTTGGAATGATTGTTGAATTCATGTGTGATCACCATGATAAAGTTTTAAATAATTTAATGGCCATTATAGTTGTGAATTAATCTATAATGGATTATAATCAATTGTCTTTATTTAAGATATGAAAATGACTAGATGCAAACACCTTATTTGCACGTGTGATCTTTAATGGCAATGTTTTACCAATATCTTTTGTTTTCTTCTACAATCTTAGGACAATTTAATTTGTTAATATTTTCAATCAAATTTTAGTGTCCTGTTCAATGAACTTGCAAAATTCAAGGTGATCAAAGAATTAAACAAATAATTTAGATTTGTTGAAGCCATTAACTTATGCCCAAATTTTCAAACAAAATTATCATAATTTTTTTCTCAAAATCTATTTTTTATTGTGTACAACCATGTTGTTAGAAAAACTCTTAGATAGATATCATTATCTAAGATTAAAAGGAACACCCTAGCACACGAGCGCTAAACACTAGTGTTCTACTATTTTGACTAAGAGTTAGAAAATGGTTGCCTAGAAACCTCCTAAGCCTATCTCTAGTTCTACCTTCTATACATTCTTCTCTAGGAGTTTAATGACTAGTGCCCTTGTCTACAATAAATAGCTCGATATTTTTGTGGTAGATTACATTTTGCACCCTCTTATATTTATATTTGTCATCATGAAATTTTATCTTTCTATTTTTGTCATAATCATTTAGTTACTCTTTGTATTGCACTTTTGTGTTAATTAGATAACAAATCAATCTATCTATCTTGTTTGCAAGAAAGGGATATGACCCATGTAGCTTGGATCTCCTTTTAGGATACTATCCAAGCACAAACAAATTGTGTTAGATTGTGTTCAAATATTTTGTAGAGATAAGGTTGTTCTCTGTTAATTTAATAGTTAGTTTAGGATAAGTTTTCACACATCACATCTTAATTTCATGAACCTTGTAGATATTATTCTTGTAAACCTTCTATGTTCTTGCATAATTGTTGTATCTTTATTGTGTTTGAATAATTAGTTAAATGAATAAATTATTTTCCTTTTGTAAGAAAAATATTTTTTTAGCTTGGAAAACATAAAGCTTTTAAAACATCCTTTTTCTTTTCTTTTAGATTAAAATTTTATTTTTTTTAATAAAACCTTCTTCTATCCCTTACTTAGCATTGCCCATCTTTTCATCATGTGTGCTCTATTTCTTCTCTCTTTTCCTCTTTGACCTTTGCAAAACTTTGGAGGACACAAGACTATTTGATCAACTCAAATTTCTTTCGTAACTTTTTTTATCCTTTTGATGAGAAATATTTTAGCAATTATTTTGATATGTTAGATGAAAATCTTTATAACTTCATCATTAGATAATTTTTCTCTATAGGACTTGTACAACATATTGATATTAGAGGTTGATTGGCATGTTTAGTATTTTTGGTTATTAAAAAAAAATGTGAAACATCCTTGAATTGTTCATCTATGCATAGATGTTCCTTAGCCACAAAATAGATTAAACTATTTGAGGTGTTAAAAACCCAACTTTAACTCTAGTTACATCCTTTAATTTCCAAAAGAAATAGCTAAATAAAAACCATAATCAATATGTATCATAGTAATAGTTATAACATGAAATTTCTAACACATGTAAAACTTAAAATACTAAACAACTTGAACAAAAACCATCCATTCCACCTTCTCAACCTATACTTCCTCCATCACATAATCTCTCATAACATGTTGGTAAAGAGAATGATTTTCTTCTTGAGTAACTTCATCCTACTCTAGCTAAAAGGTTGCAATAAATTCCATGGAGACTTTTTGATCATTAATCATGTATTACTTTCTTTCCAATTTTAAATTTAATTAATTTTCTTTGAGTAGCCATTTTACAAAAGAAAATATAATAACAAAAAGGGGGTCCCTATTTTGGTGGGGTTAAATGGGACATGTTGTGAACAAGCACAACACACCCAATACAAAAATATGATTCATTTTAATAATTGCATCTCGTTAAAATCTGGGATAATTGAATAAGTTATATGAAACATAACATAAAATGAACAAAATACTAATTCTTTTTTGGATTTTTATGATCTATGTCTTATAAAGATAGATTGAAAATGAGAAATGGATAAAAGCTCTGAGCTATCCCACTTTCGCCAACAAAGGAAATTGATGAAAGTGAAGAATTATGTTTGAGGGCGGTTCGAACGAAGTGGGGTGGTTCAAGCGAGCCACCCTTCGAGTTCGAACGAACCCGCCATCGGAAGCAGGTTCACTCGAATCTCGGGTGGGTATGGGGGTTCGTTTGAGCCCCTTGAAAATTAATATTTTAAGGTTTTTGATCTAACCCCCCCTTTGGTTGAACCCTATTTACAATTTTTTTTTCAAACTTCTATAAATTCTGAAAACAACAGTTAAACTGTCATTTTTCAACTTGTTTTTTTTCTGTCCAGTGGGGGTTAGGGTGAACCTGATGTCAGCATCACATCACTGTTCCCTATCTGCAATAGCTAATATGTCTCACATTTCAACTTTCGACTTACATTATTTCAGGTGCACAAAATAACCCTTTTTTTTGTTTAATAATGTCTTTTTTTATTAAATTTATTCAAAAATTATTAAATAATGTGTTTGTTAATTTATTTTTTTAATTAAATAATTATATATTCATTGTTTTTCAACATTTTAGAAAAACATTTGATAATTTAATATTTTGATTGAAATTTGTCAATTTGTTTTTAAAATTACATAACTATATATGTATTTTTTTTTTCAACTTTTTAAAAAAATGTTATGAAAAACTTAGAAAACTAAGGTAGTAAATTAGAACTTAGAAAAACATTAGCAAAAAAAGAAAACTAGAAAAATGTTACAAATCTACATATAATAAATTAAAATGTTATAAAAATTAATAAATGTAATTTAAAAAAACATTAGAAAATTTAGATAACAAATTTAAACAAATCAGACAAAATAAATCCTTTACAATGTGACCAATTTTCACATCCTATTTCACACACAACATGACCCCTTACGACTCCTTATGACCACATATGCCCCTAATGACACTATATGTTCCCTTAGGACCATAGAGGATCGCATAGTGGACCCTAAGGGGTCACACATGTGTGACCCCTTAGGACCGCATGTGACCCCTTATAAAAGCCTAGTGTGTATGGCATACCCCTTAGTCCATTACATAGTGTCCTAAGAGGTCATATGTGGTCCTAAGGGGTCACGCACATGTGTGACCCCTTAGGACCACATATGACCCCTTATAACATCCTAGTGTACATACAACATTCCCCTTAGGATCACATAGTGTCCTAAGGGGTCATATGTAGTCCTAAGGGGTCACACATGTGTTCTAACACATGTGTGACCCCTTAGAACCACATATGACCCCTTATAAAATCCTAGTGTGAATGACATACCCCTTAGTCCATCACATAATGTCCTAAGGGGTCGTATGTGGTCCTATGGGGTCACGCATGTGTTAAGACATGCATGACCCCATAGGACCACATACAACCCCTTAGGACACTATGTGATGGACTAAGGGGTCATATGTGGTTCTAAGGGGTCGCGCATGTGTTAGAACACATGCATGACCCCTTAGGACCACATATATGTGATCCTAAGGGGAATGTTGTATGTACACTAGGCATGTGTTAACACATGTGTGACCCCTTAGGACCACATATGACCCCTTATAACATCCTAGTGTACATATGACATTCCCCTTAGGATCACATAGTGTCCTAAGCGGTCATATGTGGTCCTAAGGGGTCACACATATGTTATAACACATGTGTGACCCCTTAGAACCGCATATGACCCCTTATTAAATCCTAGTGTGAACGACATATCCCTTAGTCCATCACATGGTGTCCTAAGGGGTCATATGTGGTCCTAAGGGGTCACGCATGCGTTAACACATGTGTGACCCCTTAGGACCACATATGACCCCTTATAACATCCTAGTGTACATATGAGATTCCCCTTAGGATCAGATAGTGTCCTAAGGGGTCATATGTGGTCCTAAGAGGTCACACATGTGTGACCCCTTAGAACTGCATATGACCCCTTATAAAATCCTAGTGTGAACAACATATCCCTTATTCCATCACATGGTGTCCTAAGGGGTCATATGTGGTCCTAAGGGTCCACGCATGCGTTAACACATGTGTGACCCCTTAGGAACACATATGACCCCTTATAACATCCTATTGTACATACGACATTCCCCTTAGGATCACATATATATGTCGTACTAAGGGGTCACGCATGTGTTCTAACACATGCATGACCCCTTAAAACTGCATATGACCCCTTAGTCCATCTCATAGTGTCCTAACAGATCATATGTGGTCTTAAGGGGTCACACATGCATGACCCCTTAGGACCAAATATGACCCCTTATAACATCCTAGTGTGCATATGGCATTCCCCTTAGGATCACATAAAGGGGTCATATGTGGTCCTAAGGGGTCACACATGTGTTATAACACATGTGTGACCCCTTAGAACAACACATGTGTGACCCCTTAGAACTGCATATGACCCCTTATAAAATCCTAGTGTGAATGGCATACCCCTTAGTCCATCACATAGTGTCCTAAGCAGTCATATGTGGTCCTAAGGCGTCACGCATGCGTGACCCCTTAGTACTATGCGACCCCTTATAACATCCTAGTGTACATATGGCATTCCCCTTAGGATAACATAGTGTCCTAAGGGGTCATATGTGGTCCTAAAAGGTCACACATGTGTTCTAACACATGTGTGACCCCTTAGAACCGCATATGACCCCTTAGTCCATCACATAGTGTCCAAAGGGGTCACGCATGCGTTAACACATGTGTGACCCCTTAGGACCATATATGACCCCTTATAACATCCTAGTGTACACATATGACATTCCCCTTAGGATCACATAGTGTCCTAAGGGGTCATATGTGGTCTTAAGGGGTCACGTGCATGCGTTAACACATGTGTGACCCCTTTGGACCACATATGACCCCTTATAACAGCCTAGTGTACATATGACATTCCCCTTAAGACACATCACATAGTGTCCTAAGGGGTAACACATGCGTGACCCCTTAGGACCACATATGACCCCTTAGTCCATCACATAGTGTCTGAAGGGGTCATATGTGGTCCTAAGGGGTCACGCATGCATTAAAACATGAGTGACCCCTTTGGACCACATATGACCCCTTATAACATCCTAGTGTACATATGACATTCCCCTTAGGATCACATATTACAGATTTAATAATTTTATAATCATATGCCCATTACAAAAATACGATGACCTCTATTTTTTTGAGATATGGAGTTCAATAACAAACAATGTCAAAAAATTTAGAGAAGTTGCATTCCATTTTGTAGATCAATGCCCATGTTTTAGTTTCAAACAAAAAAATTAATTTTGATATACACACAAATATTTATACGTTACAATAAAATATAGAACTAATTTTTTTGTTATTGACTTATAAAAATTATATATATCATGTTCTTGAATTTTTTATGTATTCAAGATTTAAATATATATATATCTATCTCTCTGAAATATATGTTATCTCTCTCTCTCTCAAATATTTGAATTTTTTATGTAAATTCAAAGATTTAAATTTTTTATTTTATATATATATATATATATACTATTTTTTTTTGTTATTGACTTGTAAAAATTTTATATATATATATATATATATCATGTTCTTGAATTTTTTATGTATTCAAGATTTAAATATATATATATATATATATATATATATATATATATATCTGAAATATTTGAATTTTTTATATATTCAAAGATTTAAATTTTTGATTATATATATATATATATGAAATATATGTTATCTCTCTCTCTCATGAAAATGATCTCTCTCTCTGCAATTCAACTGATTTTAATTTTTAATGTTTTAAATTGAATGCACTTCATGTGTGTGTGTGCTTACGCATTTATTTTAACTTTATGACATACCTAGATAGATGGCATCTCAGGATATACCTTCATAGGCTCCTGATCAGGATCCACCTTCATAGGATCCTTATCAGGAGCCACACATTGATGATATAGATCCTCCACACCAAGATCCCCCGTTGCCCGGCATTGCTACCATTTTCTAGTACAGTGATTGTGAGTTGCATAGGTTAAGGTTCATATTAGAAGACCCTCATACTGATGGCATGTACAAGAGTACATGCACATCCATTTTTTATAGTTTGCAGACATTGAGGGACCGCTTAGTTTCTCACACCTCATTCTCACCTGAGGTTATAGAAGATATTTATAGATAGTTGAGGAGTGAGGTGAGGGGTCCTGATTCTTTTGTTGATATGGTGAGGGTGGTCTCGAAGGAGATCATCAAGGAGATATGCTTTCCATAGTATTGGTGGTGTTGGTAGGGATAGTATGGGGGAGGTGGTCTTCTTCTTCTTGGTACATAAAGGGAGGCAGTCTAATAACTTTATGGAGGGATTAGCAATTTTATATGCCCTGGAGCATGCCTTGGAGTTGGGGTGGCAAAGGGTTATCTGCGAATCAGATTCGCAAATTATTGTTAAACTATTGATTGAGCAGAAGGTGAGTGGGATTCATTGGCAGCTGGCAGGGATTGTTCACTAGATTCTACAAATTAGTACTATGATGGAGAAGGTGTCTTTCATCCACATTCCTCATGAATGGAATAGAGTAGCTGATTGTTTGGCCAAGTGGGACTCAGAACATGGTGATGATTGGAAAATTGAAGGTTGAGAGCATCTCTCCCTGGATTATTGGCAGGACTTGCATAAGATCTTTGCTAAGGATATGGATAGTTATGAAGCTGGCTGATATTTGGTTGGGCTTGTGGTTCCTTTTTGGGGCTTTGAGGCTCTGGTTCTCTTTAGTAATTCTTGATTCTGATTTTCAATAAATTTTTTACCCCTTTATTCAAAAAATATATTCATCAATATAGTTTACTTTGTGCAGGTTAGTGTTATATTTTGGTTATGTGAGTCTTTTGAATTGAAAAATTATTTTTGTGACAAAGTAGAACATATTATTCAAAAATATAAAACACATAAATTTCACATTTATTGTGTGGAATAAGGCCATGTAGTATTAAAACTTATATCAAGATGCTAAATATATCACTAAGGTATAAAGATAAAGTTACAAAGCTATGTTACACTTTTGACTAACTTATTAGCAAAAGTAAATTTAAGCATTTCCAACTAAAAAATTTTGACAAAAAATATAGTATAAATAGGTCTATTTTAACTAAATTAGATATGTACAGCAGCATTTTCCACTATTCATTCAATGTGTATGTAATATTTCTTAATTTATTAAATCTCTCTCTCTCTCTCTCTCTCTCTCTCTCTCTCTCTCTCTCTCTCTCTCTCTCTCTCTCTCTCTCTCTCTCTCTCTCTCTCTCTCTCTCTCTCTCTCTCTCTCTCTCTCTCTGTTGATCATCAACATTCGAATATAAGCTTGATCATATCCTTAATTAAAAAAATGATGTACTAAGTAAAAGACTATGTGAAAATGGTATGATATTTTTCTATTTTTAAAATATAACTAGACAAATGTTGACATCCAATAAAAACAAATGTATTTTTAGTACATTATAAGGTTTATTTTATAGAAAAATTAAAATAGGGAAAAAGAATCCATGCACTATTGTTTAAGTTATAAATTATATGGTCAATTTTATAAAAAATAAATAATAATAATTTTTTTATTTTAAAGAGAACATAAACATAATATGTATTTCATTATTTGCATCATTTCAAAGTAAAAAAAACTTGTGCAAGAGCACCAAGGTCAAAATTGGTCAAAGTTTGTATATTGGAGCCTAGGGTCATGTTTTATGTTCATTTGATGTAATAAGTTAATATTAAGACCATCTATGCATGTTTTAGTTCATGTAGGGTCATTTAATGCAAAAATGTTGATGTTTTTAAAATTGTCAAAATTGCTTAGCAACTTGACAACTTTTGGAATGTGAATAGTCATTTGTTTCAAAATTTAGTTGTGGTCATTGGAATTCAGGCCAAATATGCTTAAATGACATAAAATTGGTCGAGGAATGGTTTTTGTTAGTTGTTGAAGACATTTGGAGGACAAAATCAATAAAAGCACTCTATTTTTCTACAATTCTCATTGTTTTCCTGCACTTTTTGATGTTGTATGAGTCCATACATGCAAGATAAGATTGTGAGACCAAGTGTATATGAAGGGCCTCTAAATCTAATTTGTTTTTATACAAATTTGGTTTGATTTCATCAAGGGGTAAGTGAGATATTATTGTTTTACTAGAGACTGCCTAAAAACCCTAGTTAAAAAGGGTTTGTGAGCAAATCTCCATTCCACCATACAGGAATTTGGCCAAAATAGGTGGAATGGAAGATTTTGGTTTTTTTAATGTTTTTAATTGAGTTTTTAGTAGAGGATGGAGTTGGAGAGGGTTTTGTTCAAACCCTTTTCTAATGTTTTTATGTGTTAGACTAGGTAGGTGGGTGAATTGTGTGAACAACAAAGGAGAGGGAGATTCCAAGGGAAGTAATGGTAGATTGTGAACCTATATGATCTACCAAGATACTAAAAGTGGGTAAGAGAAATTTGAAAACCAATTTGGTGATGGTCTCTTTGTAAAAGAGGGCTAATTGAGTCTTCAAGCAATGAGAAAATGCCATTTTTGATAGACCTGTTCCAAAACACCACATAGTCATTTTGAGATATTATTTAGAAATCCCAAAAGGGTATTTGAACCTGGTCTTAGTTTGTGAAGAACGGGCATGAGAAAAAATTTCTTTTCACTAGTCATAAAATGGATGGCTATTAGGTTCTAGGAGCAAGATAGGGTATAGACCTTAAAAGGTGCTCTCAAACTTATTGGGTGGAAAAATAAAGATGTATATACCCTATCCATAAGGTTTAGGCCTTTTATAAAGCTATGGTATAGTGGAAAGTTCATTTGGTAGAGTGTTCTCTTAGAAGGGCTAATTGGACACACATCGTGACTGCACTTTTTGATAAGGAATATATTGGAGTTGAGAAAAAATTAACTCAATAGCACCCAAAGATCTCCTTCATGCAAACCTGTCACAGAAAGAGAGAAGAAAATAGCTATGGAGGCCAGAATTTAGAGATCCAAAAAAGAAGAGTCATATTGATTGTGCAACAAGAATGCAATTCAATAATTATAGTTATTATGAAAATACAAAGAGAGAATCCTTATAAAAGGATACTCAAAACCCTAAACGAGAAAACCCTAAAAAATTATAAGATTCCTAATTTTAGCTTAAGCATAGAGTATAATAGACTAATAATTAAATAAATAATTATTAGCTAATAAAAGATTACTCTAACACCCCCCCTTAAGATTAACTTGGGGAGTAACTAAAAAAACAACTAAGGACTAAAAATGCATGTAAAAAATGCAGGAAAGCAACAATGGGTCCTAGCAACTAGGCCTGATGAGGTACACAAGTATAATAAAATCTCTGTAAAGTGGAGAAAACTGAGAAAACCTTGTGGGAACAAAACTCCTCTCCAAGAAGAGATGAAATCTCAAGTGAAGGACTAAGAAGCCTCCGAACAAGAGTGTTCCAGAAGATAGGAACAAAAAAAAGCATGAAGAACACCACTGAAGCTTGAAATAGCTACAAACACTGTCAAAGAGTAACTGCTAATCTGAAGAACCTCCACTAAAATAGAACATGACCAGGTAGAGAAGACTGTAATCTACATGAGTGCCCTCAAATGACACTACTTGAATCATATGATAAACAAAGGCAAACAGCTGAACTCGAAGATACAGATGGCATGAAACACCAAATCCTGAAGCGTTGATCAATCAAACCAAGGAAGCATTAGAACAGCAAGACAAACCTCCCCATAATGTTGAAAAGGGAGAGGGACTAGTACACTAAAAAGAATGGCCAACAAGAACTGCATGGCGAAGAACCAGGAACATCGAAGGTGCAGAGAAAGTACATAGTGGCATGGAAGGAACACTCACTTGGCACACATCATGAGGCTAATGTCATGGAAGAAACACTCACATAACAAAGGTAGACGGCAAAAAAAAGAAAACATAAACCCCCCCATGGCACTTTATAAGTAGTGCATGTACAATAAGGCACAAGATGTGCAAGATCCCAAGTATACAATGCAAGGTGGCACGTTATCTCAATGTGTTTGCATACAAAAAGGGTCTTACACCCACCTACTATTCTAAGGACCATACAAAAAGGGTCTTACACCCACCTTGCAGCAGGGGCGAGATTGATTTGCTGAAACCCCCCACTGTTGTTGAGGAATTATCTTTGTAAGTAGAGATCGATTTTATCCTTACCGATGAGGAAATTGATCACCCTTTTGAAAACATCATTGTTGTGGATTCAATCAGAGCGAAGGAAGAAAGAAAGAAAGCTCATGGTTGGACCCAACCCAAGCCACTACTACTCCAAGGTAGTTTGTTGACATCCCACAAAGAGAAAGTTCCCTTTTTTAAGCATCCTTCCCCTTCTATGCCTTGAGCACCTGTTTGATCTAACTCAATTGGTTTATTCCCTCAGTCAGTTATGAAGCCTCATCTCCATCTCTATAGAAGGGGGAAGGGGGCACATGGGCCACTCACTATTCTCTCAATCATCGAGAGGCCCAAGGCGTCTTTATGATCATTGTCGATGTAGATGATACAATAGCTTTGGTTGGAGCAAACCCCAAAATGGTTTGACCAAATGACCAAATGCTTTTTTAGCCAATGATGCATTCTACATGATTCCCACATGAACAATAGGAGGAGAACATTTTTCAAGTATTTCAAAACCATTTCATTTTATTTCCTAGGTAGGGGGCACCTCCTTCCTCTCATTATGTTTAGTGGGGGGTGGGGGGTTACCTCCTCCCTCTCACTAAGGGTACTCAAAAGGTTATCTTGAGGGGAGGTAGTTGCATGGCAACTCCTCTCGGGTATTCAAAAGGGTATCTTGAGGGGAGGCAATTGTGGTGGGGGCAACTATACCCTCTCATTTAGTTTAGTTGGGGGTCACTCTTTTCTTTAGGTATGCTTTGGAAAACTACATAGGTTTTAGGGGCAATGAAGAGTCCCACCCCAATGGGCCCCAAGGAGTTCCTTGCATAGAGAGTATGTCATGCTTTCATCCATGTAGAAGTCAAGATCACCCTTTTCTCAACTATATTTTTAAAAATAAATAAATTATGTGTGTATTTATGTGTAATTCTTTCTAACATTTTGCATAAAGAATGAGCTATACAACAAGGTTAGGATAAGAAGACAAATGTAGAAAACAGAAGAAAAAAAAAATTAGTAAAAGAGAGGTTTTGCTAATTAAGCTAATAATATATCACTAATTTAATACAATAATAATTGTATATAAAAAAAAAATTAATTATTTTTATACGAATAATTTAGAATAATTTGATTATGTAAATAAATTGTTTAAAATTTATAGTTAGGTTTATTACATTATAGAAAGTTTTTTTATAAATAAGTATTAAAATTGATAATAAAGAAAAAAAAAAAGGAGTAGCTTACTTAATTTTAAAATGCAATTCAGGGAAATAAGTAGATAGACTATAGATAATGTCTTAACAGTTGATTTATTTGAAGATATGATAAGGTTAGATTCTAGCTAAATTGTCGAGTATTATTCAAAAATATGTCATTTATATGATAGTTAAAACCCTCATAAAAATAGGTCAAATTGAGTCCACATTCGAGAGAAAATGTGTAAGTTGTAAATTGTTCACCCTTTAATTTTTCTCTCACTTTCACTCGTATTTAAATTGCTACGAATATGGATGTCAAACTAAACAACCAATTAATATGAAAATAATATCTAAACACTCATAAAATAGGATATGGGTAAGGATGGTGATTCCTTACATGATCCTCATAGTGAGTTGTCTATTTTGAATAAGTAGCATTTGAAATTCATATAATATAGGTTCAAACAATTGTTACAAACAATTTATATAAGAAAAAATTAAAATTAAATCCATGAAGGAGTGAAAAAAATAAAAACATATATTATTTAGGCATGTTGGACTTGGGAGCCATAACTAATAGATTGATATACAGCTATTGTAGGAGCCATTTGAAATAAAATCGATATTCATTAGGTAGGGTAGTATTCATAATAAATAAATTGATACTATTTGGGCAATGATAGAAAATTTAAAGAATAGAAAGAAACTATGGCTTGTTTGTCACAATTGTAACTATCATAAATAAGTTGATATCGATAAGAAAAGTAGAATATTATAAAAACATGCTAATATCTATTATGCTTGGTGGTACATCCATTAGAAAAAGAAATTATTCATTAGGCATGGTAGACTCCTAGAAAAGGAAAGTAATATGCATTAGGTATATTAGTAACCATCATAACAATTAATCATTTTGGAAGATATAACAACCATGAGATAATCATAGTAATCAAAGAGGATTAGTAATCAATCCATTTTAATCACTTGCATATGCAAGACACAAGGAATTAGAGTAGAGGAAAGGTAAATACATATGGAAAAAGTATCTTAAATAACATTGTATAACAAGCAATCAATAAGATATCAAGATTGAATTGTGTAATTTTATGCATTAAAGGGTGATAATATACCTCAATGTTTCCCCCATTACTGAGGATATAGAGGCAGTTGCCAAAATGCTATCTACTTATGCTATAAGCCAAAGTAAATTTCATATAAAATTGTATCATTTAAGAATAAACATTTAAAGACATGTCTCTTAGGGTGTAAATAGAAAATAAAAGGGATATGCAAAGATAACATTACTTAGAATCAAGAGAATAAAGATGACCACGTATAGCTAGAGATTAATATTAGAAGGCTAATGAGATATATATGTTAAAAACTATTTGAATTAACACCATATAATTATGAAATTATCAATATTAGAAACTAGAACCATTAAGAAATTGAGATCTACTAAATTATTATCATCTAAAGGACCATAGTTGTCTAATATTTGATCCTTTGGGTTGTTTGATTTATTTCTAGAAGGTTGGGTTATTTCAATTTGAAACTTTGTTCATGGACATTAATGGTTCTCCCTTTGAGTTGGATTCTACTATGTAGGTGTTATGGATGGATTGACTCAATTTTTGGATCAATGTGGATATTATGCATTTCTTTGTTGATGGCCTTTATATGTGGTCTGTTTCTAATTAGGTGCATATTCTTGCCCATGGAGGAAGGTTTCTTCTTCCCTGCATCTTCCCTTGGTTGGGTCAGAAGATTTTTTTTATCTTACAGTTCTTACTTCAGTCTTGAGGATCCCAATTATGGCTATCCTTATTAATTTTGGTTTCCCCTCTTCCTCATGTCATCTACCAATATACTGTCTAGTTTTCTCTCTTCCGTGCCTATGATATCTCTATTGTATGTTTGTCTACAAAGGTGTTAGGTTGGAGTAGTTGGTCTCTTTCCTATATCTCTAGAAAAATGAGGTAGTTTTTTTGAAATAGGAATATTTTCTATAGGGTTTCCAAAGATCGTGCTGGTTGTCCTAGAGGCTACTAAGATTGGTTTCCTTCAGGGGTTTTTTACTACCCTTACCCCAAATATTTTTTTTGCTTCTATTGATGTAGAGATAGTGTTTGTAGGTGATGATGGGGATCATTGGCATTACTAAATTTTACCTTCTTCTAGTTTTAGTTTTGGTAAAAATTCTTTGACCACCTAGGTTACAAGTTTTGGTTCATATAACTCACCTTTTTTGTTTCTCTTGCTTCTCCTTTTGAGGGGATATAGATGCTATGAAGTGGATGTGAATTTTTTTATCAAAAGGATGTTGTTGAAAGTTGCTACTCCGTGGAGGGCCTTTGTATGAGGTCTTTCTTGACTATGGATTACTAGATTGCCATTTCATTTCTGAATACCCTCTCCATCCTCTTGTTTCAATTTGCATCCTTCTACTTATTTTTCTACATAATTTTAGTTTTTATTGTCTCTCTCCTTGTGTTAAAATATAGGAATTAGTTTGGCTCTCAAATCTTTTCTTTCTTGTTTAGTTTCCATTGGAAGCTGGTTTTTCTTATGTTTCCATTGGGGTTTTTTCTTGGCACATTTTTTTGTTATTTTCATTATAGTTCAAGGTGTTCTCCCTAGTATCATGTTTTGGGGGCTCTTTGAAAACTCGTTAGTTTTGAAAGAGAATTCTCAGTTCTAGATCAAAAGCCTTGTTTCCTACTAGTTTGTTGACTTGATCAAAAGCTTCCTGTTAATCTCACTCATTGTGAGACTCGTTGTTCTTTCTTTTTGGTGGTTTCTCTTCCTACATTTTTTACTATCACCTTAATGGTTATTTTGTAAAATATTTGAGCCCTCTCTCACTTTACCTAATCAAAACATTTGAGGCAGAAAAATTGTGTAATGCCTCGCTATGAGGCCTAGAGGACTTAAACAAATTAGACAATGAAAAATACGAATTATTTTATTTTATTTTTTTAAGATATACCAAACAATTGCATTGAGATACATGAACATCAAGATAAGGAAATGATGTACAAGAACAACTAGAAAAAGTCCTCAAGGCCCCACACTATGTTACTCAAGGATAATAATAACCAGACATACAAGGACATAAGTATTCTCATAAAATATGATAGCACTATCTTACAAGGATCATGATACATGATACATTTCTATGAGAATATACATATGATCATCATTTACATTACAATATATCCATAAGGATATAATCTCCATAAGTACAAAAGTGGAGGGGATACAAAAATCCAGTTCATAATGAAAGTCTTCAATCTTTCCACAAGCCATCATGGACATGGAGCAGGACAAACCAAAACCCAATGGGTGCGAATAGCACTCCACCCAACCATGTGGTACCATCAGGTCCACCCCCCATGCTAGGAGGTATTAGCCAGAACTAAGAGACGAAAGAAAATACAAGAAGGTACAAATGACTCACATGAGGCTCACAAGACTACTATCACAAGGGACTCACAAAGCTATAATCACAGGAACTCAAAAAGTAAAATAACCAATTTCCAGAGGTCCAAGTAATCCACGGAAGGACAAACTAAGAGGAACCACTAGGTACGCAATAGAATGAGTTTCATCACTAGCTTATCATGAATTATCTTGGTGAGTCTTCACTAGGTCCCAGAACCCTTCTTGGGTTACCCTGGTGACCTCTCCCGACCCCTGACCCCCATGCAAACACTAGTGGACCACACCAACCTTTCGAAAGAAAAATATTGGTGGAAGACATTCAAGCCCTTCTCTACTTACCTCGGCCCTAAACAAGCACCCGAGCATAAGAGAGGCAGAAATTTCATCTTTATTAATGTGAGCTAACTACCCTCTCAAGTTCATTATTTTAAATTATCACTTGTTTACAAAACTCTCACTGAGTTACCCAGGCAACCACTTTGGGTCCCGACCCCAAATAAAAGCCACTCCCCCTTAACTTGCACTTAGGAATAAAAATTCAACATAAAGTCTATGACACCCAAAAACAACAAGAGTCTAGACCCCTCTACCATACCAAGGTTGGTTGACTTGCTAGAACAAGATTACACACAAGAAGGCACAATGCAATAGAGAATGATTGACTAACATAGAAGACATGGAGGACACCAAACACATCACAATAATGATGAAGAGTAACCATACACAATTAGAGAACTCAAACATTGTCCTTGGCCTCTAGAACCAAAAGAATATAATGAAATAACTGAGTATCCAACAATAAAGAACAAGAATCAAAGCAATTACAGGATCTCATAATGTCAAACATAGGAGAATCCAATCTTAATATATCACCAAAAGTCCAAAATTATCTTATATACATCCTTTAATATAAATTAACATCAATTTCCAATAACCAAATTTAAATCATCATAACTCATTTTATTCCTATTAAATTGTTCAATGATACTAACATTCCATTACTCAAACATATAAGAAAGCATAAATCATTCCTACAATTGCTATCATTATGTTTGATCAACAACAAATTATGTGAAGATTGGAAAAGTTCATATGAAAACATATATATAATCCTAAACCAAACTTAACCTCATGATTGATTAATTATATAAATTAACATATGGTTAAATCTAAATACATTTACTCTTCTCACAAATATATCCAATTTACAAATCTATCTATATTTAACTATATACAAATATTATTTCGTAAAATATAACTCTATACTCAAAACTAATAACATTAATCTAAATATACCTAAGTTTATCCGCTATAACTATCTTTAACAAAACCTAGGTATATTTATCCAAAAATATAACCTTTTTATCAATTATACTATCTTAACAAATTAATCTACTTTTCCAAATTATGGACACATATAAACATTTATCTAATTGACCGACCAACATCAATTTACGTAAAAAAATGTTTTTAAATTAATACAATAATAAAATGATCTGAATAAATATTTATATAGTCATAAAGCATATATTAAATAATCCAAAAACCATCATTCCACCAATATTCTTACAAAGAATAAATTCTCTACTGAATTCCTTATCCAAAAATATACATGTCATAATGTAAAACATCAAAACTTACTCTTTTCAAGATGAATACACTTCCTTAACAACTATATGCATCATTAAAATGATAGACATTCACCTAATCCAACATCCTACACTTACACTTCTTCCTACATTAATAGGGCAACATAACATATTCTCTGCTTAAGTTCTCAAATTTAGATCTAAATAACGCAAGTTGAGTTGGACTACATGTTAGACGAATGGGGCTATATTTATCAATTCCCCTCTATTTTTTAATTTTAATGTTAGATTTTTTTAGTTAGGTATTTCTATACTCTTTTTATATTAAATTAGAGTATATATTAAATTTTGTATGTAGTATTTATAAACTTTTCATTTGGTGTTGTTTTATGGCCTTTCTCTCCAAGCCGTATGGTGCATTTTGCTATTTTTTTTAAGGTTTTTGATTTAGATCTATATTGGATTGGGGTTATTCCCCACTTTATATAATAAAAAATAAGACTCTAATGTGCTTGTTTTTAATGTAAAGGATAAGATCAATTTGATGCTCAAGTTGGTGATGGTGGTTATTAATTTATTATTTTAATTAAGTTTTTTTTTTTGGGATCATAAGTATCTTGTATAGAATTGGCCACCTAAATTTAGCCCATGGCTCTTAGGACATGGCTATAGACATAGTTAATGATTAATACTTTTATTTTTTCCTACATATCGATCCCTCAAGTTAGACGTATTATGATCTTGTGTTGTAAGTAAAATTATGGCTTCTAAATATTTTAACAATTAATGATTTGCTTACGATCTCTTATGAAGGATTGAATATATTATTATAATGTAACCATTGCCATTATTGATATTTAATTAGTTCAATATTGGGAGGCTAAAAGAATTATTGAAAGAGATATTTTAGGGTAAACATTATATAATATTATATGTTTCTATGCTTATTACTTTTGTATAAAACCTATATAATTTTCCTTACTTTACTTCTCTCCTTGTAGATTAATAATGGAAACTATCATTTAACTTTCCTTTCAAAACAAAGGATTGCATTGTAGATGCACTTGCTAGGATAATATTTGAGAATATAATAGTTAGGTTAAAAGGTTCCCCTTGGATATCAATAGGGGCTAATGTATGCATTTCATTTTGCAAATAATTTAGCTTCTAATATGCAAGTATTTTTTTTATTAAAATCATAACAACACACTATATCATTTGAAATGAATGGCACAACCAAAGGTCTTGACACAATTCTAGAGAATATTCTAGTAATGATATGTGACCTTGGCAAGAAAGAGTGGAATGGAAATGTCTCATTCATCTTATAAGATGCCAAAATTGCATGTCAATGTTTAACTAGATATAAAGCATTTATGTTGGTATATGACGAATAAGTAGTGTTCATATATTTTTTAGTAGCTAATCTACAAAATGTGCAGGTTATGTATTTGTATGAGCTCTAAGGAATTAACTGAATGAACCAATGGTATAGCACACACACTCATATGACACTAATGAGAACCCTAATTTCATTTTTACCCTCTAAACATATGTTTATGACTCCCCTTTGAGCTACCTATATTACATCATTTAAATTATCCTCTTCCCTCTAATACTAGTTAGAACAATATATTGGATCACATTTTGTTAATTAAAAACCTTTGATATGCATGCACACATTAAGGTAGTGCTTTAGAAGTCAATCCCCCAATGGATGACCAAACATATTTATTCATCCATATGAATGTTCTTAATAATTTAGAATAATTATAATTATTTGCACGATAGAATAAACAAACTGAAAAATTTTGATCTAAAAAATTTGTCATAATAGATATACTATCAACTACAAAGAGTTTTATTTCATAAAATAATACTTTTAATTTTATCAATTAAATTAAAATAGCTTCTAAAAACAACATTTAAGAAAAAATGACATAAGTATATAAGTTTCACATAAATATACAAATTTGACTATTCCATTAGAAGACATAGATGAAATAAATAATCCAATGAAAGTAGAATAATTAAAAGGGCAATTGAGGTACGTATCCCTCATTCCATGTTGTAGCGGAGCTTGCAAGTTTAGAATTATACTCTTCCATCAGTCAAAAAGGAGCTAAAACAGTAAACGTTCTTTTCCATGGAATGTATTTTCTTTTTAAAGTAAACGGCATAACTTGGGGCTATAATTCTTACGTCTTTACATTTGTCTGTAATTTTCCCAAAGTAGAGAATCCCTTCATCCTTTGTTGTCATAAAAAGGATATTGGGTGGTTAATAATTTGTAATAAACCTAACTAGATATCTCAGTATTTGTTCTTCTTTCATCCATGGGAAATTGCAAAATAAAGAAATAATGCACTAAAAGTAGTTTATATCTCACCAATAAAGATGTCATAAGTTACAAAGTGGCCACTTATCTAAGAAATTAAATTTTATTGAGATAAAAAGAAAATTTTAACTTACATAAAAAGTTATAATATTTATTATCATGTGGTAAATTAGATGATTCTATAATATATGATGATGCTTCATCATATCATGGCAATGAATCTCTCTATTTAAGTTCTTAAAATAATTTGTAGTCTCAAAAATGGGAGTATTAGTGATATGGTATGCCTTTTATATTTAGTATCATCAATTGAATGCATGTAAGTGAAGCCAAAAACTATAAATTGAACACATAGGCGTAGAACTCACGTAAAGTAATATCTCTAATAAAGGTATCATGTACTAAGTATGTAATATATCTAGAATAATAAAATAAATCATATGAGCATATATTAACCTTAAAATATAAGATTTCTCTCAACATGAAAAAATGAAAAATCGTGATTTGGCCCTTAATAGTCAAGAACACTTGTGTAGGTTCACAAAGCTCTAAGATGAGCATGTTTCCCAATATGACATATAGACATAGAGGAAATTTTATTGCAATTTAAGTAATATTTTTAACTACAAGCGACTAAATGTGAGGATAATTTATTTTGTACATTAGCAGTATACAATTGTGTTTTCTCCAATTTCTCTATAGTAAAAAAAAAATGATTGAAGCATGAATATTTGATTATTCTATTCAACTATTTGGATATTTGTAATACGTCTAGTGGAATGATTTAGTTTCATAATGCATCCCTATTGGTCTAATGTTCCTTATATGGACATTCATGTGGTACTAGGTCTTACAAAGTTTTTCATAAAATGACAACTTATGTAGTGTTTAAAATTTGATGAATTTATTGATTTAGATGATGTTATATATAATAGTAATGGGAAGCAACTACATGTTTAATTTTTATTGATGATAGTGAAATGACATTACAAGAATGTTATAACTTCAATTAAACCTTTTCACCCTAGCCATATATCCTTAATACTTATCCTAATCCATCTAGTTTGTGAGGAGTTCCAAGTGTATTTTTGGGCCGAGAAAAAAAGTTAAATGACTACCTTTAGTGTACAATTATCCTATGTGTCATAATTTGATTAATCAAATGATGGACATGTACATAAGCCCTCTATATTTTTTCTATGTGTATTACTAATGCATTATTATGTATTCATAACTACTAGGTGTGGTGAGTGACCATTTTAGGGTTTCCCTTTACTCTTTTATTTTAGGTGTATTAAAAAGGAAAAAATAATGTATGTTATGTATAGTATGGTGTTAGATAGACAATTCAAATTAAATGGTGTCTTGATACAAATTAATATTGGAGGTCTGACTCAATGAAAACACATGAAAATTCTGATTTTCATACTATTTGCCAAAGAGTAATGTGTCTTTTTAGTATTAGTGATGCCTAAGCAACTAGAAGCTAAGACCATAATATGCACTCTTATCATTTTTGGAATATTTATAAATGAAGTACTATTAAAGTAATACAAAAATTAGATACAAATTAATAGTGGCGGTCCCACTCAATGAAAACACATGAACATTCTTATTTTCATAGTATTTTCCAAAGAGTAATATCTCTTTTTAGTATTGGTGATATCTAAGAAACTAGAAGTTAAGACCATCATATGTACTCTTATCATTTTTGGAATATTTATAAATGGAATACTATTAAAGTAATAAAAAAAAAAATTACAAATATGATGGTAAATTAAAGTTTTCTAATTACCTGAAACCTAGAGCACATTATTTATGGTAGAACTTGCTTATTAGTTTCTAGGGTTTCCATTTACATATTTAGAATGGTCTTATTTTTCCAAGTCTAAAAGCTTAAAAATTTATGGGGCAATGTTGCTTTATCTTATATTTTATTATTGAGATGTGGAGCCAATATTCAGCTCCTTAAGAGATGATATTAAGGCTTTACATAGTTTGATAACTAATCATTTTGTCCTAGTGACTTGCTCCTTCATTTAATGTCCCAAGGACTTGCGCCTTCATTTAACGTCCCAAGGACTTGCTCCTTCATTTGATGCTCGATAACTAAGCATTTACTACCAATTGTCCATATTGAAGATTATTTTATCATCAAGTTCCTATCTATATGACATCCAAATGGATTTTTTTTTAATTAATTGCACCCTTCAAGCTTGTTATAGGAATAAAATGAAGGATGTTCTTGTCACACCTTATCAACATATAGAGCCTACTTAGCATGGGCCCACATTTCTTCTTCGTTATTAAAGTCAATATATGATGACACCTATATTTTCACATCACAATATGATGATTCATCTTTATATTGTGAGTTCCTAAGGCCAAGACTATTTTAAGCTATGATATTTCATTATCAACCACATGTTTTCAATGTCAAACCACTTAAAACCACTTTTTGGAATGATTGTTGAATTCATGTGTGATCACCATGATGAATTTTTAAATAATTTAATGGCCATTATAGTTGTGAATTAATCTACAATGGATTATAATCAATTGTCTTTATTTAAAATATGAAAATGACTAGATGCAAACATCTTATTTGCATGTGTGATCTTTAATGGCAATGTTTTACCAATATCTTTTGTTTTCTTCTACAATCTTAAGACAATTTAATATGTTAATATTTTCAATAAAATTTTAGTGTCCTGTTCAATGAACTTTCAAAATTCAAGGTGATCAAAGAATTAAACAAATAATTTAGATTTGTTGAAGCCATTAACTTATGTCCAAATTTTCAACCAAAATTATCATAATTTATTTCTCAAAATCTATTTTTTATTGTGTACAACCATGTTGTTAGAAAATCTCTTAGATAGAGATCATTATCTAAGATTAAAAGGAACACCCTAGCACACTAGCGCTAAACACTAGTGTTCTACTATTTTGACTAAGAGTTAGAAAATGGTTGCCTAGAAACCTCCTAAGCCTATCTCTAGTTCTACCTTCTATACATTCTTCTCTAGGAGTTTAATGACTAGTGCCCTTGTCTAGCATAAATAGCTCAATATTTTTGTGGTAGATTACATTTTGCACCCTCTTATATTTATATTTGTCATCATGAAATTTTATCTTTCTATTTTTGTCATAGTCATTTAGTTACTCTTTGTATTGCACTTTTGTATTAATTAGATAACAAATCAATCTATCTATCTTGTTTGCAAGAAAGGGGTATGACCCATGTAGCTTGGATCTCCTTTTAGGAGACTATCCAAGCACAAACAAATTTTGTTAGATTGTGTTCAAATATTTTGTAGAGATAAGGTTGTTCTTTGTTAATTTAATAGTTAGTTTAGGATAAGTTTTCACACATCACATCTTAATTTCATGAAAACAAATTTTGTTAGATTGTGTTCAAATATTTTGTAGAGATAAGGTTGTTCTCTGTTAATTTAATAGTTAGTTTAGGATAAGTTTTCACACATCACATCTTAATTTCATGAACCTTGTAGATATTATTCTTGTAAACCTTCTATGTTTTTGCATAATTGTTGTATCTTTATTGTGTTTGAATAATTAGTTAAATGAATAAATTATTTTCCTTTTTGTAAGAACAATGTTTTCTTAGCTTGGAAAACATAAAGCTTTTAAAACATACTTTTTCTTTTCTTTTAGATTAGAATTTTATTTTTTTTAATAAAACCTTCTTCTATCCCTTACTTAGCATTTCCCATCTTGTCATCATGTGTACTCTATTTCTTCTCTCTTTTCCTCTTTGACCTTTGCAAAACTTTGGAGGACACAAGACTATTTGATCAACTCAAATTTCTTTCATAAAATTTTTTATTCTTTTGATGAGAAATATTTTAGCAATTATTTTGATATGTTAGATGAAAATCTTTATAACTTCATCATTAGATAATTTTCCTCTATAGGACTTGTACAACATCTTGGTATCAGAGGTTGATTGGCATGTTTAGCATTTTTGGTTATTAAAAAAAAATGTGAAAAATCCTTGAATTGTTCATCTATGCATAGATGTTCCTTAGCCACAAAATAGATTAAACTATTTGAGGTGTTAAAAACCCAACTTTAACTCCTAGTTACATCCTTGAATTTCCAAAACAAATAGATTTATAAAAACCATAATCAATATGTATCACAGTAATAGTAATAACATGAAATTTCTAACACATGTAAAACTTAAAATACTAAACAACTTGAACAAAAACCATCCATTCCACCTTCTCAACCTATACTTCCTCCGTCACATAATCTCTCATAACATGTTGGTAAAGAGAATGATTTTCTTGTTGAGTAACTTCATCCTACTCTAGCTAAAAGGTTGCAATAAATTCCATGGAGACTCTTTGATCATTAATCATGTATTACTTTCTTTCCAATTTTAAATTTAATTAATTTTCTTAGAGTCCCTCCCAAAGCAAGCCATTTTACAAAAGAAAATATAATAACAAAAAGGGGGTCCCTATTTTGGTGGTGTTAAATGGGACATGTTGTGAACAAGCACAACACACCCAATACAAAAATATGATTCATTTTAATAATTGCATCTCAATCTGGGACAATTGAATGAGTTATATAAAACATAACATAAAATGAACAAAATGTTGATTCTTTTTTGGATTTTTATGATTTAATAAAGATAATTCTATGTCTTATAAAGATAGATTGAAAATGAGAAATGGATAAAAGCTCTGAGCTATCCCACATTAATGGTTCCCACTTTCGCCAACAAAGGAAATTGGTGAAAGTGAAGAATTATGTTTGAGGGTGGTTCGAACGAAGTGGGGTGGTTTGAGCGAGCCCCCCTTCGGGTTCGAGCGAACCCGCCATCAAACGCGGGTTCGCTCGAATCTCGAGTGGGTATGGGGGTTCGTTTGAACCCCTTAAAAATTAATATTTTAAGGGGTTCGATCTAACCCCCCTTTGCTTGAACCCTATTTACACTTTTTTTTTCAAACTTCTATAAATTATGAAAACAACAGTTAAACTGTCATTTTCCAACTTGTTTTTTTCTGTCTAGTGGGGGTTAGGGTGAACCCGATGTTAGCATCATGTCACTGTTCCCTATCTGCAATAGCCAGCGCGTCTCACATTTCAGCTTTCAGCTTACATTATTTCAGGTGCACAAAATAACCCTTTTTTTTGTTTAATAATGTCTTTTTTTATTAAATTTATTCAAAAAATATTAAATAATTTGTTTGTTAATTTATTTTTTTAATTAAATAATTATATATTCATTGTTTTTCAGCATTTTAGAAAAACGTATGATAATTTAATGTTTTGATTGAAATTTGTCAATTTGTTTTTAAAATTACATAATTGTATTTTTTTTTTTCAACTTTTTAAAAAAATGTTATGAAAAACTTAAAAAATTAAGGTAGTAAATTAGAACTTAGAAAATCATTAGCAAAAAAAGAAAATTAGAAAAATGTTACAAATCTAAATATAATAAATTAAAACGTTATAAAAAATAATTAATTTAATTTAAAAAAACATTAAAAAATTTAGATAACAAATTTAAACAAATTAGACAAAATAAATCCTCTACAATGTGACCAATTTTCACATCCTATTACACGCACAACATGACCCCTTACGACCCCTTAAGACCACATATGCCCCTGATGACACTATATGTTCCCTTAGGACCATAGAGGATCGCATAGTGGACCCTAAGGGGTCACGCATGTGTTAACACATGTGTGACCCCTTAGGACCGCATGTGACCCCTTATAAAATCCTAGTGTGTATGACATACCCCTTAGTCCATTACATAGTTTCCTAAGAGGTCATATGTGGTCCTAAGGGGTCACGCACATGTGTGACCCCTTAGGAGCACATATGACCCCTTATAACATCCTAGTGTACATACAACATTCCCCTTAGGATCACATAGTGTCCTAAGGGGTCATATGTAGTCCTAAGGGGTCACACATGTGTGACCCCTTAGAACCGCATATGACCCCTTATAAAATCCTAGTTTGAACGACATACCCCTTAGTCCATCACATAGTGTCCTAAGGGGTTGTATGTGGTCATATGGGGTCACGCATGCGTTAACACATGTGTGACCCCTTAGGACCACATATGACCCCTTATAACATCCTAGTGTACATACGACATTCCCCTTAGGATCACATATATGTGGTCCTTAGGGGTCACGCAGGTGTTCTAACACATGTGTGACCCCTTAGAACCACATATGACCCTTTAGTCCATCACATAGTGTCCTAAGGGGTCATATGTGGTCCTAAGGCGTCACGCATGTGTTAACACATGTGTGACCCCTTAGGACCACATATGACCCCTTATAACATCCTAGTGTGAATGACATATCCCTTAGTCCATCACATGGTGTCCTAAGGGGTCATATATGGTCCTAAGGGGTCACGCATGCGTTAACACATGTGTGACCCCTTAGGACCACATATGACCCCTTATAACATCCTAGTGTACATATGACATTCCCCTTAGGATCACATAGTGTCCTAAGGGGTCATATGTGGTCCTAAGGGGTCACACATGTGTTACCCCTTAGAACCGCATATGACCCCTTATAAAATCCTAGTGTGAACGACATATCCCTTAGTCCATCACACAATGTCCTAAGGGGTCATATGTGGTCCTAAGGGTCCACGCATGCATTAACACATGTGTGACCCCTTAGGAACACATATGACCCCTTATAACATCCTATTGTACATATGACATTCCGCTTAGGATCACATATATGTGGTCCTAAGGGGTCATGCATGTGTTCTAACACATGCATGACCCCTTAAAACTGCATATGACCCCTTAGTCCATCTCATAGTGTCATAAGGGATCATATGTGGTCCTAAGGGGTCACGCATGCGTGACCCCTTAGGACCAAATATGACCCCTTATAACATCCTAGTGTACATATGACATTCCCTTTAGGATCACATAAAGGGGTCATATGTGGTCCTAAGGGGTCACACATGTGTTATAACACATGTATGACCCCTTAGAACTGTATATGACCCCTTATAAAATCCTAGTGTGAATGACATACCCCTTAGTCCATCACATAGTGTCCTAAGCGGTCATATGTGGTCCTAAGGCGTCATGCATGCATGCATGACCCCTTAGTACTACATGCGACCCCTTATAACATCCTAGTGTACATATGACATTCCCCTTAGAATAACATAGTGTTCTAAGGGGTCATATGTGGTCCTAAGGGGTCACACATGTGTTCTAACACATGTGTGACCCCTTAGAACCGCATATGACCCCTTAGTCCATCGCATAGTGTCCTAAGGGGTCACGCATGTGTTAACACATGTGTGACCCCTTAGGACCATATATGACCCCTTATAACATCCTAGTGTACACATATGACATTCCCCTTAGGATCACATAGTGTCCTAAGGGGTCATATGTGGTCCTAAGGGGTCACATGCATGCGTTAACACATGCGTGACCCCTTTGGACCACATATGACCCCTTATAACATCCTAGTGTACATATGACATTCCCCTTAGGATCACATAGTGTCCTAAGGGGTAACACATGTGTGACCCCTTAGGACCACATATGACCCCTTAGTCCATCGCATAGTGTCCTAAGGGGTCATATGTGGTCCTAAGGGGTCACGCATGCATTAACACATGTGTGACCTCTTTGGACCACATATGACCCCTTATAACATCCTAGTGTACATATGACATTCCTCTAAGGATCACATAGTACAGATTTAATAATTTTATAATCATATGCCCATTACAAAAATACAATGACCTCTATTTTTTTGAGATATGGAGTTCAATAACAAACAATGTCAAAAAATTTAGAGAAGTTACTGTTGGTATTTTGGTATGGTTTTGTCATTGATGTCAACACCTGCTAACACACCTACTTTGGAGATCCAGCAACATTCACCGACAATCAATGAACTGTTCAAACAATCACCGGTATATGGTTAACTTGCAGGATATAATGTTCACCGGTACCTGCAATGACATGGAAGACACTTGGTAATGTCGAATACATCATATGGACACTTTTCCTTGAAGTAATAGCATTGGTATATTCTTATTTGCATATTTGCTTTTACCGACAAATAGGTCCAGGTTATCTAGGGTTACACCAGCAGGTTTATCTTTTCCAGATCAGCATGGCACGCTATGGAGATGATTTATTATTGTTGTAAATGCATTAAGCCGACATGTTCAATCGGTTATTGCATCGGATATTGCATTATTTGTAAAATGTTTTATTGTAATATCTTGTAGAGCCAACCTACTAAAATTGGTCTTAGGGTATGGTATAAATATAAGATCTTATTTGTAAGATCAAGTGTGGAATGCAAAAAAGATTTAAGGAAGGATATATGCAAGATCAAGCAGAGATATACACGAAGACATCATTTGATGGTGAAGTTAGGTTTTTGTAGAAGCATATCAGCATTACACCGGTACTGAATCCAGCATATGAAGATGCTATTTTGTGTACTACATTCTCATTGGATTTAACCATCCAACTGTAGTCAGTGTGACTCCCATTTGTGTTTGAGCAGTGAGCTCCAGGCAGTTGGCCTTTCTGCATGTGCAGACCCCTCTTGTAAACTTACTATCTGCAATAGTATCATCTGATTGTGGGTAAGGTTTCCCACCATGGTTTTTCTCCTTACAGGGTTTCCACGTACAAATATTTATGTCATGTGTTGTGGTTGACTTTGTGCTTATGTTTCATGCATTAATTCTTACCGGTACAGCATTTCCTGTTAACATTGTTTACCGGCACAATTAACTGTCTTACCGGTATTAAGCAATAAGTTGGTTAATAAGATTTTGGTTTGAATTTATTGACAATTGATTCACCCCCCCCCCCTCTCAGTTGTCCCCGGGACCTACAGTTACATTCCATTTTGTAGATCAATGCCCATGTTTTAGTTTCAAACCAAAAAATTAATTTTGATATACACACAAATATTTATACGTTACAACAAAATATAGAACTAATTTTTTTTTTTATTGACTTATAAAAATTATATATATCATGTTCTTGAATTTTTTATGTACTCAAGATTTAAATACATATATCTCTCTATCTCTCTGAAATATATGTTATCTCTCTCTCTCTGAAATATTTGAATTTTTTATGTAAATTCAAATATTTAAATTTTTTATTTTATATATATATATATGAAATATATGTTATCGCTCTCTCTCTCTCTCTCTATCATGAAAATGATCTCTCTCTCTCTCTACAATTATTTATACGTTACAATAAAATATAGGTCTAATTTTTTTTCTTATTGACTTATAAAAATTATATATATATATATATATATATATATATATATATATATATATATATATATATATATATCATGTTCTTGAATTTTTTATGTATTCAAGATTTAAATGTACATATCTCTCTATCTCTCTGAAATATATGTTATCTCTCTCTCTTTGAAATATTTGAATTTTTTGTGTTCAAAGATTTAAATTTTTTATTATATATATATATATATGAAATATATGTTATCTCTCTCTCTCTCTCTAAAATTCAACTGATTTTAATTTGTAATGTTTTAAATTGAATGCACTTCACGTGTGTGTGTGTGCTTATGCATTTATTTTAACTTTATGACATACCTAGATAGATGGCGTCCTAAGATATACCTTCACAGGCTCCTGATCAGGATCCACTTGCACAGGCTCCTTATCAGGATCCACCTGCACATGCTCCTTATTAGGATCCACCTGCACAGGCTCCTGATCAGGAGCCACACATTGATGATATAGATCCTCCACACCAGGATCCCTTGTTTCCCGACATTGCTACCATTTTCCAGTACAGTGATCGTGAGCTACATAGGTTGAGGTTCATATTAGAAGACCCTCGTACTGATGGTATGTACAAGAGCACATGCACATCCATTTTTGATAGTTTGCAGACATTGAGGGACCGCTTAGTTTCTCACACCTCATTCTCACCTAAAGTTATAGAAGATATTTATAGATAGTTGAGGAGTGAGGTGAGGGGTCCTGATTCTTTTGTTGATGTGGTGAGGGTGGTCTCTAAGGAGACCATCAAGGAGATATGCTTTCCACAATATCAAGAGAAGAGTAAGGTGAGAGGATATCAGGTCACAATATGTATCGACCCACAGGTTGCACCATTGATTTACCCATGCTTCTTAGCTGCCCATGGTTGTTTTCCTAATAACAACCAGATACCATTATACTTTACACAGCAGGTATTTGCAGAGGTTCATTGTTAAATGAAACCAAACTACCTTGATATTTTAGCATATTACGGACAGGGGAGGGGCAAGATTGTTGATAGAGATGCATATCGTAGGCGTGATAGAGCTCCGCCTAGACACAGGGACCTTGTTGGCCAGAGATTTCCTGCAGTAGTCCCAGCCCTGGCCCCCATAGCAGATCACGTTGTGATTTCTTCTCAAAGAGAAGCAATTGATAGGATTGGACAGATTGCATCAACAGCAGCCACCATATCATCTGATAGGCTAGGCAGATATATGATGAGCCGACCATGTTCGAGATCATCCATAGATCATGCATCTTCTAGTCACGGGGTGGCTTCAAATTCAGATGATCAGTATATTACTGCCGGCATCCCCTCCCCAGATGAGGTAGCAACTATAGTCAGAGGTAGTAGACATGTACAGAGGTCGAAGTATTTAGTCGACGACCTACTACATTCTTACCGTTTTATTTCATCTCAACTTGGGATACCATTGGCTGATGTTAGAGAGGAGATTCTCAGAGACAGATAGGATACGGCTGCATCGATGCATACCCCGAGGTAGTCACAACATTCTCATCACTCTATGCATGCTCCAGACACTGACCCACCTACAAATCACTTTGTTGTTGCAGAGGAGGAGATACGAGCTAATCAGGTCCATATCACAGATGAGGGCTTGGATTCATTTGAGGAGAAGCTGTGAGGTTTGAGTCATACAAGGTTTATGGATATGCTACTATAGTCAGATACTTCATCCATGATGCCTAGTCATCTAGTCAGCCCCTTACACTCCTCTGTCATACGTACATCTAGAGAGAGATATGCAGGCATGAGTGATGTGGTTGATATGATTACAGGACATGATCAAACTATATAGCCTACTCCCGATACACAGGTATGTACATACATGTGCGTTTAAATTTTTACAAGACATGTATACATGTTGTAATATACGATAAATCTATATATAGATCATTTAATAAATAATCTAGTTCTAAGTTAATTTCTATCATTTAAATTGATCCTGGACTAATCCTTAAATACATACATACCTATATATATATAGATAATTAAATACTATCTAGTCTCCAATGATGGGTATATATATAGATAATTAAATACATACATACCTATATATATGATGCGATAATTAAATACTATCTAGTCTCCACTTTTGAGACTGCCCGCGACATGGAACTGTTTGAAGAATTAGGCCAATAGCAATGACCAAGTGGCTATACTAATATACCTTGTTGTCAATTTGGTATTCAGTGAAATGAATCCCATGTTGAACAATTTTAACTTGTTTGAAATATGTCCCTTGCACTAAAACTAAGCCTGCATATACATGTATATAAGGAACGTGAGAAATTAAAAATTTGCACATAAGCGATCTGTACATACATATGAATCAGTTCAAACCTATGGGAAACGACATTCCATCGCTCATTTCAGATTTTGTTAACTTCTTTCTCTCTTCTGTGTAATGCAATAAATAATAACTAACACCTTCTGTATTTCCATCTTCTACTATGACTGCAAAAATATCTCCTACAATTTGAAACAAGTTAAATAAATTTTAAACATCATTTTTAAGGAAATATTTACATGTACGCAACAGTTTTTAAGGGAATATTTACATGTACGCAACATTTTTTAAGGATATATATGTATGTATGTATATATATATATATGTATATATATATATATATATATATGTATATATATATATATATGTATATATATATATATGTATGTATATATATATATATGTATATATATATGTATATATATATGTATGTATATATATATATATATATGTATATATATATGTATATATATATATACATATATATATACATACATATATATATATACATATATATATATATATATATACTTTAAATATATATGTGTATGTCATATGTACCTTTTTTAATCAATCCTAAAATATGATCATAATCACCAGAAATCAAAGGAATGTCTTCAAAGATTTCATCCTCATTTGATTCCTCGTATGTGTCAAAAACATCTAGTGGCACCAATTTCCATTCACTAACATATCCAAGCTCTTGGTTCTTGCAATCAACATAGTTTTCCAAAATGCAATCAGAACAAAAACATGAATAATCCCTAGTGTATAATGTCCATGGGCAATTATCAGAACTCATGACACAATGCAAAGATCTTGCCATCTCCATGCTCTTGCATCCATGCATTGATCTTATATCCACATCTACAAAATGTACATGTGTACACGAACATACATGTAGATCAAGTTGTTAAATTGAAACATTTGAACTAGGAACATTTTTTTTAAAATTAAAAAAATTTAACTAAAACACTAAAAGAGAACATGTACCAGTTATCTCCCAAAACACTCTATATGGAATGGGTCTATATGTTCTCGATGATGATTCACCAAGATAATTAGGTTGCTCAAAGTGTTTTGTACACCATTCAACAACATCATGTGCATCGTCTATAGATCTCCTGTGTAATTTATTTGATGCTTTCTTAGAGCATGTTTGATACAAGCTCCTGCACCATCATGTTCACCCTTTCCATGACCACTCTCAAAAAAACTCCAAACATGTGGTATTTTTTCATTTCGATGATATCTACATAGTGCATAAAATGGCCTTGAAGATTTGAATTGTGTCGCACATCCATCAGACCAAACAAAATGTTTAACTATTGTTATGCCTCTCTCTTTCAAATATTCAAAAAACTTCTTAAAGGAATGTTGTACAAAAAGTGTGTCATGCTCCTTATCATCACTAATATATAAGTGGCACTCTTTCTTAATGACATGATTTTCAAATGTACTATCAACACCATCCAAATCCATCTGTGCATGTCGATAACACACATGCACCAAAATAGTGATTAGCTTTGAAAAGTAATACTCTGATTGAATCTCTTTTTGATGTGCAAAAGAGTAATTTTCTGTGAAGTCCACTACGGATAGAATAGTTCCAAGTGGGAAAGTGTCTCTTAATCTTTTAAATTTTTATGCTTGCCACTTGGCAAAAAAACCATGGCATATGTATGGTTTTATCAACTTACAAAAATTTTCCATAAATGTTCCAATAGGTATTTCCTCTTCTACATAATCTAACCTTGTAGATTCCTTTCCAAATTTTGTTTCAAATTTTTTATACTTGTAACTCTTGAAATTTACCATCTGCATCTCTCAAAGGAAATTTAGCCAAGTCCCCAAATGTTCCACAAATTCCTTTTATGCAATTTATTTGATTGGTTGTATTATCATCTGATTTATCACATAAGATGGATGCTATGAATTGACTTGTTCATTTAGGAGGAGCATTTTCATTACCATCGCTATCTTCTCTAATCTTTCGAAACACTTGATAGTACAGATCAAATTCGATGTGATAACGACAACAAGAAGTTTAGAAAACTTTGTTTACCTTCACATAATATGGCCTTAACCGTTCAAACATGGTTTGTCCAATCTTTATATGAGGGTTTGTTTTAGTAAACAACACATACAATTCATGTTTTGATGTGTCTATCCAATGTTTTACATGGAGATCATAATGATCAGGACCAATCCTTTGCTTGATAACATCTCTATTATTTGATGAAGGACAAGTATTATCATTCTAAAAACATGTCACTAAGTTCCTAACAACATCTTCAATTCTATCAAAACAAGGAGCTCTACACATAATTGCCCAATTCCCTTCTGAGGTAGTATCATCCAAACTCTTTCTCCTTTTAACATATTTTGATATTGTCCTTCTACTAAAACCAAACTCAGATGACAGTGAAGAAATTTGTCTTTTTTGAGGCAATCTTTCATTTAGTAAAGATGTCAACATCACTCTTCTTGAAATGGTCTTATCTATTGTTCGATATTTTTTACCAATGCTCACCAAACCTTTCTTAACATTATCAACAATAGATTTTTGTAGCTGAGAAGTTTTACTCTTTTGACTTGTTGTATCTATACCCAACAATTTCAGTGGATCTATTAATTCTTTACAAGTAAGTACAATTGATAACAATTGAGCTTTTTCTAGTGTAGTATCAAGATTGTTGAAATGGGACATTATTTCTTTTGCACTTTTATTCATTGACCTCCTTTTAGTATGTCTAGGTTCTTCACTGAGATGTTTCAACTCATCCACATCCATTTCAGGTAAATGATTTAAATTTTTATAAGACATATTTCTCTTCACCTGTTTAGCTAGATCCACAATATTCTCATCCATACCAATGGTAGGAGGTAAGGAGCCTGACCCCTCTCCTTCAACCTCCATTGGTTCAACTTGGACAATCTCCTCCCTATGTTCATCAACTATATTGTGTTCTTAAATAGGTTCATTTGCCTCAACTCCTGCTTCAGAACTCCCTTCTTCTCGAGATCGTTCTGCACATAATTTAAGATGACAGAGAATATTTTTAATGCAACGAAATTCCAAGTTTAATTTGAAACCAAATTTTCAAGACATTTAGTAAGACGTTTAAAAATTATGTCATAAAAGGTGGACTATAATGTCATATATTTAAGACCTATTATTGCATAATAAACCTCCTAATATCACATTTAATACTTGTCCTAATATGATCTGCATAATATACCTGTCTTAAGGGGACTCTTGAGTATAATGTGAAATGTTTTTTTCATACGTGAAGTCATATAAATAGAACCTATTATGACATAATAGGTTTTAAATTTATGTCACATTTAAAACATATAATCAATGTAATAAACTTCCTAATATCACATAATAGGCCTTATTTTTAATAAATATGACCACGTATGCAAAAACATTTCACATTAATATACTTGACTCCCTTAAGACAGATATATTATGTGATATTAAAGGACCTATCACATGAAATTAAGTACATATCTTAAATATGATTTAAGTTAGAACCTAAATTATGACATAATAGGTCTTATTAATTTTATGACTTAATACAAGACCACATATGCAAAAACATTTTACATTATAATTGACTCCCCTTAAGACCTAGATATTATGCAAATATTAGGACCTATTATGTATGTGATATTAGGACCTAAATTATGCAATAATAGGTCATTAATTTATCACATGTACATAATAGGCCCTAATATATCATAAATATAGACCTCTTAATGCCCAGACTCAAGTATATAATGTGAAATGTTTAAATTGCATATGTGATCATGTTATTAAGTCACAATAAGACCTATTAAGTCATAATAGGTTCTAAATTTTAAATTAATACCATGATCTGTTATAAATGGACTCAATTATATAGGAGAAAAAGTCAATTACACAACAAGCAAGTTAATGGAATTTGAAATTTGCAAATACACATATTATTTCAAATTAATTATGCCTTCCAATTAAAACAAGATTATTTTTAATCCTACTATTTCCAATTAATTTAATAAAAATAACATCATTTAGAATTAATTAAGATAGAATTATTATAAAAATTAAATTAATTTAATTAATATTTTTTATAATAATTTTCATTAAAAATATTTAACTAATTAATACTAACAAATAAACACTATTTTTGGTACGTAATACATATAAAATTAAATAGAAATAAAAATAAAAATGCATACTTGCATCATGATATCTTTGTCTTCTTTGTTCTCGATACCTTTATTTTGTTTCGGGAGAATAATTCCTTGAAGTCTTATTTTGCCTTCTCTTCTTGATCCCCATGCTTTTAAAAAAACCTTCAAATATCTTCAAATTATTTCCCTCAAAATAATTTTCAAATGTCTTCTTTCATCCAAAAATGCGAATTGTTTTAATCATTTGTGTGTTAAAAAATGAAAAAAGAGCTAAAAGATGGAGTACAATTAGTTGAGAAAAATAAAACCTATGATTTAGTAACCATTCTCTAGCAAGAAAGTATTCTATACGAGTCAAATGGACTTTCAAGACTTGAATTATACTATGAATGCTAAAATTGATGATGAAAATAAATATTGAAAATCAATGATTATTCATAGTTTTTTAGTACTTTAGTAGGAAAGGGGCCTTGAAACATCAAAAAATAGCAAAACCAGAGAGAAACAAAATAGCCTCGAGCATCACATAGCAAGGCAACCATACAAAGCAAAGAAGATAGCCCTCGGAAGCAATGAAAAACAACATACAAAATTAGTTGTCCATAATCAACCTAGTATATTGTCTCCATCCAAACCTAACCAATAAAACTCCATAGTAATGATAGTACCCATATTCAAATTAATAATAATAGTCTTAGAGGGATCACAAGCCCATTTAACCATAAGTACTGAGAATTCAAAAAGAGCATAATTGACCGAAAGTAGACACAATTCACACTATCGATGTTGAATGTTCCTGAAAAGATTGATGGAATGATGTGTTGTCATTGATGTCAACATATTCTTCTATGTATTCTAGTGTTGCAATTCAATTGAATGAGTTGTTTTAGCCTGTGTGTTGCAGATGACCTGATGTGGTTTAAAGGGTTTCTAGTATGTTGTCTGCAGATGGTATATTCCCATTTATAGAGGTCCACATGATATTGTGATCAAATTATGAGATCCGATATTGTGGATATTATTTAATTGTTCATGTTATTTGGTATTCTGGTTTGTGCTCTGTATTGCTCCAGAATTGCTATATCTTTAGTTGCGGATGTGTGGGATGTCACTAGTACATTTGCGCCTAATTTTTTACGGACAATTATCGATAGTCCGACGACACCACGTCAGACTTTCGACCAATTTAACCATTGAAAACTTGTCGTCGGTCTTCCTGATGATGCCATTTGCATCAGAATTCTGACAACATTATGAACTCTTCCGACGATGGCTATATTTGCTCCCCTGGCCAAAAATTTTGATGGATTACGGTAGGAATTCCGACGGATGCTATGTTTCCTCCTCGACGACTGTCCGACAAGGAAGTGACGTCAGATATACAGCATCCTTGTTGGATGTTTCTTTAGTTGTCATCAGAATTCTTATGATATCAGATGTTGTGGGTCATACGGCTTTGCATCAGTGCATGAAAGCATTGAACGAGTTCTACTTTTAAAAATTGCATAAAAAAAAATTTATTTATTTGATTCAGTATTATTTGCAAAAAAAGGTTATCAATGATGTCTCCTTTCTCCAAGAATTGTCTAGGATCTTTCTATCAGATAATATGTAACATCAAATGAATAAATCTTTTATTTATAAATGTTTATTTTATTTAATTATCATATAAGCATGAATTAAAATCTATATCTATGCGGAAGCAGAAGATACAAGTTGAAGACTCATGTGCAAGTAAATTTCGTAAAAGAAAGCAAGCAGGCATTATCTTGAATGACATGGAAACAAGCTCATCGGCTACCTAGAAGAGAGCAATTGGAGAACAGCAGAGGAAAGTGTTAAAGGGTGATAAATAAATAGAGAGTATGCAATACAAACAAACAATGTCTGGAGTGCGTGATGTGACATCTCTAATTTATGTCTGGGGGGACTAACTAGTTTTGGAGTTCCTGGGAAACCTATTGGGCCAGACTTGGAGGAAATCAATGTGTTCATGCAAGGACCACCTTTTTTCTATTATGGGAATGATGCTTTTGCACTGAAGGATATTTGGAAGGAAATATCCAAAAATTTCTATAGTGTGGAACCAGAGTTGGTGGACTCGAAGTACTTTTCGGCTTCCAGAAGACCAAGAGGTTATGTACACAATCTCCCAATATAAGAGCGATTTCAAGCATTCCCTCTCCCCCCCATGACTATTCAGGAAGCACTTCCTCAGACAAAGGACTATTGGCCTCCATGGGATCAAAGAAAAAAATTGAAGCATAGACTCTAGACGATGTGGTGGTGTCCTTCGTGAAGAACTCTGCACTATAATTGAAAATTCACAAGGGAAACTACAAGATAGTGAACAGAAATACATTCTTGAAAAGTGGGAAGAATGGATCTTGGTTTGGGTGGGGCCAGGTCAGGTGGCTCCTCTCAAGGTTGACAAGATAGAAATAATATTAGGATTTGAAAAAGATCACACTCGTGGAACTTCGCGTGCGATTGATCGATTGCGTTGTTTGGGTAATATTGTATTCCAAATAGATACAGTTGCATACCATTTATCTGTCTTGATTAAAGCCCTTTATCATGATGGCATTAAATTAAAGTTCTTTCTCTATTTTCTGGTGATCTTTGGAGCAGAGGTTTCTTTGCATTGACCTGGGATACATTTAACTTGTGTTGTATCTACGGAAATGTGTATCCTAGGTCGATGCAATGCAACCTCTGCTCCACCAATACCAGATAGAAGAGAAAGAACTTTAATTTAATGCCATCAGGATAAAATGCTTTCAAGACATATAAATGGTATGCAACTATATCCATTTGAAATGCAATATTACCCAAACAGCGCAATCGATCAGTCGCACACAAAGTTCCACGAGTGTGATCTTTTTCAAATCCTAATATTATTTATATCTCGTCAACCTCTAGAGGAGCCACCTATCCTGGCCCCACCCAAACCAAGTTCCATTCTTCCCACTTTTCAAGAATGTATTTATGTTCACTATCTTGTAGTTTCCCTCATGAATTTTCAATTATAGTGCAGAGTTCTTCATGAAGGACACCACCACATCGTCTACAGTCTATGCAATTCAATTTTTTTCTTTGATCCCATGGAGGCCAATAGTCCTTTGTCTGAGGAAGTGCTTCCTGGATAGTCATGGAGGGAGAGGTAATTCTTGAAATCACCATTCTATTGTGAGATTGTGTACATAACCTCTTGGTCTTCTAGAAGCCAAAAAGTACTTCGAATCCACCAACTCTAGTTCCACACTATAGAAATTTTTGGATATTGTCTTCCAAATATCCTTTGGTGCAAAATCATCATTCTCATAATAGAAAAAAGGTGGCCCTTGCATGAACACATTGATTTCCTCCAAGCGTGGCCCAATAGGTTTCCCAGGAATTCCAAAACCAGTTAGTCCCTCCAGACATAAATTAGAGACGTCACATCACACACTCTAGACATTGTTTGTTTGTATTGCATACTCTCTATGTATTTATCACCCTTTAAAACTTTCCTCTTCTTTTCTCCAATTGCTCTCTTCTAGGAAACTGATGAGCTTGTTTCCATTCATTCAAGATAATGCCTACTTTCTTTCTTTTACGAAATTTACTTGCACATGAGTCTTGAGCTTGTATCTTCTGCTTCTGCATAGATATAAATTTTAATTCACGCTTAGATGATAATTAAATAAAATAAGCATTTTAAAAGAAAATATTTAGTCATTGGATGTTACATATTATCTGACGGAAAGATCCTAGATCCAATTCGTGGAGAAAGGAAACATCATTGATAAACTTTTTTTCAAATAACATTGAATCAAATAAATTTAAAAAAATTTATGTAATTTTTAAAAGTAGAACTCATGCAATGCTTTCATGCACCGACGGCAAAGCCGTCTGACCCACAGCATTATCCAGAATAGAAAAAATCACTATAATAGGCTATTATAAAGAATCTATACAAAAATATGAAAGAACATTAAATTACCATTACAAACCCATAAACCATTAAATAGTGAAAATAGATATAAATTTCTAAATGTCTCCCTACAAACACCACAACCATAACCAAAACAAAAATACTTCTTACCCGCAAAAACTAAGTAGCTGGTGAGTTGCAAGTCTACAACATCTCTCAGATGATCGAACCATTTCTTAATTTTGTTCTTCTGATTAGTCAATGGATTTAGTTGCATGTACAAGTTTTCTATTTGAAGCCTTTTGTTTCCTTCATCATCATTCTTCATGTTTATAGTATTGGATAGTTGTACAATTTGTGATACTATAATATCTGTGACCCTTAATATCCTTAGTATATTTAGGCCATTTCCTTTAAAACATGTATGTCGCAACTACATCCTTTACACTTTTCTAAAAAAAAAATTATGCTTTCTTGTAGTTGGATATGTGTTGTTGCACATCTAATCACCAAAACTTCTAGTCTTTTCTCTTCAACCTTCTTCTCTACATCCTTCAAAACTTTGGCTTCCAATTTGAAAGCATGTTCCTTAAATCCATTAAGCATCAATTGTATTTTCTCTGCACTTGACAAAGACTCATCCAAAAATACTTCTAGAAGTCCTTCATGAAGGACTTTCACTGCATCATTAATAAGTTATGGTCCCTATATTTGAGATTGAGACTTAATAAAATTATTGTGAGTAGAATGGTGAAGTTTATCACCCAAACAAATCATATGCAAGGGAGACAATCACTTAAGGTCCATCTGATCTTGAGACATTGATGCCCACTTTAGCATGTCACATCCTAAATTGACAAGACTAGGATGCCTTAGGTGCCCTAGTACTTGTGATTGTGACCCAAAATATGACCCCTCATTTCTTGCCTCATGTGTGGGAAAAAATTCAAACACTATGTATGATTAGGTATAAAAGGAAGCCCACCCTGTCATTTCAAGGGGTCTACCTACAATTCAAGTGATCTCTTAATTATAAAATTAATTCAATTCCAAGTGAACAAGCAATCAAGCATTCATCAAGCATTGAAGGATAATTCAAGTTAAAGCACAACATTCATGATAAACAGTCTGCATGACATCCTAAAACCTTGTGTGAGGATTAAAGAAAGATTCATCAAGGTATCATGTTCAATTTTAAGCATTTTTAGATTAGATCTATCCTTTCCCTCAAAAGGAAAACCTTATACTTCAAGGTTAATTCACAACCCGAGGTTTGACCTAGGAAAGCCCCCATCAACAAACCTATTTTTGTCATTTTTTGTGTAGGAAATTGATTCATGAGTTACGTGTGAATAATTTGGTAAAGTAAATGATGACAATCAGACTCAAATTTTGATGGCATGAAAAGCAGAAGAGTAGGCCAGTTCACACCTCCTAGTCCCAAGAATTTTTAACAACCTTTTGATAGTAGATTTTGTGTACCATCCTAATCCAAAAAGCATTCATTTTGTCTGCATATCAAACCTTGTTCCTAAAATCTTTATTTTTTGAAATCATGGAAACATTACATAATTTAAATGAAGGCAACCAAAAGAATGCAGAGAGATAAAAAAACTCTATAGAGCAACTATTTTACATTCCTCAAATACAAAATTGTAGGGTGGAACAATAAAAAATTAAAGGTAGTCATTATGATGATTTATTTGAGGTCATTATGATGATTCATTTGAAGGTTCATAAGTTAAAGGTAGTCACTAACATATAAAGAGTGAATAAAGGTCATCATGATGATTTATTTGAGGGTCATTATGATGATTTATTTGAAGTTTCATAAGTTAAAGGTAGTCACTAACATATAAAGAGTGAATAAATTGAAGAGCCAGATGAATTGCCAGTGTAGCATGAGGATGTATGATGTTAACAATAGCAAAATAATATTATGATGGTGGGGAAACTACAAAAGGTTTTGATCATATTTTTATTGAGAATGAAAGAAACCACCTTGAGCTCATGAATGATAGGCATCATGTTGTAGAGTATCAACCCTTGTTGAACAAGGGTGTCACATTTTTTAGGCTTGATCAGTGCAAGGAAACATTTTGTGTATATGAAGTGGTTTCAATTAGCCATTTTGTGTATAAGTAGAGAGGAGAGGTCGATGTCTTTGTTTATTTTCCTACAAAACAATCAAAGAGGTCCTAATCAAGGAACACACACATCCAAGCAAGGAAAGAATTTGGATTGAGGACATTTCTATGCAAGAAAGGATATCAAGTTATAAAAGATAAAAATCAACAAAGGTAAAGTGGATCCTTAAAAAAGAGGAACAATTGACAACTATTATTCTTGATCCACAATGTAGAGACAAGAAGAACTAGGCTACTACGTTGCCTCCCAAGTATTATTTCACATGAAATCGTAGTACCATGAATGAAAAGGAGCCCCTAATAGGTAATTAAGCTATCGATGCCATATATCAAGATAAAAACATAATAGGTTATAAATGTCATTTAGAAGGGATATGATGAGTGTATAACTCATTGTCACCTATTATTTAAATGTTACTAGAACTACAATAATTTGTTGAATTTTAATCTCCAAATCATGATGAGTGTATAATATTGGAAATAGTATCTTATACTAATTAGGGAGTCGTAATTGGGATATTATTTTCCCTTTTTTAGTTGTTGATCTCATTATTTAAGACACAAATGATTTTCATCATTTATTTTCTTTATGTAGAATATATATCTAATGTAATTATTTATATTTTTAATAACAAAATAAATTTATTGTAGTAATCATGTGGTTTTTTAATTTTGTCTCTTGTCTAAGAGAAAGTATTGAAGATCATAACTCTAACATGGCTTTATTTTGGATGAGTAATGTTGGTGTTTACATTGCCAGACTTGGGCATAGCTTAATCGGGTTCTTCAGACCTCTTCTTTCATTGTAATTTTGAGATATATGCTTCAATTAGTGATTGTCTAATGTCTTCAAAAAATCAGTAGCATATATGTTGGTAGTCAGCCTATGTAAAGATCCTATGATTGCATTGGAACTGGTTTATAATAAGATTTTAATGGGCTTGTAGCTGTAATATGTTTTCAGAGGTTGCATGACATGTTTGACGAAATGTCAATAATCTAGTGAAGTCTTATTTTGAATCATTATTGTGACAGTCCATGTAATTTTACATTAGCTACCTATAACATGTATTTATGACTGTCAATGAGGCATTTGTTTGATTTAGATATGAAATAAGAGGAATTTGAGGTTGCATCATCATACACCCATTTTTTTAGGACTCTTGCAAATTTGACAGCAAATATTCCTTGTTTTTCAGTCATCATTGGGCAAGGGATATTACACAATCATACTAAATAGATTTCAAACCCTATAAGTCGTATAGAGAACAAAAAATTTGGACTCAAGAACTTCTAGAGTAATTTTTGAGGTTAAATGAATCTATGAATAATTGTTTAAACATGAATAGTGTTTATTTACACTATGAATATTATTTGATGTTGTAATTAATGTCTTAGGAATGGACAATGTTTTAGGTGTGAATAATGTTTTCAAGTATGAATAGGTTTTTTTGGTAATGAAGAGATTTTCTAGGGGCTATGAATAATGGTTTAAGCCTTGTGTAGGTTTTTCAGGCTTTTCTTGCTTGCCTAAAGGAATAGTTTCATGAAAATAGACATCAGTTGGGAATACGATATCCAAATTTTAAAAAATAAATAGCCATTGGAATGTTGATTCTATGATATAAAATTTCTTTAAAAAATGTGCCCTAACAATTGCAGCTACAACATGTAACAAAATTCCTCTATTATTTATCCTATGATAGATGTTCATACCTTGTTCAAAAACTTCCAATTTATGTGAGTCAGTCTGTCAAATAGTCGGCATGCCATTTCAAAGCTCCCATTTTTGCATAGGTTGGGGGATGTTGACAGAGCTTTACACCTGCGCCCAGGCCAATGGAGAATCAGAAACATCACTATCTACAGGTGCAAAATAGATGGGTGACCGATACTAATGACTAAATTAAAGAAGGGGAATGAAGCCTATTGGTCTTTAGTCGAACATGATGATCATTGGGATTGCACAAAATAGACCTTTTAAAATGCTTAAGAAACTTTCAATACTGTGAAGACATGAACAAGGAATTCAAACTACTAAAATTCCTCACAGAAATGGCGTCTCATGGAATGCACGATTTGCAAAAAGTAGATTTGTTGAAAATATTTTTGAAACCTTAAGGAAAATGCACATGATAGGTGTACAACTGAAATCCACAACCATTGACAACACCCTCTTCGTACACATCCGAGATTGGAACCTTGGAATAGGGTTTGGGCATCAATTGAAACATTAAGAGATATTTTTAGATGTTGTAGTTGTGAATGCCCTAGTAGATATGTCTGCAAAATGTGGGAGCATAAAACAAAACATATGAAATATTTTTTGAAAAAAAAAAATTTCCCAAAAAGGATGTCGATTCATACGATATATGATACATACCTGGGAGCATTTCCAATTCCATGAGTCGATCACATTGCTCCCATTTTTCGCACAGGCTGGAGGATGTTGATAGAGCTTTACACCTTCCCTATTCCTACATGAGCTGACATTGCTCACATTTTTGCAAACCCTATTCCATGAGCCGAGAATGCTTGGAGTTGGCATTAATTGGTCAAAATGGTTCATGATTCGTGCTTACTCTGGGAAAGAGTACGTTACTGGGGTGGCAACGTAGGAATGGGAAGAGATCGCAAAAATGATTTGAAATTTCTTGGTCTTTTGTTTTTTTAAGTAATGCCCATTGTCGTCGGAATTTCGACAAACGCGAGCACTTTTTGTAAAAAAGCACAAATGTCTTTGCCAATTCCTTCTCTGTTGAAAACATATATTGAATTATTGTCGAAATTCCAATGAATGTGGGAAATTTTTCAAAAACAAATCAAATATTTTCACAATATACCTTCTCCATCAAAAACCTCTGTTGGAATTTTAGGCCAAATGTATTAATGTGTGTTTTGGACATTGATGTGTGTCTTCAGTTCGTTTGGTTCATGGTTTAGAAATCCATAAGAAAATCTTTTAGGTTGACAGTCAGTTATGATGATGTTCTTGAGCTCCAGTAGAGAGATGATGATGATTCTGGTAATCTGAGTTGTTACAGTTGTTGTGGTGCAATTCACTTTGCTTGTGAATATCTCTAGATTGTGTTCTATGCATATTGGTGGTTCGCATTGATTATTGTGAGTGTTATTGAAGATTTTTTTTGTCTGGTGATATTCTTCATGTTATGCAACATTCTTGGTGCTTGTAGTGTGTTGCGGATGATTGAGGCATAATTTTTGGAGGTGTTGCATGTTTGCGGTATTGATTTAGGTCTAGACTATTTTTTAGCTAACATTGTTTTGGTCTGCATGTATTTTTGTAGCATGTAAGGTTATTATTTTGTAATTTGTATTAAGGGTTTGGCTGACCTTGAAATGGAGGTTGAGGGTTTGTATAAATAAATGTAATAATCATGTAAGTGGTATGTCTGCAAATATCTTCAATATTTGAGATGATCAAGTTGTAAGTGTGAACAAGTGATTTGATCTTTCGAAAGTGTGAAGGAGAAGAGAAGTGTTGGAGAGCAGATTGTGTGCTTAACCGAAACTGTACTCAAAAATATGGAGATGCTATTTTCATAGTTCATGTGATCTGGATTGTTGTATGAATGATTTTGTAAGTTAGTGAGACTTCCTGTAAGGAAGTGAGCCTTCCCTAAAGGTTGTAGCCTTTCTGGGTTTCTTATTTGAGTAGTGAGTAGTAGGCAGTGTGCCTGAATGCATGTGCATTTCCCATTGTAATATTTTCACATTTACTCCTAATAGGGTATTATCTCATTGTGGGTAAGTCCCCATCATGCTTTACCCCTTAAATGGGTTTTCCATGTCACAAATATTGATGCTATGGGTGTTATTGATGTGGTGTTGTTTCATGCTTTTAAAAAGTAATTTATTAGATTTGTTTTATGGTTAAAGTTGCAGTAAGTTTTGGTCTCTCAGTTTTCTACATTGTTGCCAACAATTGGTACTAGAGCTAGATCCTCTAGAAGAAGCTTGAATGCTTGAGGAGATCTGGGATGGCAATCTTTACTTTCAAGAAGGACAGTTTGAGATTTGATGGAACAAATTACACTCTCTAAAAAAGTTGGATGCAATGTCATTTGAGATGCATTGGAGAAGAGTATTGGAAGATTACTAAGAATGTATATAATGTTTCGTAGAATGGTCCTAATACTCTAGATGAGATAAAGGAAGCAGAATTCAATATTAGAGCCAAGGAAGCATTGTTGAGTGCCTTGTCAGATTCTGAAATGACTAATGTGATGGACTTAGAGACTGCTCATTACATCTGGATAAAATTGAAGACCTTGCATGAAGGTGGTAGTCATGTGAATATTTATAATGCTAAGTTGTAGATCTTGAAGGGTAAATATGAGAACCTGAAGATGAGTGAAGATGAGAACATTACTTCTTTTATGCAGAAAGTGAATGAGCATGTGTGTGGAATTAGATGTGTCGATGGAGTCTTAGAAGAATCTGAGATTGTTGCTAAAGTGTTGTGATCCTTGCCTCCTTACAAACATAAATTTGTTTCTATTGATGAGATCTAAACAGTGAGAAATGTGACAAGAGACATGTTGATTGGTAAACTTGCTACTTTTGAGATAAGTGAGTTTGGATACTCTCTTCCTAAGACTAAATCTATATTAAAAGCTATTGTTTCTAGGAAGCAGAGATATGATCTGGGAGAAAGTTCTACAAGAGTATCTATATATGAGAAAGAGATGGAAGAGATGGAAGATGAATAAAGAGAGCTTGACAAGATTGAAGTAATTATTTATAGAAGATTTCCTAAAGGTACCGATAAGTATGAAGGTAAGTTACCTCTTAAATGTTTTTCATGTAACTGTGTGTGTGAAAAGTGGATCATATCTGTATCTAGAATACACAACACTTCAATTAAGTCATTAGATGCATGGTTAGTAAATCAATCAATAATGAACAATAACCCATCACAAAGCGACCAATTGCCTTCTAGTAGATGCGAGTTTAGTCTTGCTCTCATATTTCTATATGCAATACCAGTGACTAGACAACACCTAAACGAAGGATTTTAATCTATATGAGTATGAAATTGAGCTAAATGGATGCAAGATTAAGCTAGATAAATGCAAGATATGTAAGATTAATGGATATCAGGCTAACATGATTAAGCTATGAATGAATATTTAAGCTAAATAATTTAACAAATATGCAATAACTAATATGCAAATATTCTCAATATGAAATCTTAATGAACCTAGAGCAAAAACAACATGATAACAATATATTCTCCAGGATCCTTGATTAGGAGATGAGAGCTTAGATTTATAGAAAAACCAAAAAGAAACCAACGGCTGAGATCAAATGATGATGAGTGGTCAAGATTTTCCAAGAAGAAGCACAATCTAGGTGAATTGATGTGATTGGCTGCTTTTCTCAGTTTTAAAAGAAATTGAACTAAAATTAAGATAAAATCAGAAAAAAAAAAAAACTGATTTATTCTCTATTTCATTCAATTTTGAGATTTAATTGTTTTAATTGCTTTTCTGAGATTTTTTCAATTTTTTATTTGATTTTCAAGATTACCTCCATTTGATTTATTTTCTCAATTTTTAATTTTTTTTTCCAATTAATTCCTTTTTTGATGATTTAATGGCAAATTGATTTATTTAATTAAATATTATAAGATATTTAATAAAATAAATAGGATAACTATTTAAAAATGATTTACTTGAAATGGTCAATTAATTAAATATATTTATTTAATTAATTCTGAGTGATTAATTTGTCGTGTGACATTTGATGATTTAAGAAATTAATTATGTGCCCAAGATTAATTTTAATTGCCTTTGGTTAGGACCTTGGCGATTTTGTCGAGATTAGGGGCCCCTGGTTTAGATGACCATTTTTAGGGTATTACAGTAATAAGATAGGAAATTTTGCATCAAGGTGTCCAGAAAGAGATAGAAATCCTAAGAATCCATTTAAGTCATACAAGCCTAAATATCAGAAGAAGTGTTATTATGTTGTTGATGAAGGTGTGATAGATGATGAGTCGGATAAGGGGAATTCAGGAGATAAATTTGTGTTCATTTCTATCAAAGAAGATGATCCTATAACTATAGATTCTACAAGCTACATTAATGAGGAGAAAGGTTTAGCTGCTAAAGTTGATGAGAAAGATGAATGGGTAAATGACAGTCATTACTGTCATCATATGATAGGTGATAAGAGTAAATTTGTAAACCTGGAAAGGTATGATGGTGGTATCGTAAGACTTGGTGATAACAAAGCTTGTGTAATATGTGGTAGAGATTTTATTTCTCTTGATGGTAAGGACATTATTGATGATGTGTTTTATATTGAAGGTTTGAAGTATAATATTTTGAGTTTTGGTCATATGGTTGATAAGGGATATAACTTGCAATTCAAGAATGACAAATGTGAGATCCTGAGTAGCTCTAGAATTGAGATTGCATTAGGGACAAAGATTGAAGATAATATCTTTCACTTGAATGTTGGTGGTAAAAGTTGTCTGATTGCTCAGAGTGATGAAAGTTGGTTATGGCATAAAAGGATGTGTCATGGAAATTTTGATTCCATGGTTAACATAAGTTCTACTCAAGCAGTGAGAGATCTATTGAAGTTAATAAAGCCCTCCATTCTGATATGTAAGGACTGTCAATTAGGGAAGTAGAAAAGAGTTACTTATAAGAGAAAATAGTATAATTCTAATGGATTGTTGGATCTTGTGCATACTAATTTGTGTGGTCCTTCTAGAGTAAGAAGCTGGGTGACAGGTATTTCATGTTGCTGATTGATGTTTATTCAAGGATGATGTGGGTTACCTTCTTAAGGGAGAATTCTGAAGTGTTAGAGAAGTTCAATATTTTCAAGGCTAGAGTTGAAACTGAGACACGATTGAAGCTAAAGTGTCTGAGATCTGACAGGGGTGGAGAATTCACTTTCGATGAGTTTAATGCCTATTGTGAAGAGCATGGAGTTAAGAGACAGTTATCTACTCCTAGGACGCCACAGTAGAATGGTGTTGTAGAGAGGAAGAATAGAACAGTTCAAGGGGCCACTAGAACCATGATGATTGAAGGAAATGTTATGCATGTGTTTTGGAGAGAAGCTATGAGTACTGTAGTTTACAATTTTAATCACGTAAATGTCAAAGGCGATACTGGTAAGACTCCTTATAAGTTATGGTTTGGTCATGCTCCTACTATTAAATATTTCAAAAATTTTGGTAGTAAATACTATATCAAAAGAGATGAAGATCTTGGAAAATTTAGTGCTAGATGTGATGAAGGAATCTTTCTTGGTTATTATACTAAAAGTAAGGCTTATCGGTGTTATAATAAAAGATTGAGAAAGATGGTTGAAAGTGCTAATGTGAAGGTTGATGAAGGTAATGTGAGATAGATTAGATCTTGCGGATATGATTTTGATGAACGGGATGCCAATTCAAATAAAGGAAAGCAAGTGAAAACCCAAAGTCAAGTTCATATTGCTCCGTAGAAGCTTGAGAATGAAGGTGCAAATGTTAATACAGAAGAAATATTTCAAGAACCTGAAATTCAAGAAAATCCTAAAACTCGCAGGTATGTAAGATTGAATCATTCAAAAAATTGGATTATTGGTGATAAGAATAAAGGTGAAGTTGTCTAAAATAAAGCTAAACTTGTTTGTAAGGGTTGTTCATAGATGGAAGGAATTGACTATGAGGAGACTTTTGCTCCAGTAGCTAGAATTGAAGTTGTTAGATTATTTCTTGCATATGCTACTCACAAAGATTTCAAGGTTTATCATATGGATGTCAAATCAGCCTTTCGTAATGGTGAGTTGAAAGAAGAAGTCTACATTGAGCAACCGGATGGATTTCAACTAACAAATAAAAAGGACATTGTTTGTCGGTTGAAGAAAGCATTGTATTGATTGATGCAAGCCCCTAAAGGTATACTAGACTGGATAAGTATTTGATGAAGCTTGGATTCAATAAAGGTACTGCTCACAGTAATTTTATTTCAAGATTGATAATAAAAACATTTTGATTGTTGAAGTTTTTGTTGATGGCATTATCTTTGGAGGAAATTATTACCTATGTAAGAAATTTGTTGAAGAGATGCAGAATGAATTTGAGATGTCTATGATTGGTGAAAGGAAATTCTTTCTAGGATTGCAAATTACTCGGTTGGATAAATGTATTTTCATATCTCAGTCTAAATATGTGAAGGACTTGTTGAAAAAATTTTGTCTTGAAGATTCTAAACCTGTTAGTACACCTATGTGACCAGATGTAAGCTGACAAAAGACTATGATTCTCCGAAAGCTGATCAGACCAGATATAGATATATGATTGGTGATTTGTTGTATTTGACTTAGACTAGACCTGATATAATGAATATTATGTGTCATGTTTCTATATTTCAAGTTGATCCTAAGGAATCTCATGTTACTACTGTAAAAATGATATTAAGATATTTGAAATGGACAGTTGATTTTGGTTTGTGGTATTCTAAGAATGATGACTTTACATTGAGTGCTTTTATAGATGTTGATTGGGTAGGTGATGAATTGATGACCAAAAAAGTACTACAGGTAAGAATTTGATCTCTTGGGCAAGTAAGAAGAAGACTGCTATTTCCTTATCTACTACAGAAGTTGAATACATTGTTGCTGCTAGCAATTGTACTCAGGTAATTTGGATGAAGCAGACATTGAAGGATATAGGAGTTATTTATGATGAACCTATTGCTATATATTTTGATAATTCAGGTGCTATAAATATCTCAAAGACTACGGTGTTGCATTCCAAGACAAAGCATATATCAATCAAGTTTCATTTCTTGAGAGAGAAGGTGAATTAAAAAGAAGTCATATTGGAGTATATATCTATAAAGGAACAGATTGTAGATATATTTATGAAGCCTTTTCCTAAAGATACATTTGAGTATCTCAGAGAGAAGTTAGGGGTGATTGCCCCTCCTGATGAGAACTAAGATGCATGGATCTCCATTAGTCCAATGAACTTCATAGAGATATTTTATGCTCCAGATTGATGAGTGAGGCTGCTACTCAGGAGTAGTCAATGTTAGTATTGGTGGTTCAGATGTTCTAATTCATGAAGCTAATTCAAGGTGGAGAAAATTTTGATTCATGAGCCTTTGTTATTGATGTCAAAGGGGGAGACAAGCATGTGAAAAACTCTATGAGATAGTAGACCATCTGAGTTGAGGGAGCTAATCCTTGTGATATTGAGGGAGATTGTTATGAGTTGATTTCTTTCTTTGCATTGATTGTTTTTCACATTCATATGTTTCCATCAATAAAAAAAGGGGGAGATGGTTGGATGTTTCTGAAAAGATTGTTGGAATGATGTGTTGTCATTGATGTCAACATATTCTTCTGTGTATTCTATTGTTGCAAGATGGTTGAATGAGTTGTTTTAGCCTGTGTGTTGCAAATGAGTTGATGTGGTTTAAAGGGTTTTTGGTATGTTGTCTATAGATGGTTAATTCCCATTTGTAGAGGTCAACATGATGTTATGATCGAGTTACAAGATCCAGTATTGAGGATGTTATTCAATTGTTCATGTTATTTGATATTCTGGTTTGTGCTTCGTATTGCTCTGGAATTGCTATATCTTTAGTTATGGATATGTGAGATGTGTTTTGGATGTTGATGTGTGTCTTCCGTTAATTTTGTTCATGGTTTATAAATCCACAAGAAAATCTTTCAGGTTGACAGTCAATTATGATGATGTTCTTGAGCTTCGATAGAGAGATAATGATGATTCTAGTAATCTGCTTTGTTACAGTTGTTGTGGTGCAATTCACATTGCTTGTGAATATCTCTAGTTTGTTTTATATGTGTATTGGTGGTGTGCATTGATTATTGTGTGTTTTATTGAAGATTTTCTTTGTTTGGTGATATTCTTCATGTTATGCGACATTCCTAGTGGTTGTAGCATGTTGTGGATGATCGAGGCATAATTGTTGGAGGTGTTGCATGTTTGCGGTATTGATTTGGGTCTAGACTACATCTTAGCTGACATCATTTTGGTCTGCATGTATTTTTGTAGTGTGTGAGGTTATTATTTTGCAATTTATATTAAGGGTTTGGTCGACCTTCAAATAGAGGCTGAGGGCTTGTATAAATAAATGTAATAATCATGTAAGTGGTATGTCTATGAATGTATGTGATCTTTGAGAGTGTGTATGATTGAATTGTATGTGCGAAAAAGCGATTTGATCTTTCCAAAGTGTGAAGGAGAAGTGTTATAGAGCAAATTGTGTGCTTAACTAAAACTATACTCAAGCATATGGAGATGCCATTTTCATAGTTCATGTGATCCAGATTGTTGTGTGAATGATTTTGTAATTCAATGAGAATTCATGTAAGGCAATGATCCTTCTCTAAAGATTGTGGCCTTTTGGGGTTTATTATTTGAGCAGTGAGCTCTTGGCAGTCTTCCTAAATGCATGTGCATTCGACATTGTATTATTTTCACATTAACTCCTAATAGGGTATTATATCATTGTGGGTAGGTTCTCATAGTGGTTTTTCCCTTAATCGGGTTTTCCATATCAAAAATCTTGGTGCTATGTGTATTATTGATGTGGTGTTGTTTCATGCTTTAACAGTTAATTATCAGATCTTTTTGTGGTTAAAGTTGTTGTAAGTTTTTGTGCAAACTGATTCACCCCTCCTCTCCGTTTGTTGCATTGTTGCCAACAATCAAGACTAGTATTCATATCTAAAAATACCAAAATAGTAGCACCATCCAGATAGTAGACTAATCTTTGCCAATGAGATTCCAATTCCTGAACAATCTCTTTACTTGCTCTTGCCAAAATTTAGGGCTTGGCACATCCTCTTTCTGCTTGTCAACTTGCATGTTGTCTTTTCCTTCAAATTGTTAGGCTTTCTTCTTCATTCAGATCTTTCCTTGAAAAATCCCATGGCTACTTTCTGTATTACCCCATCAATTATAACACAAAGGGAATTCAAGGCATCTCCCATCAAACTATATCCCTATCTATCTTCCTCCACCTTCACCTCAAGATTCATGACCTTAAGTTGAAGGTCAATAATCTAACTTTTCAAGTGATTGGCACTGATCTCTTCCTTATTAATGGGGGATTTTTGGGAACATGACACCATTTCATCATCTTCAAAGGCCATCAAAGAAGGGGAATTTTGGTCTGAGTTATCTTTTTCTTCATGTGATTCACTTAACCCCTCTGAGTCCTCCTTGCTATCACTTTATTTCTCTTCCTCCACATCCTGGAAATCATCCTCCTCTAAGTCATCATTTGAGGAGCCATCATTATCCTCACTGGTAAAGACCTTTGCAAGCTCAAGGGAGGCCTCTTTTGTTTCAAATTTCTCTTTTTTATCCTTTATGAGGAGGTGAGTAGAGCAAATTTCCCTAGAGCTACCCTCTTGTTCTCATGTTCATGCAGGGTGTCCTCCTTCGCATCAGAGTCATGCATGTCCAAATATATTATTATATATTTTTTACTAGAGTCTTTCGCAATTTTCCTCACTTTAGCTGGGTTATTTTTGGGGTAGTGGCTTTTTTTTTCAGGGGTCGTTCTTAGCAAGGAAACCTCAAGGGCTTCTGAAATTGTCTCTTCTTTGGTTTTTTAACCCTTAATCTTTGACACAGGGGTTTGTTCATTATTTGGTAAGGGGTTAGTTTCAATAAGTTCAATTCGAATAGATGAATAGGGGGCATCTTCTCTAAACTCAAAATGCATAGGAATGGTAATAAAATGGCTCTGATGGGGCCAACAATTGAAGGCATATTGGTAAAGGGCATAAATAATACTTTGATAGAGTGGAGGGGAAACTCCTTTCAAAATACTCCTAGATAGAGAAGTAAACAAATAATAAGGCAAATTAATTTTATCACCATGCCTAATATGATTAAGAATTGGGAAATTATAGCCATTCATAGTAGTGTAATACTCTTCTAGGGTGAAATATTTCATGACAAAGTAGCTTGCCATGGCATAGGGTTTAGCAAGAATAGATCAATCGTAGCCATTTTGCACCACCACTGATTTTTTACCTTTTTCAAAAAAATACTTCAAGTAGCCCTTATAGTCTCTAGAACTCATTTTTTTTACCTTCTTTATAATGCATGTCAAGAATACCCTAGATAAACTAACCAATTAATTAAGAAAATGGAGAAAAAAAAATTAAAGAACAATTACAATACATACATTAACAAAAATAAGTGCAAGCAGAAATAATTTACATCACACAAAATAACATCCAATTGATTTATATTCCCTAGGGTATCCCAATGCCACTACTTATCTTAACATACCATCAAGATGTAAACAATATATATCCACTCTTCCACATAATTACTTCATTATTTCTAAAATTTATTTCAATTAAGATTCATAGGAATATAACAATAAAACTACATCATTGCACATACATGAAATATAATTCTCTAACCACAACCAAAGCTCGTATTAACATTTAATCATAAAATCCAAATCATACCACTACCAATATAAAGGGTTCATTTTAATGCACCAAATCTAAATGTTCCTAATTATCAATTTCCAACCACTAGTTAATATCCTCAATTCTAAACATGACAACTCATTTATTATAAAATTCATCTACATAGGCATTCAACATGTTACATATTATCTCATATCACAAATATTACAAAAATATACATTACAAATATTCATCATTATTCCTACAAGGAATCATACTCTCTAGCTAAAAGAATAGACACCCCAATTACATCTCATATTATTCCCAACGGAATCACCCACTATACAAATCTATTCCAATAATGAATCATAGTTCGGAGTAACAAGATAATTATCTAAGATACATGATATAATGAAGTCTCCCTACCAAGAACATAAAACATATCTTCTCTGAGAATCAAAGCATTTAAGTTGAAGAGATAAAGAATCCACAACACACATGAACATCTAATGAAAAAAATCCCAAAGGAAGAAGGAATCAAAGCACCCAACCTTGTGGAACCAAAATATCCACCCCCCGTGATCTAGATAATGACATGAGGTCCCACACACACACCCTAGACCTAGGTTGACACCTAACCTCCAAGTAACATAATAAAAGCCTAACTCTCGACAAGGCCAACATCAAAGAAACAAACATAATACTCAACATGACTTACTCATAAATCAAAAAAAACCCACCACAAGCAGCCATCAAATCAAGGCTAAGGTAGTAGGACACATGTAGGGCAAGAGTGTCATCACATGTTATCAAAAAGGCTTTCCCTAGTGGTCAGACCCCAGCACCCATCAAAAAGGGTTTCCCTGGTAGTTTCTCTCTCGATACAGGTGCCTAAGTGATACCCATGTAGAACCAACTCAACCTCTCATGAAGACAAGGGCATATAGTCATTACATTCTAGGATTTCCTAATCTCATCCTAGGCCTATACTAGCACACTAGGCCATGAGTGGGGCACCACAAATTATCTTGTTTAATGTGAGATGTACCTAAACCCCTAAATTATTTTATTAATGTTATCACTTGATTAAAGAAAACTTCCAATGAGATTCCTTGGTAGTTGTCATGCCCAAACTTTTGGGCACAAAATGAATAAAAAAAAAATTTAAACTTAATCTAATAAAACTAAATTTGCTAAATAATGCATTAACAAGTCTTGTCTTAAGTAAGTTTGATTTCTTTTCAACTAAGAATAATCTAAACCCTAGATCAAGTAAGTGAATAATTAAATGCGGAATCTTAATTTCCAAAAGAATTATTATTATCTCATCGAATTATAAATAATATTTTCGTATACCTTCCTATATATATATATATATATATATATATATATATATATATATATATATATATATATATATATATATATATATATATATATATATATATATATATATTTTAATTAATCACATATATATCTTTTTAATGGTCACACATATATTTATTTAATGAACACATGTATATTTGTATATGTGGATATTTGTTTTCCAAACAAACTTCATTTTAGGAAATGCCTCATATAACCTAACTAAATTATTATAATCTTACTCACCCTCTACCCATTTTCTTCCAACTTGTTATCTTGCCCTAACCCTAATTTCAGGTTAGGGCTTAACAAAGATATTCTTTTCTCTTTTTTTTGTGAAGTGTGTGTGAGGTTTGCTTTTTGTTTGTTGCAGGGTAAGGGAAGCAGCGGCCATGTTTTTCGGCGGAGCCGAAGGGAAAAGGTACAGAGGAGCGGAGGAGGGTTAAAGGAGGTGCGGGGGTTATAGCACGAGGGGTGGCGAAGGTGGTTCCCATGGGGGCTCCCCGCAAAAATGGCCACAGCCATGACTACGGGTCACGGCCCATAGTGGCGGCCTTGGCTGCCGCTGTGGGTCGCAGCCCACAGCACAGCTGTCACCGTCTCTGTGGGGTGCCACCCACAGGGGAAGGATGAAGCCTCCCCCATTGTGTTTTGCAGCCCACAAAGTGGCTATGGTTGCTGTTGGGGTCGCCGCCCACGGCGGTATCTCTTTTCTTAACCCGCCTGCTTGCAGCACATGGTCAGAGGGGGGGATTTCACCAAAATCGCTTGCTATTTAATTTTTTTTTGTTGTTTAAAATTTAAATTACTATATGTATATATATATAAGTATATATACATTTTTCTATGGCTACATGGTTCACAAATAACGTTTTTCCAAAAGCATGAGATTATTTTTATTAAATAAAATATGAGGTTTTATTTATATATATATATATATATATATATACACACACATTTACACACCTTAGCATTTTGTATATTTTTTTTGGCAAATCTTTAAGCCATGCAGAGAACTAGTAAAATAATGACAGCATGCAATATTTATTTTCTATTATGCTAATATTTAGACTTTAAATTCTGTCTTTTTTTTTTATATATACAAATCATAAACTAATTATTTTCCTAGCACATTAAACTTAGCATAGTGGGAAATACTATATTTATTTTTTTATTTGTTTAAAGCATTCTGTATATTTCTTTTTTTAAAAATAAACACTAACAGCAAGCTCTAATGTATTTCTTTCTTTTACTAAGTCTAGATGCTAACTTCAGAAATAGGCTATTACTTTCAAATTTAATTTCTGCAATAAATAAAATGACAGAATGTAATAAATTTTAATAGCAACTATATTAGCCTAGAAAAATTTTAAAAATCAATTTAGGGATAGACATATTAAACCTATTTAACCATAATTTGTATTTGTATTTAACTCAATAGATCTAAGTGCTTGCTTTTACAAATCCCATAATTTCATTTTGCATGATGGAATAAAATGAACTTTTAATTTCAAATAATAAGAAGGCAACAATATATTATTCCAACAACTATAGGAACTTAATCCATACATAACATTTGTTTTTTGTTTTTTTGCAAAAACAATACTTAATAGGAAAATACATTTCTTTTAAGAGCATATAGAATACAAAGTAGCCAAACATTACAAAAGGGTGTGATACCCAACTAGTCTCTCATCTCCATTAAATGAAGACTTGAAATAAAAATGAATACATTTCTTCTATTTTTCTTTTTTGAAATAAATACAACATAGAACTTTCATTTTTACATTGTTGTAAATAAAATACAATATTCCCTTCCCTAAACTTTTCTGCACATCAAATAAAAACCAGCAACTCCTAGCTTTCTTTTGTTTTTTCTTCCCAAGCAACCTGCAAATAAAACATAAGGCTTGACCATGGAGTGCTCACCTCCCAGCCTAGGCTTACTAGAAGCCACCCCCGAGCTTGGAGAACCAAGCACTAGACAGGTTACACACATGCAAGCATAACAAGCAAGGGATAAACACACAACAAACACTTTCCCATCCAAGGCTACACTTCATCACAAAATGTGATGATTAAACAAGGGTGGAAGTGGACCAAATACCATTGGGGAGACTACAAGCATGGAACATCACAAGCCACCTCATGGCAACCAAATACAACATAAGTCCATACCCCACATCCTTATGCCCCCCAAGGCATACAAGCCATGCCTTCTCTCCTTATGACCCCCAAATGCATAAACAAGGCTATGCAACAAGGGTCACAAAAAAAACACCCTTGAGATCACTCTCATAATGAGAGCCTCTCACCCAAGGCTGTCAAACTTCTTCCACCCCAAGACCATCCTACTCTCCCAAGAGTAGAAGGCCTTGAATACCCCCAATACAAGAAAATGCATAAAAGAAATGAAGGGAAATGTCACATATTCTTTCACAAAGGAAAAATACAAGTAAACAACTCTTACATACAAGCATTTCTTCAAACATACATATACAACATAAACAAAAGAGAGTAAGAACCAACCTTCAACCTGCCCAAAGGTTTTGCTAGATCTAGTTGAGGATGAGCAGCCCAAATCCACACAATCTTTTCTCCAATACTTAGCCAAAATTCTATCCTACAACTATTCTTCTCAAAATTGCATAATCTCCAACAATGGAGAGTGGGTGATTAACTCACTAAGTCCCTAATCCTTGCCTAAGAAGGCTTCTCTCACTCTTCCCAACCCCTTGGATAGAGTGAGAGTTCCCATTGGTTGGTCTTCCCAACCTCTTACATGTTGCTAAAACTGGAAAGAGAAAAGGTAAGAGAAGATGGGGAAGAGAGTCTAACATCAAAAGGGAAGGTTATCTAACCTAGGTGGAACCTTTCAAGTTGAATTTTCGCTCATCTTTGGAAAACCACTTTTTGAGGTGACTAAAGAGTCACATGGGAGTAGTCACATGCCTAAAATTACCCCTAACCCATAGGTATACCTTATGGACCTTAGGAGAAACACTTAAACTACCCCTAGGAGTCCATTTGACCCCTTAGAAACCCATCTGAAGTTAACCTTCGGGTCAAACCTGAGTTGACCACTCCTAAGACTCTCTACCCAAGGAAAATTTGGGACCACACTCAAATGTTTAGAATAGGCTTTGGTAGAAACAAACTCCCTCCAAGAGACAAGTCAAAATCAATGACACTAATCAGCACATGTGTCAAGTGACACAATAAAATACATTACAAAATTTACACATGGAATTTGTCCCTTGTTGGATTTACACAAATTAATAAATTCATTTCAACACACATGCAATATTTACTTTCACAAATAAAATACGATACATACGGGGTGTTGTCTCTCCAAATAGACAACCCCTGGTTTCACGAACGTACATAGGTCTAGGTTTGGTTCTCCATAATATTTCCATGGTCACATGGATAATTTTCCTGCGCATCTCAATTTACACGTTAGTAATTTCAAATAACCTCATATAACATTAAACACATGAATTTGAATACACATCAAACACTCTGCATACAATTGTCATTAATAAATCAATATCTCATATATCTCAATTAATCCACATAAGCAATTATCACAATTCTCATAATTTTGATCCATTCATATTATATGCATCCTATTTCTATCATCATAATAAAGTTCTACAATTCCAATAATGACATACATCATCCCAAAGTTATCCTATTCTAGAATCATATAAAGTTTCATATCCACATCAATGTTATCCAAATCATGGAATCATATAAGTTCTAAATCCATAATGCAATAAAATAAAGCATCCATAATAGTCTCAACATGAAAATAACATAAATGCTAGGATGAGTCGGGGTAGGGCCTCACAGTAGTCACTTGTGGGCCCCAACTCTTAATTGGAAGCCACTCCCCCTAACATGTTCCTAAACTAGGGTAAAACATCAGTTCAATAAAAATACATGAAATCTCAAGAATCTCAAATATAGCCATCCAAAAAGGTTCTATAATTCAAATTGATTCATAATCACAATAAAACCATATGCCAATATCAACTTTATCCAATAATTCCATATTGTGGAACCAATAGTCTCAACAAAGCAATTCATCCAATATGATATTCCAAGACTAGATACAAAGGCATAGCCCAAAGATGATTCCTAGCAAATCATAATGCACAACATAATCAATATAAGGTGTTACCATTTACTAAGTTGTCATTATTTTTATGTCCAAATTCATCCTATATACTCTAGTCAGTTAAGACTACCGAAATATTCAGTCGGTAAGCACTAATGCAGTCGGTTACAGAAGAAAGGAGTCACAGAGTAAGGTATACACCGAGCTGTCTACCGAGTAACACTCTATGTCTACTGAGCAGAAAAGATGGTATACTGAGTTAATATGAACTGAGTGAAACATGTTACCAAATTCATTGAACCTAGAAACATATGTGGAAACGTGTTACAAGATCGAGGAACAAGGAACCGTTATCACATAGGAAATTGCACCTTAAGATTTTGTATGATTTTAAGGACATCTATCCAATGAAATAATTTGTATGGTTATTCATTTGATGAATCATGTTTTTAAGATCGAAGCATGAACATATCACCGTCATAAGAGATCTATTTATATAGCATGAAATGAGGATCAAAAAGTATGAAGCAAGACATGTGTGATAGATAAGCTGAAAGGCAAAATCATGAGAAAGCACAATGTGTTGTGACTATTACGACTGATAGAGATATTCAGAGGTCACCGAGAAAGATTTCAGAGAACAGTTAAGGAACAGAGTAAACAGAAGGGTTTACCGAGTTGATTTATCAATTACCGAGGTATGCTATGAGCAAGGTAATTTCATATTGAGCACATAGAATCTGTTATAACATTTCAGATGTGAAGTTGCAGATATTTTGTAAAGATTTTGATTGTATTATTTTGAGTTGTAAGTGAAACCTTTAACAGGGTAATAGACTCTAACAAAGTCTATAAATTGTAAAGCCTTTAACCAAGTACACCATTTAGTATAAGTGTTATAAAATCCTTTAGCAAGGTAGATCTAAAGATCTTGATACTCCTAATAGGGTAAGCTATCAGAAATAGCTAAACATGTAGCTCTAACCGAGCAACCTTTATTATTGCAGTAGTGAAGTTGTGGGTGCTATCCCCACCACAGTTTTTCTCTCTAACAAAGAGTTTCTGCATAACCAAAATATATGTGTTATGGAGTGAAACATGTATGAATCTTATTTATATGTTTTAGCTTTATATTATGTTTCAGCAGTATTCAGTTTATGCTTAACAGTAAATTTTATGTTGAAGAAAAGTTTTGAAGTACTGATTCACCCCTCCCCTCTCAGTACATTAGCTTTCCATATTGGACCTAACAATTGGTATAAAAGCTTCAATCTTGGAAAAGGGTTTAACTACCTAAAGAGAAAGATCTTATCAATGGAAGGCTACAAACAATCTCGGAAAATTGTGAATCTTCAAAATGAATTGGATCATGCTAATCAAGTGATTGCAGACATGCAAAAACAAATGCAAAGATCACTGAAAGTTAGAAGAAGACTGTCTGATGATTTGCAAGACTCACAAGAGCTGGTGGAACAAATTGAGAATTTATCTAAGAATAGTATATCTGAAGAGACTGAAGAAATGATTGGAGTATTGAAAGAAAAGAACAAAGCACTGACCGATCAGCTAAAAGCAATGAAAAGAGAACATGAGCATTTTAGCACACAGATGACTGAAAATCTTGATGCATTGAGGACAACCGAGGATAACATAAGAGATACAGAAAGAGAAAAATAATAGCTTGAAGCATTAGTGTCTAAAAAGAATGATGAAATGACAAGGATGACTAGAATTCAACAAAATCTATCTGATCAATTTGGTTATGCACATCATGAAAAAAATCTAAAGGAAAATGAGAATCAAGCATTGAAACTTGAACTATCAAGATTGACTGATGAAATTGAAGCAGAAAAGAAGTCAAAAGAAACACTAAAGAAAAGTTATGAAGCATCAAGGATATTGGATGAGCAACTAACTACAAGAAGACCCAACAAAGATGCAGGACTTGGTTATAAAGGAAAAGACTCTATTGAGAAAGGAATCCACATCACCGAGAGAGGAGAATTGTCAAAACAAGCTGGAAACAAGAAGAACATCAAAGGAAAGAAGCCTATTTGCAACTACTGTGGAAAACAAGGACATACTACCAACATGTGCCAAATCAAAAAAGGTAAGCAACCGAATGTCACTAGGTCTAATGGTTATTGTTACAATTACAATAAGTATGGTCACACATCTAATCGATGTAGGACAAAGTCTGTTAGCAATTATCAGAAAGAAAAAATTCAAGGGGTTTTGTAAAAACTGCAATAGATATGGACACAGTACCAAGAAGTGTTGATTTAAGCAGAAGAACTATATGTGGTCCTCACACCGAGCAAATACTAAAAGCTACCGAACTTACACAAATCCTAACCGACAGTATACTACAGTACCATGGGATTACAATACAAGGATATGGTGTGAATGTTGTGGAAGATATGGACATATAAGTACCAACTGCTTTATAAGGTTTGGAATGAACAACCAAAGATCATGGAGAAATCCTGGTATGGCATGTTTTCATTGTCACAAAGTTGGACACTTGGCCAGAGATTACAAAGATCAACCCAGAGGAGATACTGAGGAAATAAGAAGCAAATTACAGATGATTTGGAAAAAGAAGGAAAATTTGTCAACTAATGAAGAAAGCACCTTACCTACCGAGTTAGGTGCATCTATTTCAAATTAATCGGTAAAGGTATGAAGGAACTGCATTCTCTCAAGGTTATATCTTAACAGTTCCTATTTTATCATGTACTTAATTCCAAAATTTGCATAGCTAAGATGCAATAGCAAGTTTGAAATTTTATCTAGTCTTTTGGAGTACCAGAGAAGTCAGTAAATGCAGGAAGCCTGTCTAGTCGGTAAAAGCATAAAAAGGAAGGTAATCGATTTAAAGGAACCAAGTGCATTTAATGTTTTCTGACCTAACTGCATGGAGCCTGATAAGGTAAAATGTGTACTTAAAGCCTTTTGCGCAGTCATTTTACACTTACCAAGTTTTCAGAAATCAGAACTAAGTGATTCAAAGGCGATCAAACTCCTCCCGAGAAAATTTCAAGGTATTTATTCATCAATCTCAACGCATTTTTCAAGCAAGTCAACCGATCATATTAGTTGAGAATACTTGCTTTATATTTACTAAGTGGAAAGTGTTTGCTGGTTAAGTTTCAAACCCTAATCTTTTTTCGTTAGTAATTATCCAAAGTTTGAAATGGCTCCAAAGATTCAGAAACTTGTTGTTGTTGAAACCATTGAGAAGCACTCACTGAAATATTCCTTACCTCCCAAAGTAGCATCCGAACCCGATGATAAAACAGCATTTTCTCTCATTCTGGATAGGGTTCTATTGGTTGAGGATGTCAGATTCTACACTAAGTGTCATGTTGAGGAACTAGGTCATATTGAGATCAAGGACACGTATGATGAATTATGCACCGATGGAAATCTGGATAGCAAATATGAGCATATCAAAGTCAAGGGATTGACCGAAGCCCTAACCTACCCATGAGTCTTCAAACCTCAATGGGTTAAATTTGTTTTGAGCAGAGTTCATGATGACTTTATGTGGTTAGAGGAGCAACCATTCAAAATCATCAAGGAAATCATCCACTTAATCACCTGATACCCTATATTTGACCATGCCCAAGCTCAAAAAATGATTTCACAGAAAGAATTGATCACTTTAACCGGAGTTGAATCTAATTGCAGAGGTCTGAAATTGAATAATGTTATAGATGCAGAGCTGAAGTTTGCAATTAGAGTCATAGGTTATTGTTTCTTTCAGTCGGCAAGGGAAAATAGTGTACCATGTGCAGTTGTTGATTTAGCATACAAAATTGTGAAAAAGGGTATGAAGATTGACCTATGCGAAGTGTTGTTGAAAAATCTTTTTGAAAATCTCAACACCATAAGGAAGCCGAAAAAGAACAACTCGACAAACACACTAAAGTTTGGGTCACTCTTCGTATGCATGTTTTTCTGTTTTCAGAAATTCTTTCCATCAGTCGGTAATGTAGTTTGGGAGCTACATCGACCAATCACCCATCAAATAAATGACTTCATCAATCAGCTAGGTGATAACTTCAATGAGATAATGGATGATTACTTTAGCAAATTTCAGGAAAAGATGCATAACAGGCACAGAATACCACCCCAGTTAGTGGAGAAATACAAGGATAATATATGTTTTGAAGTGGACACCGATTACTGTTATGTCAATGTAGTAGAACCAAGAACTCAATCCTTGTCACCTATGGGTTATGAGATTGATTCTGACATTACACAGCAGCAGATAGATGTCTTTCTTGCACTTTCAAGGCATGCTACCAAGATCAGGTATGGTACCTATGAAGAGGTCAAAGAAAAAGTTAAGATGAGCATTGTAGTTCCTAAGGCTACAAGGAAAGAAACCAAAATGATCAAAGTATTAACAGAGAAATTTGGAGAAGGTTCTTCCTCCACTCCTATCAAGAGTGATCAAGTCATCACTGAGGAGGGATCTAAAGCCCAAGAAGCAGTAATTACATTGAGCACCAAGTTGCCAAAAGGCAAAATTTTGAAAAGGAAGAAACAAGATACATCACAAGTATCACCTACTCCTCCAGTGAAGCGCCCCAATACAAGATCATCTGCAGTGTCACCGAGTAAGAAGCAGAAAAATGTTGCAATGCCTAAGGTAACAAAAACTTATAAGAAGTCTACTCGGAGACTCATCTTGAATAAAGAGTCAAGTGACACCGAATCTAAAGACGTAAGAAAATTTCAGATTGTTAAGAGCACAAAGAAAGATGTACATAGTGTTGATAATTTTTGTGCAAATCTAAAACAATATGGTGGATTTGGAGCATTCAGATATGTAAAATATGAATCCAGAACTGATGCAGAAAAGAGGCAAATTGAAGAAGCTTTAATTTGCACACTTCAAAAATTTTGATTAGTCCCATTGGAAGTAACTAATTCTCTTCCAAAAGAATTGTACTTACACATTGATAACAGGTGGAAATATGCTATGGACTCAGAAAAGCAGATGAGAGAAAGAAGTCTAGTACATCTCTTTCTAGACATGTCGGTAGATGAGATAAGTGAACATCTAAAAAACTACCAGGCAAACTTCCTAGTCAAACAAAGAGCCTTGAAATTGATGAATGGCCTTTATCTTGAAGTAGAGAAAGAGACAAAAGAAAAATGGCAAGAAATTTTTCGAATCAAGAATGCTGATGAGAAAGGTGAAGTTGAAATAGTTGATATCACCGAGCAAGATCCTACTGGTACTATACAACTTGATGAGGATATCATGGACACCGAGGTACAGGAACAGGAGATGATAGAAGGGAATGCCTATGCCAAACTGGTATCAAGTGAATTAGTTTTGGAACAAGTCAAGTCCTATCCTCTGGTAACTCAGCATGTTTCAACCGAGACACCTCAGGACACTAAACAAGGCAAAGAGGGTTAACAGTCTACCAAAGGAGAAGCTACTTCTCATACCACTGGGGTACAGACTTCTCAAGCCCCAACAAGCACTGAAACTGTTGCCACCGAGACCCCAAGCAAGGAATCACCGAAGGCTACATCTAAAGCTAAAGAAACCGACAAAAGTGTTGCCTCTACCGAGCAACCTACCAAGGGTGAACAAGCCTCCCAAGCCATTGTACTGGTTCAACTGATGAAAGCCTCATCATCTAAAGAGAAGAAAAAAAAGAAGCATAGTTTCAAGCTAGATCTATCAAAGCCGATTGTGTTGCCAAATGTAGACATTTCAAAACTAAAAGGGCATGCACTCATTGAATTTGGGGAACTATGCAAATCCAAAGCAGAACAAGAGAGACCAATGGCTATATAGAAGAAAAACAAAGTACTTCAGAAGGTTAAAACATTATTAACAGAAATGCTACCTGAAGTTACCGTGACAAAAGATGCAACCATTCATATTCAACTAGATGAACTCCTCACTAAAATAGAAGCATATGGAGTAGACGTGTCTGAATACCTGAGAAAATTGAAGGACAAAGAGCTCACTGCCAAAATGATTGAAGAGGTACAGAAAGCCATTGCTATCGGTAAAGTTAAGCTAGTCGGACTCATTGCTGAGTTGTCCCCTCAACTCAAACATATTCTTTATTTATTTCAAAAGCTCTGTACATTTTCTTTATTCATTAAAGATATCAAGAATAAAACCAAAGTTATTGAAAAAGAGATCACCAATCTCTCAAATAAATTGACCACCAAGCCCAATTCTATTCAGAATTTCTATAACAAGTTATAATCTCTCATGGCTCAACAGTTGGAACTTCAGAATGAAGAGCACAAAATAAGAATGGATGTCATGACTCTTCAAACCTTATTCATTCCACACTTGTCCTTCGTCCAAGAGCAGATTAACCGAGCTACCTATTTATCCACTCAACAAGAGGGAAGCACTTTAGATGGTCTGATTTCACTGTTAGCTGATATTATAGCTCAGAATTCCCTAATGGATAGTGTCAAGAGTGCCCTTACTAGTGCTCTCACTGATGCTCGAACTAAGTACAAATCTATTTTTGATCAGTTGCCTCCATCGAATGGTAACTAGTTTTGATGTTTGTCAAAAAGGGGGAGTATAGTGTATACAAGAGGAAGTATGTCGAGCAGATCAGAGTATTCGAATGTATAGGTAATTTTGATAAGGGGAGCAGTGAATATAGAATAGTAAAGCTACATGCAAAATCAGAGTTATGTACAGTATATTGATAAGGGGAGTATATCTAAGTATACTATTTATTGACAATTGTATATACTATCAGTTTAGACAAATTTTGTAAGTATATAGATTTTTGAGTTATGACTTTGAAAAGAGTTTTGTCAAACATACCAAACTAATGTCAAAAGGGGAGATTGTTACTATTTACTAAGTTGTCATTAGTTTTATGTCCAAAGTCATCCTATATACTCTACTCGGTTAATACTACCGAAATATTCAGTCAGTTACAGAAGAAAGGAGTCACAGAGTTAAGTATACACCGAGTTGTCTACCGAGTAACGCTTTATGTCTACCAAGCAGCAAAGATGGTATACCAAGTTAATATGAACCGAGTGAAATGTGTTACCAAATTCATTGAACCTGGACACATATGTGGAAACGTGTTACAAGATCAAGGAACAGGGAACCGTTATCGCATAGGAAATTGCACCTTAAGATTTTGTATGATTTTGAGGATATCTATCCAATGAAATAATTTGTATGGTTATTCATTCGATGAATCATGTTTGTAAGATCAAAGCATGAATAGATCACCATCATAAGAGATCTATTTATACAGCATGAAATGAGGATCAGAAAGTATGAAGCAAGACATGTGTGATAGATAAGTTGAAAGGAAAAATCATGAGAAAGCACATTGTGTTGTGACTGTTATGACTGATAGAGATATTCAGAGGTCACCGAAAAAGATTTCAGAGAATAGTTAAGGAATAGAGTAAACAAAAGGGTTTACCGAGTTGATAAATTAATTACCGAGGTATGCTATGAGAAAGGTAATTTCATATTGAGCACATAGAATCTGTTATAACATTTCAGATGTGAAGTTGGAGATATTTTGTAAAGATTTTGATTGTATTATTTTGAGTTGTAAGAGAAACCTTTAACAGGGTAAAAGACTCTAACAAAGTCTATAAATTGTAAAGCCTTTAACCAAGTACAGCATTTAGTATAAGTGTTGTAAAATCCTTTAGCAAGGTAGATCTAAAGATCTTGATACTCCTAACAGGGTAAGCTATCAGAAATAGCTAAACATGTAGCTCTAACCGAGCAACCTTTATTATTGCAGTAGTGAAGTTGTGGGTGCCATCCCCACCGCAGTTTTTCTCTCTAACAAAGAGTTTCTACGTAACCAAAATATATGTGTTATGGAGTGAAACATGTATGAATGTTATTTATATGTTTTAGCTTTATATTATGTTTCAACAATATTCAGTTTATGCTTAACAGTAAAGTTTTTGTTTAAGAAAAGTTTTGAAGTACTAATTCACCCCTCCCCTCTCAGTACATTAGCTTTCCATATTGGACCTAACATAAGTATTGCAATATACACTAAAATTAATCAAACTCTCTTGAAAAACATAATGAAATTGAATAACAACATTCCAAAATCAAATGAATCAAATGTTGGGAGAACCAACACCAGAAATCACTAAAACCGTCAAAATCAAGTATATAGCAAAAGTACAGACTCAGAAAACTGACACAAAAATTGACTGACAAAGTAAAACATCAGAACATCGCTTTCAAAAAAAACATTAGGGCATTTACTTAGAACTTTGATGCTCATACAAAATACTTTAGCACATATCCTTGACTGATTAGCACTTATGATAGAGAGATTAGCACATGAAACAAATAGTATGGTACATATAGTATTCAGTATAGCGCATTTATTAACAAGAATGACACATACGATGATTATAGTAGCACATTTAGTCAAAAAAACAACGTGTATAGGATACAAAATAGCACATTTACGAGAGAGTATGGCGCATACGCCCAGACAAGTAACACCTAAGTTCACCAAACTAGTGCATTTGAAATAGAGAACTAAAAAACATCTCAGACACAAGTAAAAATTATGATTAAGTTCAAAAAATATTGTGAATAGATTCTAACTTTGAACCAAGTGAAATTAAAGCATAAAAACCATAATACATAATACAAAGTCTGTAGACATCCGCCTAAAAGATCACAGTAGAATACAGAATGCAAATTTCATTTGTGGCAACTAAGATTGAAAATCCAAATCATATCAACATAGCACACTAAGGTTTTTCCTATGGAAATAACAATCTGGAAATTCCTCCCAAGCACAAATGTGGAAGGCTAAACACAAGCTAAAATCTTTGGAACATAGCCCCTTCACCAAAAATTACATAGCCTTCATTCAATTATGAAATAAGGTAAAAGAATACAAAATCATGTTTCCTCTAACACAGTCCTGAAAGCCATTTACAACAAATGCATCCCCAAGGCCAAATTTCCATCAACCAAAATAATATAACTTTAAATATAATTTGCATAATACACACAAATATACATTTATGCACACATGGTAAATAATCTTTCATAGACAATCTTTCCTTTCAAAATAAAAAACATAAACCATTGGGATCAAAATCACCAACCTAGAAAGTTGAAGCAATTGTCAACTAAATTTGGAGAAGAATTTGAAAACGCCAATCAAACTCAAATCCAACAACAAGGCAAATCCAAAAGCCAAGCTTCAATCCTCCAAAGTTCATAGAAAATCCATCCAAGATAAAAAAATTCAAAAAAAAAAAGAAAAATCAATAAATTCTCCAGCCAAATAACCCCCAAGAAAAATCAAAAATCCATATTTAAAATTAATCCCCCAAACTATACCTCATCACAACCCTAAACAAAATAATAAAATTAATAATAAACTTTACCAACCATTTCAAAACTCAAGGTAAGATATTATTTAATAATATTATCCTCCAAATTCAACCAATAGGAGAAAAGGGTAAGTAAAATAAACAATAAATCCAATAAGTAAAAAGAGGTAAAAAATTAAATAAATTAATAAGAGAGAAGAGTAGGTAAATTAATAATAAAGCAAATAAGTAGAAAGGTTAATTAATTAAAATAACCCATAAATCAAATCAAATAATAAAAATGCTCAAACAAATAAAAAGCCTCAACATGACAATTTATTTAATTATAACCCTCATAAATAATTATGTTTATATTAGTACCAACCAAATTAATTTAAACATTAACAAACCATATAAATGAACCAATTAATAATTTAATTAATAATCACAACTCCACAAAGCATCCCAACTTAGGATAAAATAAAATACCACATAACACCTGACAAGGCAATTCTAACCAAGACACTAGAACTGACAAACCTAGAGTGTGTGATAGGGCCTCATGTCAACTCCAATCAACTTGCCATTGGGATTTAAGACACGCTTAGAGCTATGAAACTAGGTGGAGTTTATGTCTAGCACCTATATACTTGTACAACACCAATGTCTACACAACAATGTATACCTCGCATATAACATGAAATAATTAGACAGGTGAAAGAGAATCACAACATCAAACCCTACTCGTAAACGAGTGGTATAACATCATCTCTTTCATGAATACAATGATAATACAATCATGACAATCATAATACCATCAATAACATTATCAGATCTTATAAATCATGGAGTAGGGTTAGCACACAACATGACATCATCCCAAGTGAATATAAACCCCCACAACATTTAATGAGTGCTCACTAATATCCAACATATGTCCATCATCATAATAGTCCTAAACATATATATGCATCATCATCCAAATGAAATCATAATATTCCAACTATCAATATGCAAAGTCTAGCATCAAACTATAAGTATACAAAATATAATAGAGTCATAAGTATCAATCAAAAGCATCATAATATGTTTGAACTAGGTCTATAAAGTCTATTGATGCATGAAAGAAAAGATGAATCAGAGAGGGGCACTATGTTCTCCCCCCCCTTTTCCTAGGCTTACTCCTAGAAGCCTAAGAATAAATAGGGAAAGAGCTCTCTCATTCACGGTGCATATGCCCATGTCATCGAAGACTCATCATTTGGGTCTCATTAGACCCTTAATTGCTCCATATCAAACAACCCCTAAGGGTTATCCCTCGATGCTATAGAATGTGCATAGGCTCCAAAGAAAGTTGTCCATCCTCTACCTGCAAGGCATTCCAATCCAAAACATGGGTTACATCAAGAAAATATGGCCTCAAAACTAATACATGAAATACATCATGGATGCAAGACAAACTGGGTGGCAAGGCAAGATGATAAGCTATAGGACCGATCCTCTCCAAAACTTCAAAGGGTCCAAAAAAATAGGGTGCCAACTTAGAGCCTTTTTCATATCGGATAGGACTCTTTCACGGATGAATCCTCAAAAACACCTTGTCTCCCATAGAAAACTGTCAATTTACACAATGAGCATTTGCATACTTCTTCTGCCTATCCTGTGCTACCACTAAATGCTCTCAAATACAAGCCATCTACTGCTCCATCTCTTGTAACATCTCTAACCCCAAAAGAGATACCAATCAAACTATGATAACCATTATTGTAAGAAAACTCCACCAAATATAGGTAGTCCTCCCATCACGATTATCGGTCAATGACATACATCCAAAGCATATCCTCTAGAACCTGATTAACTCTATCAGACTAGCCATTTGTCTTCGGATGGTATGTTGAACTAGAGTTCAACTAATCTCCTAAATCATGTTGAAGAGAAGTCCATAATATTGAAGTAAACACAGGATCTCAATCCGATATAATCCGACAAGGAATATCATACAACATCACAATCGCCTCCATGAGAACTCGAGCCAATGTCACTAATGTGGAGGAAGATTGAATCAAAGAGGTATACCACCTTGGTCAACCTATCAATGGTGACCATGATAGCATCATGTCAACAATTAGACATCGACAATCCAATAATAAAGTCCATTGAAATGATATCCCATTTCCAATCTGGGACCAGGTTCAACGGTAACAAACCAGTGGGATGTTGATGCTTGGCCTTCACCCATTGACACTCCAAACATCGAGACACAAAATCTACTATAGCATGCCTCATGTTGGACAAATTTACAACTGTCAAAGATCCGTGTGCATCTTCTTGACTCTTGGATGTGTCGAGTGAGGTACACGATGTGCCTCTGTCAATATCATAACATGGAGCCCCTCTAAAGGTGGAACATAAATACGTCCCAAATGATGAAGAATACCATATGGCTCCAAATAATAGCCTACAAATCTCCTCTCAATGACTCTCCCTGAAGATATCTCTTCTCTCACCTCCTGGTACCAAGAATCCAAAGGAAGTGCAATAAAAATTTGACTCCTTAAATCCACGTTGAAATTCATCATAGATAACTAATGCCTTCTATGAATCAACACATCTATTACAACATTCACCTTCCCCTGAATGTAATTAACTTCAAAATCACACTCACAAAGAAACTCGATCCATCGACTATACTTGGCATTCAAGTTTAGCTAAGTAAAGATATAATGCAAACTACGATGATCACTATGCAACTCAAACCAATGCCCAATAAAAATGTTCCTCCATCTCACCAAAGCATGAACAACTTTCCCTAACTCCAAATCATGAGTGGGATAATTCAACTCATGATCTTTGAGTTTTCAAGACTCATAGGTAATTACGCATCACTTCTGCATAAGAAATTCTCCCAAACCCTCCATAGAAGCATCAATATGCACAACAAAATCTCCTACTGGATCTGGCACTACTAAAATGGGTGCACTAGTCAGATACCTCTAAAGGACTTGGAAAGCTATCTCACACTAATCTGACCAAACAAACTTCTTTCCTTTCCTCTAAAGAGAATTGATTGGATGAGATTTCCTCAAAAACCCTTGAATAAACTGAAAATAATACCCTACAAGGCCCATAAAAGTGTAAACTTTTTCCATATTAGTAGGCAATGGCCAATCCATAATTGCCTGAACCTTAGAGGGATCCATTTGGATACCCTCTGCTAAAATAACATGGCCTAGATATTTCACTTCAATCTGAAAGAACTCACACTTAGCCAAATTGGCATACAGTTGATTCTCACAAAGGTACTGCAACACCTTTCTTAAAGGCTCCTCTTGCTACTCTACAGTCCTCGAATAGATCAAAATGTCATCAAGCAACACAAGTACAAATCTCTCAAGATAGATCCTAAAAGCTCCATTCATCAAACTCATAAAAAATGAGGGCACATTGGTAAGCCCAAAAGGAATCACCATAAATTCATTTTGTCCATAACGAGTGTGAAAAGTTATCCGATGAATATTTTCCTCATGAATCTACAACTAATGATACCCTGACTTAAGATCTATCTTAGAAAAAACCTTATCATGCTTAATCTAATTAAAAAGATCATCAATCCTCAATAAAGGATAATGATTCTTCACTGTCACCTTATTCAACTACCAGTAATCTATGCACAAACAAAGAGATCCATCCTTCTTCTTAACAAAAAATTATGATGCTCACCATGGAGAAACGCTAGGATGAATAAATCCCTTAGCTAGAAAATCTTCCAACTATGACCGCAACTCACTCAACTCCTAAGTAGTGATCCAATAAGGTGCCTTATATATAGGCTCTGCTCTGGGAACTAAGTCTATCCAAAAATCAATGTCATGCTTATGTGGCATACTTGGAATCTCATTGGGAAACACATCTGAAGACTCATGAAGAATAAGATGATGATGAAGGAGATCATTTCAACTCTCTCCTTCATTTATATCATTCACTATTACTGCAAATAGATGGCATCCTTTCCATACATACCGCTTCAACTGTATAGAAAAAATCATATGAAGAGAAATGCGTCATTGCATGCCCACAATCTCCACTCTCTCACCATGATCATCAAGGAACTGCACCCTCTTGTGATGGCAATTAATCCCAATATGTGCCTCAAGCCAATCCATGTCGAGCACAACTCCATACGACCCCAAACAAAGAACTTGAAGGTCCATAGTGGTCGAACAAACTCTTAAATCCAACACACAACCTCAAACAAAGGAATCCACTGCCACCTTGGAACTTGAAGCTAACTCAACCTACCACTTATTGACTTGTTTTTCCACCAAAATCTCACATACTCTACTAAACATGGAGAGATAAAGGAATCTAAAGTGCCTAAATCAAACAATAGTGAGAAAGAGATACCACCTATCCCACCTATCGTCTCTATAAATGTACCTTGATGCTCAACCTTATGGTTATCAACCACTAGAAAGACTTGGTGAGACCTCCCTACATCACCTACTATAGGCTCTAAAGTTGTTGGCCTCTGGCAAGACATCTGTGATGATCACTGAGGGCAATGAACTACAATAGGACCCTATTGACCATGTGTGAAGAAACCTCTTCTACTAAAACCTCTGCTAATTGAAGGTGCATTGGAATACTAGAAACTACCTATGTTGGAGTTCTTCTGAGAACACTACACTATCTGAGTGACATAATAGCACTTATGGTATTGCCAATTATAATCCTTACTTGTCTGAGAACTACCACTATGAGCATAATTCTAGCCCTAGAACTTCTTCTGCTACTGATGTTGTCCAACCTTGAATGATGGAGGATGGCTCCTAGTGGATCCTTCTCTCTATGACAGTATTCCTCTCGCACCTAATCCTAAAGCTAGAGCACTACCAATCTGCACTCCTACCTATCCATCTAATGCCATAGCCAAATTCTCCTCAACCAATATCGCCTTCTCCATGGCTACCTCCATAGTCTTGGGTTCAAAGACCCAAACTCCTCCATTGGGCATTAAGGCCCCTAACGAAATGTTGCACAAGCATGACCTCATCATCCACTATCCCCAAATAATGCTTAAGTTCAATGAACTTATGCTCATATTGCTCAACTAACATAGCAATCTACCTCAAACCATGGAACTCATCCACCTTCTTCTGCCTCCAAAGATATGATAGAAAACAAGCATGAAACCACTCCTGAAACATCTCCCAAGATACTAATGCAATATCAAAATCAAGTTTTTTCTCCTTGATATGCTACCAAGTGGACACAAATCCACATAGATGCATAATAGCACACCTAGTCTTGGTGTTACTACTATAGGGATGCATAAAAAAACACCTACCTAAATCCACAAGCCAATTCTTTGCCTCTATCCCACTACTAGATCCACCAAAAGTAGGAGGTTGAGACCTAAGAAGATCCCTCATATGCCTTGCTAAAATTGTATCTTGATCTAGTACAACACCATTTATCCTTTGATACGAATGCTTTCACTCTCTCTCTCTCTTGCATAGCTCTATCCTAAAGACCAGAATTATGAGACTCCTTCTAATTATCATCCTATCTTAGTCCCAAATGTGCAAGAAGCTCCTAAATACTATTGACAAACTGAGGAACTCTGTCATTACCCTATTGATTCTTACCCTAGGTTTCTTCTTCCAGTCAGTCATGCTATTGTTCCTCCTAATGAGCCTCTTCAAAAATGCTTGAATGAGGATTCCATCGAATACCCACACGGTTGCCTTGCCCATAGCCTCTACCCCTATGAGGCATCTCATCTAAAAAAGATGCAAAGCAGCTATAAGACATGATCTAGGGCATCTACTACAAAAACATACTAGCAAGGATAACCTCACGGTTAACCCCTGCTACTCTACTGCTATGCACAATGGGCTTAGCATGAAAACAGAGTACCTAGTGTATGAATATGGGCTCTCATACCAGATGTAATGATTGCTAAGAATACCCTAGAGAAACTAACCAACTAACTAAGAAAATAGAGAAAAAAAAAATTTTAAGAACAATTACAATACATATATTAACTACACATGATCATTCCAGCTTCTCAACCTATACTTCTTCCATCACATAGTCTCTCCTAACATTTTTGTAAAGAGCATTCTCTTCTTGCTGAGTAACTTCATCCTACTATAGCTAAAAGGTTGCAATAAATTTCATGGAGACTCTTTGATCATTAATCATGTCTTACATTGTTTCCAAGTTTCAATTTTAGTAATTTTCTTAGAGTCCCTCCCGAACGAAGCCATTTTACAAAACCAAATATAAGGATAAAAAGGAGGTCCCTATTTTGGTGGAGTTAAATGGGGCATGTTGTGAACAAGCACAACACACCCAATACAAAAATATGGATCACTTCAATAATTACATCTCATTAAAATATGGTACGATTGAAAGAGTTATATGAAACATAACATAAAATGAAAAAAATGGTGATTTTTTTTTTATTGATTTAATAAAGATAATTTTATGTCTTATAAAGATGGATTGAAAATGAGAAATGGATAAAGGCTATAAATGATGGAGCACAATTAGTTGAAAAAAATAAAACCTCAAATTTATTAACCATTATGTAGTAGGAAAGGATTCTAATTGAGTCAAATGGACTTTCGAGACTTGAATTATACTATAAATGCTAAAACTGATGATGAAAATAAATATTGACAGTAAATGGTTATTCATAGTTTTTTATTACTTTATCAAGAAAAGGGCCACGAACCCTTACAAAATAGCAAAACCAGAGAGAAATAAAATAGCCTTATGCATCACATAGCTAGGAAACCATACAGAGAAAAGAAGGTAGCCCTCATAAGTAATAAAAAACAACATACAAATGTAGCTGTCCATAATAAGCCTACCATACTGTCTCCATCAAAACCTAAGAAATACTAACATATAACTGATAGAAGTCCATATTAATGACAATACCCATATTGAAAATTAATAATAATAGTCTTAGACGGCTCACAAGCCCATTTAACCATAAGTCTAGAGACTTCAAAAAGAGCATAATTGACCAAAAGTAGACATAAATAACACTATCTAAACTAGTATTCATATCTAAAACTAGCAAAAAAAGTAGCACCACCCACATAGTAGACTAATCTTCACTAAGGAGATTACAATTCCTAACTGCTCTTTCCCAACTTTAGGGCTTGTCACATCCTCCTTCTACTCGTATGCCTATGTGTTGTCTTTTCCTTGAAATGTTTTTCTATTCTTCTTCATTCAGCTTTGTCCTTAAACAAATCCCATGGTTGCTTTCCACATTGCCTCGTCAATTATAACACAGAGGGAATTCAAGGCATCTCGCATCAACCAATATCCCTATCTGTCTTCCTCCACCTTCACCTCAAGATTCATGACCTTAACCTAGAGGTCAATAATCTATCTTTTCAACTAATTAGGACTAATCTATTCCGTATCAATAGGGGAGTATTGGGAACATGATTGGTGCATATTATTGCTGCTAGGATATGTTGTTGTCATTGATGTCAACATATTCATGTGATTTATTGCTCTAGTGATTGCATATTGGTTTATTGGGATCATGGTTTGGTATATGGAGTATTTCTAGTGTCATTACATCCTTCTGTATTGATTTTTGTGATTCAGGAAGCTTAATTGATCATATCATATGATCTGATTTACAGTTTGGTTTTTTATATCAGAGTTTTGCAGAGTTCGGTATTTCCTTCGGTATATTTTGGTGTGATCAGATCTTGAGCTGATATTTTGGGAGATTGTTTGGGATATTCATATGTATCTTCATTTCAGATGGTTCATGATTTGATGCTCCAGAAATTACCTTTCTTTGTGATAGTTGTTGTTTGAGTGGTCTTGAGATTCAGATGTTGATTGATGAAGATTTGATAAGTGGTGATAGTGCAGCTGTTACTGATGATTCTAATGTGCTTGCTGGTGTTTCCTAGTCATGTCCTATTTTTTTCATGATCTGCATTGATCGGTGTGTGATTTTTTGGTAATTTTCATGATCCGGTGATGTTCTTCGTGTTATGTGGTATTCTTGGTGGTGTAGTGTGTTGTGGTTGATCTTGGCGAGATTTTTGGTGGTGTTGCATATTTGGAGATTTGTTTTAGGTCCATTTTATCATGTGATGCCCTCCTAAATGGCACAAGATTAGTTTAAGATCAAAGAACACAAAATCACAAGATGTTAGAGTTAATCAATCAAAAACTGAAACAATGAAGGCATTCCAAAAGAGACACTAAAAGAAACATGCTAAATATATCTAATAAATAGAACAAATGATCATGAGACATCTCCAACTGCCTCTTAGCATGGCCTTAGCTTCTTCTCCCTTGTTCCTCTCCTCTCCAAGTTCCAAAATAGTGTAGCTCTCAGCAGCTTTTTGCACTATGGATGCTTATGGAGGATTGAGATTTGTATAATAGCTCCAAATATGAAATGAAAAGCTAATAGTAATGCTAAAATGATGTATTTTAACTAAAAAGACAAGATTTAGTTATGCTATGCTAAAATGCTCTCTAAAATGGCTATAGTCTAAATGCTTACAAGTTTTCAGGATCTGGATTATGAAGGAATGGGCTCTATTTATAGGAAAAATGGAGCAATGAATGGCCAGGATTGAATGGTTCAATCAAGGGTCAAGCTTGAAAGTTGGGGATCCATGTGCACAATTTGCACCAATGAAATGGTGACAAGTGTCAACACAGGATTGGGTTGAAAGAAAGGGGTTGGAGGCATTGAATGCCTGAGAAGACTTCATGGTTATCTAAAGGCTAAGGGTCAAGCCTAAATTAGGATTACCCACTGGATTAGGAGTTAATCCAAGGATAAACCTTTGTGCAAATGATTAAGAGATAATCATGGTCAAAGCATTAATGACCTGATGAGACCCTTGGGTTGGGTAGAGGTTGAGTCAAAACAAATGTTTTAACCATGTGGGAGGGTTTGGGTTAACCATTAATGGTTATTGGAGACTTTGTGGATTAAGTGGTTGAAAGTTGGAAGCCTTTAATGGCTATCAAAGACTTTGAGGATTTAAGTGGTTGAAGGTTGAAAACCTTCAATGGTTATCCAAGACTTTGGGCCATTTGAGAAGTGACTCCATTTTGCTTAGGAATGTGACAATAATTAGGGGATGGATTAAGTTAATTAGGAAGGGGGTTAGAAGAATCTAGAAGGGGATTAGATTTTGCAAGTGGATTTGGTGGGTGAGGGAAAATAGGATTTTATTTAAAATAAAAATTCATTTATTTCAAAATGTGTGCAAGTTGCATTTGTAGGAAAATGCAAGTGGGGTGGGGATAATGATTTAAATAAATGTTTTATTTAATTTATTTAAAAGAGGAATAGGGGGATTTAATTAAATAAATAGATTTTATTTATTTAATTGATTTGTATTTGGTTTAATGAATTAATTAAAATAAATTGAATAATTTATTTAATTAATAGAAGAATGTTTGGAGATGAATTAATTAAATATTAATTTAATTAATTGATGGCTAGTGGATTTTTAATCAAATAAATACGAAATATTCATTTAATTAAAGTGGACAGATTTGTGTGACTACATTTGCCCCTCTTTGAGACAGTGCAGTTTATCGCATCGTTTCAAAGAAAGAAAAACTGGTGTGAAGAAATGTCCCATAAAATGTAAATTTAATGGGTGGTATGCCCCCTCGAGAGATGGACCGAAAAATTTTGAAAAATCGGGCGATCTCTCGAAAAAGAATGAAAATTGGCAGGGTGGTAGGAGAGAAGAAGTTAGGCATACTGGGGAAAAATAGAAGAAAACGGGGGAAACATGGAGAAATGGGGGGCTCGGGAAGTTCACGGGGACCACGGCGATGAGCGGGGTGAAGTTACGGTGACGTCGGGGGGTATAAATGGGGTGAAAGGGGTGAAAACAGGATCATTTGTGACCGCGACCAGTTGAAATCTATAGCTCTGACAGTGACATTTGGAGGAGCAAGGAGGAGCGACGATGTCGTTTCCGATCACCGAGCACCGATTTGAGCGAGTCCGCCGGTACCAGCGCCCAGCCGACTATGGACCAGCGGTACGCAAATTCGAAAACTCACTTTTTATGCATTTTTGGTATGTTTTTAGCTAAGTCCAAGTCAAGTCGGAGCAAGAGCGCTGGAACTAGGTTTTTAGCGCTTTTGCTCCATGAATTAGCGCTATTGTGCCGCAATAGCGCTTTTGTAGCCTAGTTTTAGCGCTTTTGCATTAATTTAGCGCCTGTGCAAGCAAGTTTGAGCGCTTTTGATAAATTAGCGCTACGGTAGGGTCAATTGAGCGCTATTGATTTTTAATAGCGCTATTGTATAGAGGTTTTAGCGCTTTTGATTAATTAGCGCTATGGCGTAGTTAATTGAGCGCTATTGACAAGAATAGCGCTATTGTAGAGTGGTTTTAGCGCTTTCGTTTTTGTAGCGCTATTGGAGGGCTGTTTGAGCGCTATTGATGTTGTTGTAGCGCTATTGTACAGAATGAGCGCTTCTGTAGGTTAAATAGCGCTTTTGCTTTAGGATAACAAGATGCCCCAGTTTTGGACAAAATAAAACTCCGGATGCCTAATGATTGATGGATGGTGAGGTGAAGTGGGAGTTGTTTTGAACCATAGCAGCCCGATGAGACTTAGGTCATTTGTTAGGAGAAATGCCTGTTGAAGTCTAGGCGGCCATGATTACTTACCTGTTGAGACTCGAAGATACTTGATCAAAGTATCTGATGATAGTCTAGGTTTAAACTTAAGAAAGTTTGATAACAAAACAACTGATGGTGGTTTGATGAATGTCTATGTGCAGGAGGATCTACGCGTGTTGCAGTTACGCGAGCGCCACCCCGCGACACAGGGGTTGCGAGATCGTTTGACTCAGATCGAGATAGATTGTATTGCGGCTACTGGACTCTATGAGGTGATGCATATGCCCGTGATTCGGACGAATCACGGCCTGATTACAGCTTTAGCAGAGCGATGGCACAGTGAGACATGCACGTTCCATCTGGCGCAGGGCGAGATGACGGTGACTTTGGAGGACGTGTGGCGTATTCTTCGGATTCCGATTCGAGGGCAGCTGGTGACGTATGATCGATCCTGGGGGACAGTGTCTTGCCAGAGGATTTTTGACGAGGACGTATTCATTGATGATGGGTCGATTGCCTGGGAGGATATAGCGGCACTATATGAGCCCCTTCTAGCAGTTTTGTCAGGGATCGTGGGAGGACTTCTGTGTCCAGACAGGCGGTCACATGGATTGGCGGTCGGATGGGGACAGGTGATTGAGATGATGGTGACAGAGGGGACCCGATATGCCTGGGGGCCGTGCGTGCTAGCGCACATGTACCAGGAGCTGCACGAGGTAGTGTACAGAGGGCGGGGGTCTCTAGCAGTGGGTATGACGCTGCTGCATGTGTGGGCATGGGAGCATCTACCAGTGAATCGACCAGTGAGTCTGAGATTCCGAGCCGTGGATCAGCCCTATATGTTCATGTATAGTGGTATGATGAGCCAGCCCCACTTGGGGAAGCTAGAGTGGTGGCGGCGGGCATTAGATGATTTGGATACAATGATCTGGCGGCCATACTTGGAGTGTGAGCCATGGGAGGATGATGTGGAGGCACTACCTTATGTCTTCATGACCCGATTCCTCATTGGGAGGACCTCTTATCACGTAGAGAGACAGGTGCCAGGACGGGTTATGAGGCAGTTTGGACGGCAGCAGGGACTACCGAGCGGATCAGGAGAGTATGCTCGAGTTATTCGAGAGCGGTATGCATGGGGTCCAGTGCTACCGTATGATCAGGCATTGGCAGAGTTCCGGACATTGCAGGCGAGGCCATGGGATCTACGACCGAGGGTCGTTGATGCAGGGGTTACAGCAGAGTATACCCAGTATCGGGCGGCGCACCCGATCCGACGGATATCAGATCCAGCGGAGCCGATCCCAGCATTTGAGGATGAGAGGGGACGGGGACGGAGAGGAGGGCGAGGAGGAGGGGATGGAGGAGGAGGTGGAGTAGGAGGAGGAGGAGGAGGAGGAGGAGGAGGTGGAGGAGGAGGTGGTGGAGGTGGAGGAGGTTTGGGGATGCCGAGGCAGCGGAGAGGGAGAGGTGGACTACCTCTGCAGATATCACAGGGACCATTGATGCAGGGAGGAGTGCAGCTGAGTGGGAGGGGGATGGAGAGAGAGATCCTGATGGATACAGGTGCAGGAGAGGGTGGTGCAGGGGAGGGACCTAGTGGAGGGGGTGATACAGGTGTAGGAGCCATGGATATAGGGGAGTGTGGTGCAGGGGATCTGCGGGAGCATATGATAGGTTATTTGCAGACCCGGGTAGAGAGATTAGAGGCGGAGGTAGCAGCTAGAGATGTGCAGCTATTTGCACGTGAGTCAGAGCTGACAGTGGTGCTGCGGGAGAGAGATACTGCGGTGGAGAGATTGGCAGAGCTGCAGGAGAGAGTGCGGACTGGTGCACAGGGGCCTTCAGGAGAGGTTATGAGGGAGATACGGCGAGCACAGGGGGAGATAGAGTACTGGCGGGGGTTATATGAGCAGGTGGTACCGATTAGCCAGCGAGCTCTCAGTTACTCACAGATGCGGCAGGCCAGATCTGAGCGATCACAGAGGATGCAGAGCAGTGGGGGAGTGATGGGTCCTTTACGGCAGGATAGATCAAGAGATGTAGGAGGGAGTGGGGGTTCGATGAGGCCTCCACGGAGAGATGGATCAGGTGGTGCCGGTACCAGCGGTGGAGCAGGTAGGGGTGGGGCAGGTACAGCATCTGGCCAGAGCGGCATCTGAGAGAGCATTTTTGCATACATGTGTTGTATCATTGTCTATGTTTTGGACTGTATCTTGGATGGCTCTTGGTAGCCGATTTTGTAGACTTCATTGTACTCTGATATATGAGGAGATATATATGAGGAGATCCCATTTCGTGATGATATGCATGTGATGATGTATGGATGTTTATGCATGATGATGATTTATTGCTGAGATGTATATGTGTACATGTATGCATTTGATGAGATGTTTCATTCATGCATGTTTTTATGATGAGTTATGATGTGAGATACTGACATATGAATGCAGGTTTGATATGATTTTATGATGTATGTGAATTTTGATGTAATGCTTTATGTATGGAATGCCATGATGAGGATATATGCTTATGCTTGATGTATGAACAGGTTTTTTTTGGTATTTCCTATTTTGTTAATGATGCGATGATGTATATATGTAATATAATGATGCAATGATTTATGTGATGATGTAAATGCAATGGTTTTAGATGAAATGATATTATGTATGGATATGCATCTAGATGATATATGCTTATGTTTTCGATGGATGAACAAGATTTTATGATGTTTCCTGTTGCGATGATGAGACGATTTATGTGACAATGTTAATGCAATGATTTTATGTATAAATATGCAGCTAGATGTGTGTTTTAGATGAATGTAATATGGATAAACAAAATGTTTAAGTGCAAATGTTTATTTGATAAATGCAGATGAATAAACAAATGTAAAGTACAAGTGTTTATATGATAATGTGTTTTAAATGAATGCAAATGTAAAATGGATATATGAAATGGTATGAACGAATGTTTTGTAAACAAATGGTGTTTTATGAATCTAAAATGCGTTTAAAATATGTTTGTAAGTACAAATGATAATGGGATGATACTATAACTAATGAGTATAATAACTGCACCTAAATGTAATGATAATGAATGCAATGTGAATGAATCTTACAATGAGCATAAAAAGATACTTAGTAATGAATGAATGCATCTTTTTACTATAAAGAAATGTATGCAAATGATAAATGGTAAAAAGGTTAATAAAATGATAATGGATAATTGATATGAAATGAATGCTTATTAAATGATGCAATACAACCAAAGATAATTTGATCCCATGAATGAATCTAATTATTTGATGAAAATGATTGTTAAATGATAACTAATGTCAATAATGAACTATATGCAATGTTTTGAAAAATGACATGAATGGACGTAATGCAAGATGCACCTAAATGCAAGGATGATATGATCATGAGGAATGCAAGGTTTTTAAGACTTTGCATGATGCACTTGATGATGTATCAGAGTACTCGGTCGTGATTTATATCCAAGACCAGCTTAATTTTCTCATTTTTGCATATAAAAACATCTATATGAATAAGTAAACGGATGGGTGATATGCGACGGAATGCAATATATAAACAGATGAGATGAAATGATGATCCATAGTGCTCTATTTTCATCATTGAGCTTTAAAATGTTGGAAGAGAATACAAGCATCTTGACATAATGATTCAAGATGACCTGAGTATTTCTTTCATGGTTTTTAATATAGCAAGTTAATACAAACGACTTGATATAAGGGTCAAGTCGACCAGAGTATTGCTTGCGGAACAGACAAGGATTATCTCCTTTCGTGCATGACTTGGATCGTCCTCCTTGATCTTAGGCTGATCAGATCCTGAGACAAGTGCATACCGTACTAAGAAAATAAAACCTTTAGCCAATTTGGAGGAAGAGGAATCAAAGGATGAGCATTGTACCTGCAACCAAACAGTATATATACATAAAGAATAAAGAATATGGATCCTTGGTAATGGTTCATGTTCATATAGTCGAGGTATACGCTGTAGTCAGCAAGCCGTAGTGATCTATGACTGCATTTTGCATAAGATCACGTAGCTTAGTGAACTTCCCACGTAGACACCATTAGTACATGCCCCAGAACTTCATCGGAAATAATGCGCAAATGATACAAAACAATGCTGAAAGATCCCGATACTGATAAACAAACGATTGTACTCACAAATCAACCAAGTATTTGAGTGCTTAACATAATTTTCTTTGTCAAAGAAAACGTCACTTTTGTCTTTGTTTTGGTAAGGAAGGATGCATCCTTGTTTGAAAGACAAGTTTGGTTGTTGATGTGGATTGTGTGGTCGAGTGATAAGTGGTCATTTGTGTGAGTAATGTGTGTCAATGTTTATTTTGTATCTGATTGGATAAATATGTACAAGGTGTTGCCATGTTTTTGTGTGATTTTTGATGGGTTTTCCGATGTTTTTTGGATTTTGTGCAACAATTTTGAATGTTTTTGGTATTGTGAGAGTCATTTTTGAATGTTTTTGGATTTGGCGAGACATTTTTGAATGTTTTTGATATTTTCTGATGATTGCCTAAATGAAGAGCGTAATTACACATAAGACAATGTAGAATCCACTTCCATCACGAGGGTAAGGGTATGGCCCCCAGTTTGTAGACCTGACTATGAAAAGGTGGGATGCTAGACGCGTGGAGTACTTTCTTAATTGCAGATCAAATAACAAGCCATGGTTTGGATGGATGGATGTGTGTGTGCATGAATGTGATCGCAACGAGCCTGAAAGATACTGGAGCCATTGCCTTTACGAGTGGCACCTGTTTGCCAGGTTTTCACCATTGTACTTACACAAGGTGCCACCGGAGTGGTTGTTCACCGTTTGGATGCATGATTTTTCTTGAATTTTTGAATGTTTTTGTATTTTCTTCAGGACATTTTCTGAATGTTTTTGGTATTTTTGATGTTTTTGTGAATGTTTTTGGTATTTTCTGGTATGCAGGGGAGCCTGATGCTCTGTACACCTTAGGTATAAAACCGTTTGAGGTGCATGCTATTGATTGGATCTGCGAGCGGTTCTCCTTCTGGTGTAGCCAACTGATATGCCCCGGACCCGAACACAGCAGTGACAACATATGGGCCCAGCCAGTTTGATTCAAACTTGCCTTGATGTTCTCTGTTTGGTTGGTTGCGAGGATTCTCTCGTAGAACAAGATCGCCTACCTCAAATGTACGAGGTCTAACTCGGTGATTGTAACTTCTACTCATGCGCTGCTGATAGGCTTTGAGGTGATTGTATGCAGCTTGTCTTTTCTCATCAAGTAACTCTAAGTCCTGAAGGCGTGAGACTCTGTATGCGTCATCATCGATGAGATTATGCAAGGAAACTCGTAATGATGGTATCTCGACCTCAATAGGTAAGATAGCTTCTGCACCATAGACTAATGAATAAGGAGTTGCACCTGTAGGGGTTCGAATGCTAGTTCGATATGCCCATAATGCTGGATTCAATTGAACATGCCAATCACGACCGGCATCATTGACTGTCTTCTTTAGGATTCTCAATATGTTTTTATTGGATGCTTCGGCCTGACCATTGCCTTGTGGGTAATAGGGAGTGGAAAAGCGATGTTGGATATGAAATTTCTCACAAAGCTCACGGACATCCTGATTTTTGAAAGGAAGACCGTTATCTGTGACAATGGACATGGGCACACCATACCGGCAGATGATGTAATTGAGGATGAATGAGGCGATCTGCTTGCCGGTGACTTGGGTAAGTGGAACAGCTTCGATCCACTTGGTGAAATATTCGGTGGCAGTAATAATGAATTTATGGCCATTGGATGAAGATGGATGAATCTTACCCACAAGGTCAAGGCCCCATTGACAAAAAGGCCATGGTGTCGTGATTGGTTGCAGTTCCTGGGCCAGTGCATGTATCAGGTCGCCATGAACTTGACATTTCTTGCATTTCCTGACAAAATAGTAGGAATCCTTTTCCATAGATGGCCAATAGTATCCAGCTCGCATGATCTTCTTGGCTAGTGATGGACCACTTGAGTGAGTCCCACAAATTCCTTCATGTACCTCTTCCAAAGCCTTTGTTATCTCATCTTGTTCCAGACATCGAAGGAGAGTACCATCAAGACTACGTCGGTATAGGGTTTCGGAAATAATGGTATATCGAGCAGTTTGGCGAATGAAGGTTTTTCGTTGGTTATTCGATTGGTTGGGAGGAAGGGTGTGATCGCGAAGATAGGTGTAGAACTCACCGTACCATGGGGATTCGGAACCAACAAGGCGACATATGATTTCAGATTCGGGGATATCATAAGCGGGAATCCAAAGCTGTTCTACCAAGAACTCGTAGCGTGTTGAATTCTGTGGAAGATCTAGTAGAGATGCGATGGTAGCCATAGCGTCAGCAGCTCGATTCTGATCTCTTGGTATCTGCTCAAAAGTAATAGTAGTGAATGATGTCTTTAAACTGTCCACCATTTGTTTGTATGGCATGAGTTTATCATCCTTGGTCTGATACTCATCTGTTGCTTGTCGAATGACCAGTTGTGAGTCGCCATATACTTGCAGTTCTTGTAATTTCCATTGTATGGCTAGCCTGAGTCCTGTGATCAAGGCCTCATACTCTGCTATGTTATTTGTGCATGGAAATGTGAGCCTGTAAGACTTCGGGATGCTATCACCTTGAGGTGTGATAAATAGAATACCTGCCCCCGAGCCGTGCCTAGTGTATGAACCATCAAAATATAGTTTCCATGACTGTGCTTCTGTGATCATGAATATCTCTTCATCGGGAAAATTGGAAATGAGGGGATGATCGCCTATGAGTGGTGCATCGGCTAACTGATCTGCAATAACCTGACCTTTGATAGCTTTACGGTCCACATACTCAATGTCAAATTCACTTAGAATCATCACCCATTTGGCCAAACGACCTGTCAATGCTGCTTTGCTGAGTAAGTACTTGAGTGGATCAATCTTTGCAATGAGTTGTACCTTGTGTGTTAACAGATAGTGCCGCAATTTAGTGGCTGCCAAGATTACTGCTAAGCAAGCTCGCTCAATAGGTGTGTAATTGAGTTCATAGCCAACCAGTGTGCGAGAGATGTAGTATATAGCACATTCTTTGCCTTCTGCATTATGTTGTGCCAGTAGCACACCCAATGCTGTACTTGTTGCTGAGATATAGAGCAATAATGGTCTACTTGGATCTGGTGGTATCAGCAATGGTGGATTCATGAGATAGTCTTTAAGCGCCTGAAATGCTTGCTGGCATCTGTCATCCCATTGAAAGCGTATGTTCTTGTGTAGCAGGTGTGTGAATGGGTGACACTTATCGGCTAATTGTGCAATGAACCTGCGGATGGATTGAAGCCGTCCTTGTAATGTCCTTAGCTGGCTGATATTCTTTGGAGGTGGCATGTCCATGATTGCCTTAACCTTTGCTGGATCGACCTCAATACCTTTGCTTGAGACAATGTATCCTAGAAGCTTCCCGGAGGTCACTCCAAAGACACATTTCTTTGGGTTGAGTCGAACATGATATTGTTCCAGTCTATCAAAGATTTGATCTAAGATATGGAGATGTCCTCCTCTTGTGAGTGATTTTGCTAGTAAGTCATCCACATAATCTTCCATTATAGTATGCATCATGTCATGGAAGATGGTGGTCATTGCTCTTTGATAGGTCGCTCCTGCATTCTTTAGACCAAAAGGCATTACATTCCAGCAGTATGTGCCCCATGGACATGTGAAGGTTGTCTTATGTTGGTCCTCTGGTGCGATCTTTATTTGATTGTATCCTAAAAAGCCATCCATGAGTGAAAGCATGGCATGTCCTGCTGTCAGATCTACTATGATGTCGATATTTGGTAGGGGGAAGTCATCCTTAGGACATGCCTTATTCAGGTCTCTGAAGTCTGTACAAATGCGGATGCCCCCTTTTGGTTTGCCGACAGGCACAATATTGGAGATCCATTCTGCATAATCAATTGGTCTAATGAAACCAACATCCAGGAGTTTCTTGAGTTCTGTTTTGACTAGCACTGCAATCTGGGGATGCATCTTACGAAGCTTTTGCTTAACAGGTTTGGCTCCTTCTGCTACTGTGAGATGATGCATGACTAAATCAGGATCAAGCCCAGGCATGTCTGCATATGACCATGCAAAGTTGATCTGACGTTGTTGGAAGAACTCTATAAATTGAGGCTGTTCCTCTGGAGTGAGAAGAGATGCCAGATGTATGATATGAGGGCTTTCAGGAGTCCCCACATTGTATTCTTTAGTCTCCTCAATGAGGATCGTCGATCGTTCCTGTTGTGTACTAGCAGGGAGAATGTCAAACCCTTCATCCTCAAGTGCCTCAGAGAGGTTTTCACCGTTGGATACGCTCTTTCTTTTTACTTTTGTTGGATCAAACAGTGCCACAATGTGGTTTTCACTGGAAGATCCATGTTTTAATGTTATATTTTTGCAGCTGAAGGGTTTGGCATCCGCCCCGAAGTATGCTGCGCTATTAAGTTCAATGGCGAATCCAGCTTTGTGATCCCCGCTTGGTAGATTATCCCTTAATTCCAAAAAGTCAATGATAGCCTCATCATTTTGGAAGAGGTCAAGACATGGGGGATTTGGTTGGTTCCATTCGATGAGTTCAGGGTGGATAATGGGCATTACTTCATCGATTAAGTTAAGTGCGGGAGATGTATCAATGAGGGTTAAGATAGTGTGGTGAAGGTCGTTGATGGTACTCTCCCTATCAGAATCCGGCGTAGGATGAGACGTAGGGTCTGTGGAAGATGTTTCCAGCTCAGGTACCCAAGTGGTCTTTATCTGTGCTTCTCTGTAAACAGGGATGTCTTTGCGTGGCGGAGGTGGTGATGTGTCTTCCTCATCTGAAGTGTTAAGTTGCACTAAATCGAATTCCCACTCATGTGAGTCGGTCTCTGAATCACTTTCCAACATCCGATTGCTATACCATACTGGGATGTCTTTGGAGTTAAATACTGCAGGCGTGATTGGTTTATGTACTTTTGTGGTGATGGGGTTTAAAGGATTTGTTACTGGAAGTATTGGTAATGGTGACTCAGTGGCTTCTGCTAGAACTACTGGCGCCATAGATGTTGCTGCGGGTTCCAATGTAGCTGCTGCTACTATTGGTGTTATTGATGGGATTACTGGTTCGTTTGGTGGGATGTTTGGCACTGGTGATGGTTGCGGTGGAGTTGTGAGCCTTGATGGAGCAGTGGGGATAGTGCTTGATGGTGCTTTGATTATAAAAGGTGTCCTCTTTGTAGTAGGTGGGCAAAATGGTTTGCTGGGTTTGCCTTTGAATCTGAGTTTAGGAAGGATCTCTTTTTCAAAGCCTAGGCCTGTATTACCTTTGGGCTTGAATTCTGGTAGCAGAGGTTCATGTCGTCCTTGTTTGCAGGATCCCAAAGCACTTTGACCATCATATCCCATTCTTTGCATAATGAGGAGGCCTTTGCCATATTGTTCCGTAGGAAGTGTAACTTGTGGTTTGTCAGTGGTGATGGGATCTTTATAGATCCAGTCAGCTAGGTCCTCATCTTGTGTCTCTTCCTCTTGACTCTTTCCAAGGATGAAAGGCGTCAAGGCACATGCGGGCGTGACTATGGATTGTTGGAGCAACTGTTGTGGTTTACCATGTGTTCTAGGAGAAGTGGGCATTTGTCCCACACAAAAGAGCTGACTTAAGTTATATTCCCCGGGACCTTCCTCTGCAACTTTCATCTTAAGCTTTTCTTGCTTGGGTATAGGGGTGTTTGAACTGGCAAGAGAGGCGGGATTTACATATGATGTGGAGGAAATGGCTTCCCTATTATTAGGAACAGTAATCTCTGGTTGATGGCTGATATTATGGCAAAATGCAAAGGGATTTGCATCGCCCAGGATTGTGATCTCTGCACCATTATGTGGGAACTTGATACATTGATGGTAGGTAGATGGAACAGCTTGCATGGCATGTATCCAAGGTCTCCCTAATAATAGATTATATGGCAGAGGAAGGTCCAGAACCTGACAGATGATGTGCTTTACCACAGGGCCCACTCGGATTGGTAGTACCACAGCTCCTTTGGATGAACTTTCTGCATCATCATAGGCCTTGATGGTGATCTTCTTGCGAGGATCCACAGATTCTATTGCATATCCCAATGCTGTGACCAATTGTAGTGTGCAAATGTTTAGGCCTGCTCCATTATCTATCAAGACTCGCTTGATCCTGTGTTGGTTGACAAAGCCTTCAATGTGGAGTGAGGCGTTATGAGGTTGCTGGAAGGAAGAGTTATCACTTTCGGAAAAAATGAGACAAGGTGATGACTTTAGACTTCCAACCATGGCTTGAAATTGGTCCGTGTTCAGGTTTGCAGGGACTGACGCTTCTTGGAGTGCTTGATCCAAGATTGTTTTATGAGATGGTGATAGGCGTAATAGCTCTAAAATGGATATAAGTGCAGGCGTTTTGTCTAATTGTTCCACAAGATTGTACTGCTTTGGGATGGAGGTAGTGCCTGGTGGAGCTGCCTTTATGGTGACCTTGCCACGACGTGTAACAACATTGCAATTTGAGGTGGGATTTTTGAAGGTGATAGTTGCAATTTGTTCACTGGCATCATACAGGTGATTGACAGTGTAATTATACGCAGCTTGTGTATAATCAGTGGTATCAGGACCTCGTCTGGACGTGGAAGGACCCCTTTGATCTTGCGATGGAAGTGGATTCTTGAACATCTGATGATCATTATTGGTCATTTTTGGGTCATGCCCTTCAATTTCAATTTCTCCTTGATCAATAAGATCTTGAATGAGATCTTTCAATCGATGACAATTACTTGTCTTGTGTCCTCTTCCTTGATGGAATTCACAATGTTCAGTATCTCTCCACCATGCCAGTTTGACCTGAGGCTCATAGTTTGATAGCTTAGGTAGAGTGATCAAATTCTGAGAAATGAGTTGTCGCATCACTGTTTCAATGGGTTCCCCTAAGGGAGTGTATGTGCGTTTTTGTTTTTGTGGACGAGGTCTTGGTTCATCCTGAGACGTGATGCGACCTTGATTAGGAAGGACATTTGTGTTATTTTGAGGTGGAGGATTTTGTCCTGCAAACCGAACCACAGGTTGTGCATTTTGGACAGTCCGAGCATCCACAACCCCATCATTGACGATATTCTTATTCTTGTTCCAGAAGTTCGGTTTATCGCTATTGAAGCGCGGGCGAGGACCATCTTTGGGTTCATTAAAGATTTTGATGAGTCCTTTTTTGATGAGTGCCCGCTCACATTTTATACCCTTGGTGATCATATCGTTAAAAGAATCGGTGTCTTTGACATCCAGGTGAAATTCCATTTCTTCGTTTAAGTTGGAAATGAAAATTTCCACTAGTTCTCGTTCAGGTAACTGAAGAGAACGTCTGCTAGACATCTGGCGCCATCGTTGCAGGAATACTGAGAATAATTCACCTGGTTTTTGTTTGGTGTTGCATAGATCAGCCATGGTGATGTCGCGTTCAATATTATAAGAGTAATGAGATAGGAACTTCTGGATGAGTTCCTCAAATGTTCTTATGCCACCTGGTAGTCGGGAAAACCATGATGTGGTTGTTTCTCCCAAGCTTTGGGGAAAAAGGCGCATTAAGTATGTGTCCTCATAAGCTACTTCAAGACAAGCAGAATGAAATTCTCGGACATGATCGCGGGGATCTCCCTTTCCTCTATATTTTTCGAATTTTGGTGTTTCGAACCCGCGTGGAAAGGGTGGCATATAAATATTCCTATCAAATGGATAGGGACATATGTCGTTAAGTGAGAATTGATTGGTCTTAACACCACTATGAAGTTGTTGGGCGAGATTCTCAACTTGTTGCCGCAACATCTCTATTTCATTTGGAGGAGGAGGTGGTGGGTTACCTCGAGGGATGTTATATCTGATGTGATCTCTATGCCTTTCCTCCTCATGGCGACTTTGTCTTTCTGATGCTTGTCTTAATTGGGCAAGATCAAAGTCAGATGGGAGTTTGGCTCCTTCTTGAGCAAGTCGTAAAAAGTGAGCATCCGCATTGCTCCTTAGTATTTCATCAAATAATCTGTTAAAATGAGGGTTATGCTGAACCCTTTCGATTGTTGAAGGAGTGGGCGTACTTGGGTTTTCATCATTCCCAGTTCCTCCAAGTGCTTCTTGAAATTCATTGAGGTTGTCCTCTTCTTCCTCAATTTCCATTTCTCGTTGCCTTGATCGTGATCGGGTTTGAGCCATTTTGTTTATAAGTTTGGTTTTTGAAGTTGATTGAAGATGATGATGAGTTGGTGATGAAATGAAAATTTGATGGTTGGTGATTTGTGTTGTATGGGGATCTCTAGCACTTTTAAGGTAGATGTAACTGAAATTCCTTTCTTTGAATTGCTTGTTTGTTTTGATGATTTTGGATGTGATAAGGTGTAGAGAAATCTGAGATGTGTTACAGATTTTGACTACCTAGTAATGAGAGGATTCACTCATGAACTAGTTTTAACCTGCGTAGATGTGTCTCTTAGGATGAGCTTATCCTAGATGTAGAAACAATCTAAAAGTGATGTGATGTGTTTTGATTTCAAGCAATATCTAAAAAGGGATCTTGGGACAAGAACCTCTGAATGTTTTGAGAGTTTTGGGATGAATTGATGATGGAGTGATGATGTATGAGTGAGATGATGGATGTTTTGTTTTCAACTTCAATAAAAACTTTGTGTTACAAATGGAACAAACTCTATCTCTTCCCTTTCAGGCGTTGGTGGCACTTCTCGAGCTGTGTTGTAGGTGATACAGATGTTTGGGAAGAAGTTGGGATTAATCTTTCCTCCTTGATTTTTGTGATAACTCAGAGCTCTATATTGCATAAAAGCTCTTCGGTTTAATGATTCAGAATCAAATTCGTTTGTTTTACCTTGAAGGTATAGACGCATGCGATGTAGAAAGACTCTATGTGAGACAAAGATTTGTCTATTGAGATAGAAGAATTTCCTCCTTTTGATTAAAGCTTTTGAGCTTAATGGTCTTCTTTTCAAGGTAATATTCTGATGACACTTCTTCTTTCGCAAGATGTGAAGAATGGTCATAAAAGTTGTGACTCTGTGTTGTTTGCACTTTGTTTTTGGTATTTTTGGTTGTGTTGACAGATGTTGGATGAATACTTTGTTTTTGGGATTGATTTTCTGATTTTTCTTTGACAAGAAAACAAAGCAAGCACACAAACACAAAATTGTAGCCTCAAAGGCACAAATGAGTATGGGTCTAGATCAACCCAATCCTTGGACTTGTTTTTGACCCTTCCTTTTGATTTATTTTAAGGTATAATTCCAAAGCCTGAAGTCGGCTCAATTTGCTCTAGGTCTGTAAAACGAACACACTTCAAACACTCTTTATCCCTATGGTCAAATGGCCAGTTGTGATAAATTTAGCCCACATCTTGATATTTCTTCGACTTTGGTACTACATACCTTATGAATCCCGCCGTGGCAGGTAAGGATGTGATATACTAAGTCTTGCACGAGCATAACAAATAGATGATCCCTATGATGGGGGAGTCACCACTTTTATCAAGCCACAAGTGACTTTTCAAAAAGCTATGTTTCTACTCAAGGAAATATGTATGGTGAGTATCTTGGGAGCAAAACCATCTATGCTCTTGCACTAAATTATACCTCAAATATCCTCAATCGATAGAACAGGTGGGCTACTATTTAAAGGTGTTTAGTCATGTTCGATGGCTTTGGACATAAGTTCATTCTGCAGTGACTCACTTAAGAGCCTTGTAACTGGTGGTGGGGCCCATTTGTCCTTTCGGCCAGTTACACTGTAGGAACAGCTATACCCAAGGCTATAGCTTTCGCTCTCACCTGATTTCTATAGCGGCTCGAAGGATTTACCGCTCGAGGTCGTTCCCAAGAGTATCGATCCCTTGGCAGGCCTCTCTTAAAAAGATAAAATTTGAGCGTTACTAACACTTTTCTCTTGCACCTAGGACCACGAGAGCCAAGGGAGAGGATAGTGTGTGTTAGAAGTAGGTCCACTCGACTGACTTTTGTGCACAAGCGTGCTAAACACGAAATTCACTTGTTCTTTTTAATCCAACATTTGCAAAGATGATCTAACTATTTGGAGATGTTGCTCCAACAGCCATGGTGTTCATTTTAACTCCAAAGGCAATGTGTTTTGTAATCTAGAATTTGGAAATTCTGGTCAACTTAATGAAAAACACGTTTTTGCTTTGAAGGAAAATTTGTTTTTGCCAAAAAAAATCAAGACAAGTGGATTGTTCTTTTTACTGCACCAAAAATTGAAGTGTGGATTGTGATTTTTAAGTCCCAATTGATGCAAGAAAGAAAGTTTGTTTTGTTGATTTTAAGCACCAAAACAAAACGTATCCCTAACTAGAAAACAATGAAAAACTATTTTTTTTATTTTTTTTTGTGTTTTTAAGTTCTTTTTAAGCACTAAATGAAAATTTTTTTTTTGTGATTTTTGTTGTGTTGTTAACCTGCACAAAGAAAAGAAACAAGTTAATAAAATCAATGCTCAAAGAGGGGCTTCCACAAGCCTAATTTTTGATTTTTCGGTTACAAATTTTACAAATCCTGATCTTGAAATGCTCTGAAATTTGACTAAGTCTGAAATTTGGAGGATCTTTCAAAAACTAGATTTTGCATTTCAACTCCTAGAGGTCTGAAACCCCTCTCAAACATCCTGAAAGTATATATGGAATATAACTTAAAGTATAAGAAAGAGAAAAGATAAGAGGAAATGTCACTTATACTTAAATGTTATATTCCATATATATTCTACCTCCCACAAGCCTAAAAAAAAATTTTTATTGGTTACAAGGCCTTTTTTTATAACGTTCTGTTGCAATAGCGCTAGTCTGTGTTTTTGCAGAAGCGCTGATTCATGCAATAGCGCTAGTCTGCATGAGCAGAAGCGCTAATTTAAACGGTAGCGCTGAAAGAAAAGAAAAATCCGAGAAGACAAAAGCGCTAGAAGTGTGTCAATAGCGCTGAAACTGTGACAATAGCGCTAGAATGTTTCCAATAGCGCTGAAACATTTTCAATAGCGCTACTTTATGGTCAATAGCGCTAAAAGAAATTTTTCAATAGCGCTAAAACGCGTTCAATAGCGCCGAAGCGCGACCTGTGTGGCAATTTCAACAAGAAAAATGTTAATTTCAAAAAAATCAATCAGAAGGTTGCGTGTTCGATTCACGTCGGGTTCACCAAATGATGCCCTCCTAAATGGCACAAGATTAGTTTAAGATCAAAGAACACAAAATCACAAGATGTTAGAGTTAATCAATCAAAAACTGAAACAATGAAGGCATTCCAAAAGAGACACTAAAAGAAACATGCTAAATATATCTAATAAATAGAACAAATGATCATGAGACATCTCCAACTGCCTCTTAGCATGGCCTTAGCTTCTTCTCCCTTGTTCCTCTCCTCTCCAAGTTCCAAAATAGTGTAGCTCTCAGCAGCTTTTTGCACTATGGATGCTTATGGAGGATTGAGATTTGTATAATAGCTCCAAATATGAAATGAAAAGCTAATAGTAATGCTAAAATGATGTATTTTAACTAAAAAGACAAGATTTAGTTATGCTATGCTAAAATGCTCTCTAAAATGGCTATAGTCTAAATGCTTACAAGTTTTCAGGATCTGGATTATGAAGGAATGGGCTCTATTTATAGGAAAAATGGAGCAATGAATGGCCAGGATTGAATGGTTCAATCAAGGGTCAAGCTTGAAAGTTGGGGATCCATGTGCACAATTTGCACCAATGAAATGGTGACAAGTGTCAACACAGGATTGGGTTGAAAGAAAGGGGTTGGAGGCATTGAATGCCTGAGAAGACTTCATGGTTATCTAAAGGCTAAGGGTCAAGCCTAAATTAGGATTACCCACTGGATTAGGAGTTAATCCAAGGATAAACCTTTGTGCAAATGATTAAGAGATAATCATGGTCAAAGCATTAATGACCTGATGAGACCCTTGGGTTGGGTAGAGGTTGAGTCAAAACAAATGTTTTAACCATGTGGGAGGGTTTGGGTTAACCATTAATGGTTATTGGAGACTTTGTGGATTAAGTGGTTGAAAGTTGGAAGCCTTTAATGGCTATCAAAGACTTTGAGGATTTAAGTGGTTGAAGGTTGAAAACCTTCAATGGTTATCCAAGACTTTGGGCCATTTGAGAAGTGACTCCATTTTGCTTAGGAATGTGACAATAATTAGGGGATGGATTAAGTTAATTAGGAAGGGGGTTAGAAGAATCTAGAAGGGGATTAGATTTTGCAAGTGGATTTGGTGGGTGAGGGAAAATAGGATTTTATTTAAAATAAAAATTCATTTATTTCAAAATGTGTGCAAGTTGCATTTGTAGGAAAATGCAAGTGGGGTGGGGATAATGATTTAAATAAATGTTTTATTTAATTTATTTAAAAGAGGAATAGGGGGATTTAATTAAATAAATAGATTTTATTTATTTAATTGATTTGTATTTGGTTTAATGAATTAATTAAAATAAATTGAATAATTTATTTAATTAATAGAAGAATGTTTGGAGATGAATTAATTAAATATTAATTTAATTAATTGATGGCTAGTGGATTTTTAATCAAATAAATACGAAATATTCATTTAATTAAAGTGGACAGATTTGTGTGACTACATCATGTATATCATTATATTGGTCTGGTGGTTGATCTTTGTATTGTGTAATCTAATTTTGTAATTGTGAGTTGAGAGTTTAGTCGACCTTGTTGTTAAGGTTGATGAATTTTATAAATAGGTGATAGTCATGTAATTTAGGTATAAGGTTGTGTCTGAATTTTTAAAGAATGGTGTATGTGTGAACAAAGGAATTCATCCTTCGATGTGATTGAGTAGAGTTTTGGAGGGTTGCAGAGAAGACATATGTGCTTAACCTAAACTCTCATCAGGCATTAGCAGATTCTATTATTGCAGTTCATTCCTTCTGGATTGCAATTTGAATCTTGTTGTAATTCAGTGAGACTTCCCTAAGGGTTGTAGCCTTCCAGGTTATTATATTTTTGACCAATGATATATAGGAAATGAGCTTGAATACAGGTGCATTCCCCATTGTAATATTTTCAAATACTAATACAAAGTATCATCTTATTGTGGGTAGGTTCCCACCGTGGTTTTTCCCTTACCCGGGTTTTCCATGTCAAAATCTTGGTGTTGTGTATTGTATTATCAATTTGTATATCTTTTTTGTTGCTTCAATTTATCATATTTGTGATTGTGGTTAAGTTTGTTGATCCGGTGAAAACTAATTCACCCCCCCTCTCTCATTTTTCCTTCATTTTTGCTGCCAACAATTGGTATTAGAGCTAGATCCTTCAGAAGAAGCTTAACCGCTTGAGGAGATCTGGAATGGCAACTAGAGGTGTTATCTTTAAGGAGAGTTTGAGATTTGATGAAAGTAACTATGCTATATGGAAGAACCGGATGGAGGTGCACTTGACATGTCTTGGAGAGGATTACTTGAATATTACAAAGAACACCTATTATGTTCCTTCAAATGGACCGGTTGTTGTTGATGAGATCAAGAAAGCTGAAAATAATATTAGAGATAAGGAAGCATTGTTGACTGCACTAACTGATTCAGAAATGACAAATGTAATGGGAATTTAGACTGCACATGAGATCTAGGAGAAGCTTGAGACCTTGTATGAAAAACATAAACAAGTCAAAGTTTCTAAGTTGCAAAGTTTGAAAGGAAAGTGTGAGATATTGAAGATGGGAGAAGATGAGAACATAAACTCTTTCATGGCTAAGGTGAATGAATTTGTCCTAGGTATCAGATGTGTCGGTGGAACCCTTGAAGAAGATGAAATTTCATTGCCTCCTGCTTACAAATATAAGGTAGCTGCTATTGATGAGATTTGGAGTGTGACTACTGTGACAAGAGATATGTTGGTTGGAAAGATTGTTGCATTTGAACTGAGTGAATTTGGTGAATCACATGGAAAGTCTGAGACAACATTTAGAGCATCTATATCCAAAAAGTAGAAGTATGATCTTGAAGAATGCAGAAAATCTAGTTATAAAATAGATAGAAGAGAGATGGAAGAGAAAGAAAGAGAATTGGATGAGCTTGAAGCACTGATTTCCCAGAGACTGCCTAAGGGAGCTGGTAAGTATGATGGAAAATTGCCTCTAAAATTTTTTTCTTGGAATAAGATAGGACACTTTTCTTCTGGATGCCCAGAGAGAGAATGTTTAAATATGATAGGAATGATAAATTTGATAAGCATGATAAGAATAATAGATATGAGAAGCATGAGAAGTATGATAAGCCTAACCGAAAGTATAAGCATTAGAAGAATTCTTATTATGTTGTTGATGAAGGTGTTGCAGATGAAGAATTAGAAGGAGATGAAGTTGAGTTTATTGCTATTAAAGAAGATGGACAGGTATATGTTGATTCCACAAGCTGCATTATTGAGGAGAAAGCTTTAGCTACTAAAGTTGAAGAGAAAGATGAATAGGTGATTGACAGTGGTTGTTCACATCATATGACCAATGATAAAAGAAAATTTGTGAATATGGAAAGGTATGATGGTCGAATAGTAAGATCTGGAGATGACAAAGCCTGTGTGATCTATGGTAGAGGTTCTATTTTTTTTTATGGTGAGCATAACACTGATGATGTCCTGTATGTTGAAGGTTTGAAGCATAATCTTTTAAGTGTTGGATAGATGGTAGAAAAAGGTTATGATTTGCAATTCAAGAATGAAAAATGCAAGATCCTAAATGCCTTTGGTATAGAGATTGCATCAGGAACTAAGACTGAGGGTAACATCTTTCATTTGAATGCTAGTGAGAAAATTTGTTTGATTGCTTAGATTGATGAAAGTTGGTTGTGGCATAAGAGAATGTGTCATGTTAATTTTGATTCAATGATTAAGATCAGTTCTACACAAGTTGTTAGAGGTTTGATTAAAATTGTTAAGCATGTGAATCCAGTATGTAAGGAATGTCAAATGGGAAAGAAAACAAAGATTTTTTTCAAGACTAAGCAGTATACATTTGATGGATTGCTAGATCTTGTGCATACTGACGTATGTGGACCTACAAATATTAGAAGTGTGCAAGGTGACAGATATTTTATGTTACTAATTGATGATTATTCTAGAATGATGTGGGTTATCTTTTTGAAGGAGAAATTAGAAGCATTAGATAAATTCAAGATATTCAAAGCAAAGGTTGAGACTGAGATAGGATTGAAGGTGAAATTTATGAGATCTGACAGAGGAGGAGAATTTTGTTTCGGTGAGTTTGATTCATTCTGTGAGAAGCATGGAATTAGAAGACAGTTATCTACTCCTAGAACCCCACAATAGAATGGAGTTGTTGAAAGGAAGAACAGGACTATCCTGGATGCTACAAGGACTATGTTGATTGAAGGGAATGTTCCAAATATCTATTGGAGATAATCTATTAGCATTTTTGTTTATAGATTTGAAACCGAGTGCATATAAAAGGTGATACCAATAAGACTCCTTATGAGCTATCGTTTGGTCATGTTCCTACTATGAGATATTTCAAAATTTTTGGAAGAAAGTGTTATATCAACAAAGATGACAATATAAGAAAGTTTGATGCAAGAAGTGATGAAGGAATTTTCTTGGGATATTCAACTAAGAGAAAATCCTACCGGTGCTACAATAAGAGATTGAGAAAGATAGTGGAGAGTGAAAATGTGAAGGTTGATGAGAACTATGGAAAGGAAATCAGATCATGTAGATATGATGATTATGATGTTGTTTTAACATGAAATCAAGCTGGAGAATTGAAGCAGAATGATCTGGTAGAGACAGCTAATCCGAATGTTGTTGTTGTCTTTGAAGAGGTGCAGGAACCTGAAAATCAAAATAATCAAAATACTTTGAGGTATGTAAGATTGAATCTCTCTAAAAATTAAATCATTGGTGATAAAAACAAAGGTGTGATGACTAGAAGAAGGTTACCTACTAAAAAGGTATGTTTGATTTCTAAAATTGATCTGAAAGATGTTGTTGAGGCTTGAAAAAATGAAAATTGGATAAGGGCTATGGAAGAAGAATTGAATCAAATTGAAAAGAATAACACATGGGAACATGTGCCTAGACCTAAAGACAAGAATGTGATTAGTAATAAATGGGCATTCAGGAACAAATTGAATGAAGTCGATGAATTTGTTAGGAATAAAGAAAGACTAGTATGCAAAGGATATTCATAGAAAGAAGGAATTGATTATGAGGAGACTTTTGCTCCAGTAGCTAGACTTGAAGCTGTTATACTATTGCTTGCATATGCTTCTTATAAGGATTTGAAGGTATATCAGATGGATGTCAAGTCATCCTTCTTGAATGGTTATCTTGATGAAGAAGTCTACATTGAGCAACTTGGTAGATTTTCATTAACAGATGATGGAGACATGGTATGCAGACTAAAGAAATCTCTTTATGTATTGAAACAAGCCCCTAGAGCCTGGTATGCTAGATTGGATAAGTATTTGTTGAAATTGGGATTTAATAAAGGTAGTGTTGATATTAATCTTTATTCAAGATTGAGAATGATAACATTTTGATTGCTGAAGTTTTTGTTGATGATATTATCTTTGGAGGAGATGATAACTTGAGTATGAATTTTGTCGGTGATATGTAGAAAGAATTTGAGATGTTTATGATAGGAGTGATGAAATTTTTCTTAGGATTGTAGATTTCATAGACCAGAAAAGGTATTTTTATATATCAAGCTAAATATGTGAAGGAATTGTTGAAGAAGTTTGGGTTAGAATATTCTAAACCAGTTGGAACTCCTATGGTGAGTGGCTACAAATTATCTAAAAATGATGAATCTTTGAAAGCTAATCATACCTTGTACAGATCTATGGTTGGTGGATATCTATACTTGACTCAGAATAGACCTAACATTATGCATGTTGTGTGCATGGCTTCTAGATATCAAGCTAATCTGAAAGAGAGTCATGTCACTGTTGTAAAAGGGATATTCAGATACTTGAAAGGAATAGAGCATTATGGTTTGTGGTATCTGAGGAATGATGATTTCATGTTATGTGCTTATGCTAATGTTGATTGGGCTAGTGATGTTGATAAATGGAAGAGTACCTCTAGTGGTGCATTCTTTTTGGGTAAGAAACCAAACTCATGGACAGTAAGAAATAGGATTCAATGTCCCTATCTACTGTTGAAGCTGAGTACATTGTTGCTGCTAGTAACTGCACTCGGGTAGTTTGGATGATGCAAATGTTGAAGGATATCAGAGTTATCTATGATGAGCCTATTGTCATATATTGTGATCATTCCAGTGCTATTAATATGTCAAAGAACCTGGTGCAACATTCAAAGACTAAACATGTATCAATCAAGTATCATTTCTTGAGATAAAAAGTCAATGAAGAGGAAGTGAAGCTAGAGTATGTGTCTAAAAAGGAACAAATTGCTGATATTTTTACCAAGCCTTTTCCTACAGATACATTTGTCTATATGAGAGACAAGTTAGGGGTATGTACCCCTCTTGATGAGAACTAGACGCATTGAGTTGCATCAATCCAGTGGACCTCACATACTTTATCTTTTTGTCTGGATTGATGGGTTTATGTTGCTCCTCTAGAGAGTAGTATGTTGGATTGCTTATCTTTTTAAGGGGGAGGGAATCATGTTTTGTTTGTCAAAAGGGGAGAATTTGGTTTTCTATTTTGAGAATATTTGTCATTGATGTCAAAGGGGGAGAGAAGCATGTGAAAAATTGTTTTATCTTCTTGATCTTAGGGGGAGTTTGCTGGAGATGTTTTCTTTCTTTGTATTGATTGTTTTTCACATTCATATGTTGCCATCAATTCCAAAGGGGGAGATTATTGGACATTGCTACTAGTAGGATATGTTATCATTGATGTCAACATATTCATGTGATTTATTGCTCTAGTGATTGCAGATTGGTTTATTGGGATCATGGTTTGGTATATGGAGTATTTCTAGTGTCATTTTATCCTTCTGTATTGGTTTCTATGATACAGGAATCTTAACTGATCATATCATATGATCTGGTTTATAGTTTGTTTTTTCTTATCGGTGGTTTGCAGAGTTTGGTATTTCCTACAGTATATTCTAGTGTGATCCGATCTTGAGCTGAGATTTTGGGAGATTATTTGGGATGTTGATATGTATCTTCATTTCACATGGTTTGTGATTTGGTACTCCATAGATTATCTTTCTTCATGATAGTTGTTGTTTGGGTGTTCTTGAGGTTCAGATGTTGATCAATGGAGATTTGATAAGTGGTGATGGTACAGTTGTTACTGATGATTCTAACATGCTTGTTGGTGTTTCCTGTTGGTAATTGACACTCATTGGATTTAGTTTGTTGTCATTGATGGCAACAAGATTTGATGGAAGTCACAAACCGGTACTAGGAGGCATATACTGGCAGATACCGTCATTGGAACCATTCAAGCCTACATCGACATCGACACCGACATCAATACTTCAAGGAAGTCGACATCAAGGAAAAAAAAAATTGTAATTATTATCGAGGCCGACATTGAATATCTTTTGTAAATGCATTGTAAGCCGACATATGTCATATCATGTGTAATAGGTATATAAGTCAGTCTGCTAGATCAATTTAATAAATGATGTGATAATGATGGAATAGAGATAGACATATAGTAGAACTGTGAGATGCGAAATATATGTATAGAGATAATTTTTGTTTGCAAACATTATATCATGCAATGATCTACGGATATCTTGGAAATCATTCCTAGAGGAGAAGTAATACCAGTAATAGTTCAAGTTTGTGAACTAGTACAGAGCAGAACTAGATTTGGAACTCTATCTGGCATAGCAAATGCATTCTTGAGTTCATTTTCAGTAATTTACTTTGGCAGAAAGCTTGTAGTCAGTGAGGCTATTTAGTGATGAGCAGTATGCTCTAGGCAGTGTGCCTTCTTGCAAGTGCAGGCCCCTATTTTATGTAATATCTTTTCATATGGCCAGTGAACTGATATTGTGGGTCACAAATCCCACCGTGGTTTTTCCTCATTGAGGTTTTCCACATATAAATTATGTGTGTTATGGTGTTAATTTATGTGGATGGTTTATTTGCTTCTTGTTATATGCTTATTTGTTTACCAGTACATACATGCATGGTTTAGAAAGTTAAAAATTGTTGATTCTGGCAGAACACTGATTCACCCCCCCCCCTCTCAATGTTCTCAGACCCCAACATTTCTTAGTCGAGTCCTATTTGTTTTGATGAGCTACATTGATCGTTGTGTGAGTTTTTGGTGATTTTCATGATTCAGTGATGTTCTTCGTGTTATACGGTATTCTTGGTGGTGTAGCATGTTGTGGTTGATCTTGGCGAGATTTCCAGTGGTCTTGCGTATTTGGAGATTTTTTTTAGGTACATGTTATATCATGTATATCATTATATTGGTTCGGTGGTCGATCTTTGTATCATGTAATGTAATTTTGTAATTGTGAGTTGAGAATTTAGCCGACCTTGTTGTCAAGGTTAATGAATTTATAAATAGGTGATAAATTCATGTAATTTAGGTATAAGGTTGTGTCTGCATTAACAAAGAATAATGTATGTACGAACAAAGGAATTCATCCTTCGATTGATTGAGCAGAGTTTTGGAGGGTTGCAAAGCAGACATATGTACTTAACCAAAACTGTCATCTGGCATTAGTAGATGCTATTATTGTAGTTCATTCCTTCTGGATTGTAGTCTGAATCTTGTTGTAAGTCAATGAGACTTCTCTGGGGGTTGTAGCCTTCCAGGTTATTATATTTTTGAGATCTAGGTAGTGAGCCTGAATGCAAGTGCATTCTGCACTGTAATATTTTCACATACTACTACAGAGTATCATCTTATTGTGGGTAGGTTCCCACTATGGTTTTTCCCTTAACCAGGTTTTCCATGTCAAAATTTTGGTCTTGTGTGTTGTGTTATCAAATTTTTTATCTTTGTTGTTGTTGCAGTTTATCATAGTTGTAATTGTGGTTAAGTTTGTTGATCTGATGAAAACTGATTCACCCCCTCCCCCCTCAGTTTTCCTTCAATGTTGTTGCCAACAATGACACCATTTCATCATCTTGAAACACCACCAGAGAAGGGAAATTTTGGTCTGAAATATCTTTTTCTTCATGTGATTCACTTAACCCCTCTGAGTCCTCCTTGATATCACCCACTTTCTCTTCCTCCACCTCTTGGAAATAATCATCCTTCGAGTCATCATTTGAGGAACCATCATCACCCTCAGGGGTAAAGACCTTTGCAAGATTAGGGAAAGCCTCTTTTGTTTCAAAATTATTTTTTTAATCCTTTGCGAGGAGGTCAGTACAGTGTCTTTCTCTAAAGATACCCTCTTGTTTCTCATGTTCATGCAGGATTTCCTCCTTTGCATCAGAGTCAAGCATGTCCAAATCAATTATTATCTATATTTTTACTGGAGTCTTTCCCAATTTTCCTCACTTTAGCTAAGCTATTTTTGGGCATAGCATCTTTTCTTTTTTCAAGGGTTTTTCTTAGCAAGGCAACCTCAAGGGCTTCTAAAACTAGCTCTTCTTTGGGTTTTTTACTCATAATCTTTGACACAGGGGTTTCTTCACTATTCAGTAAGGGGTTAGTTTCAATAAGTTCAATTCAAATAGAGAAGAAAGGGGCATCTTCTCTAAACTAAAAATGCATAGCAAGGGAAACAAAATGGCTCTGATGAGGTCAACTATTGAAGGCATACTGGTATCAAGCATAAATAAGCCTTTGATAGAACAGAAGGACAACCTCTTTCAAAATACTCACAAATAGAGAAGTAAAAAAATAATAAAGAAAATTAATCTTATCATCATGCCTAATATGATTGAGAATTGGGAAGTGATATCCATGCATAGTAGTGCAATGCCCTTCTAGTATGAAATAGTTGGTGACAAAGTAGCTTGCCATGGCATAGGGTTTGGGAAGAATAGAGTGATCATAGCCATTTTACACCACCACCATTTTTTTACCTTTTTCAAAAAAATCTTTAGGTAGCCTTTATTATCTCCAAAACTCATCTTTTTTACCTTCTTTGTAATGCCCACCAAGAATACCCTAGAGAAACTAACCAACTAACTAAAAAAATAGAGAATTTTTTTTATAAAAAAAGAACAATTACAATACATACATGAACTGCACATGATTATATATATATAGAAAAAATACATGAGTAGAAATAATTTACATCACATAAAATAACATCCAATAGATTTACTTTTCCTATGGTATCCCAACATCACTTCTTAATTTAACATAACATCAAGATATATGAAGGGTTCATTTTAACATAACATCAAGATATAACACTTAATCATAAATCCAAATCATAACGCTACCAATATGAAGGGTTCATTTTAATGCACCAAATCCAAATGTTTCTAATCATCAATTTCCAACCACTAGATAATTTCCTCTATTCTAAATATAACAACTCATTTCTTATTAAATGCATCTACATAGGTAGTCAACGTGTTACATACTCTCTCATGTCACAAATATTACAAAAATGTACATTACAAATATTCATCATTTATTCCTACATGGAATCATACTCTCTAACTACAAGAATAGACACCCCAATTACATCTCATATTCTTCAAAAGGGAATCACCCACTATACAACTCTATTCCAATAATGAATTATAGTTCCTAGTTACAAGATAATTATCTAAGATACATGATGTAATGAAGTCTCTCTACCAAGAACATAAAACATATCTGGTCCAAGAATCCAATCATAAGCTAAAGAGATAAAGAATCCACAATGCACACGAACATCTAACAAAGAAGAATCCCAAAGGAATAAGGCATCAAACCACTCGACCATGTTGAACCTAAAGATCCACCCCTGTGCTCCAGAGAATGACATGAGGTTGCACACACACACTCTAAACGTAGGCTAACACCTAACCTCCAAGGAACATAATAAAAGACTAACTCTTGATAAGACCAGCATCAAATAAATGAATATAATACACAACATGGCTTACTCATAAATCACAAAAAAACCCACTAGATGCAACCATAAAATCAAGGCTAAGGTAGTAGGATGCATGTAGGGAAGGAGTTTCATCACATGCTATCAACAAGGGTTTCCCAAGTGCTCAGACACCGATGCCCATCAACAAGGGCTTCCCTGGAAATCTCTCTCTCGACCACGATTCCCAAATGATACCCATGTAGAACAAACTCAACCTCTCGTGAAGACAAGGGAGTAAATTCATGTCATTCTATTCCTTCCTAATCTCATCCTATAGCGATACTGTCACGCTATGCCATGATTGGGGCACCACAAATTATCTTGTTTAATGTGAGATCCACCCAAACCCCTAAATTAATTTATTAATTTAATCACTTGATTCAATAAAACTTCCAATGAGATTCCTTGGTAGCCACTTGTGAACCCCAACACCCACTTGGAAGACACTCCCCTTAACATGTTCCTAAACCTAAGGTAAAACATCAACATAATAAAAATACATGAAATCTCAAGAATCACAAATACAACCATCCAAAAAGGTTCCAGAATCCAAATTGATTCATAATCACAATAAAACCATATGATAATATCAACTTTATCCAATAATTCCATATCATGGAACTAATAGTCTCAACAAAGCACTTCATCTAATATGAGATTCCAAGACTAGATACAAAGGCATAGCCCAAAGATGATTCCCAGCAAATTATAATGTATATGATAATCAATATAAGGATTCCAATATACAATGAAAATCATCAAACTCTCCAAAAAAAATCAAATCAAATCAAATAATCATTTCAAAATCATATGTATCAAAAGATGGGAGAACCAACACCGAAAATCATTGAACCAGTCTAAATCAAACCTTTCACAGAAGTACGGACTTAGAAAACTAATGCAGAAACCGAGTGACAAAGTAAAACATTAGAACAACGCTTTCACATAAAACATTAGCGGATTTACTCAAAACTCTAGCGCTTATACAAAATACTCTAGCACATATTCTTGATTGATTTGCACTTAAGACAAACAGATTAGTGCATACAACAAATAATATGGCTCATATACTATTCATTAGAGCACTTTTAATAACAAGAATGGTGCATACGATGATTACAATAACACATTTACTCAGTAGAACATTGCATATAAGATATAGAATAGTGCATTTACGAGACAGTATTGTGCATATGCCCAAACAAGTAGCACATAAGTTCACTAGACTACCACATTTGAAATAGAGAACTAAAAAACATCTCAGACACAAGTAAAAATTTATGATTTATTTCAGAAAATATTGTGAACAAATTTTGACTCTGGACCAAGTGAAATTAAAGCATAACCATGATACAAAATACAAAGTCTTTAGAAATCCACTCAAAGGCTCACGAGAGAATACAAAATGCAAATTCTATTCTCAACAACCAAGATTGAAAATTCAAATCATATCAACATAACACACTAATATTTTTCGTATGGAAATAAGAATCTGACAATTCCTCCCAAGCATAGACATGGAAGGTTGAACACAATCTAAAATCTTTGAAACACAACCCTTTCACGGAAAATTACATAACCTTCATTAAATCATGAAATAAGGTAAAAAAGTACAAAATCATGTTTCCTCTAACATGGTCACGAAAGCCATTCACGACAAATGCATTCCCAATACCAAATTTCCATCAACCAGAATAATAGAACTTTAAATATAATTTTTGTAATACATAGAAATATACATTAACGCACACACGAGAAACAATCTTTCACAAACAATCTTTCCTTTCAAAATAAAATATATAAACGATTCGGATCAAAACCACCAACCTATAAAATTGAAGTAATGGTCAATGAAATTTGGAGAATAATTTAGAGACACCAATCAAACCCAAATCCAACAACAAAGAAAATCCAAAATCCAAGCTTCAATCCTCCAAAGTTCATAGAAACTCCATCCAATATAAGAAAAAAAAAATTCAATAAATTCTCCAGCCAAAGAGCCCTCGAGCAAAATAAAAAATCCATATTTAAAATTAATTCCCCAAACTATACCTAATCACAGCCCAAAACAAAATTATAAAATTAATAATAAATTTACCAACTATTTCAAAAATCGAGATAAGATATTATTTAATAATATTATCCTCCAAATTCAACCAATAAGGAAAAAGGGTAAGTAAAACAAACAATAAATCCAATAAGTAAAAAGAGGTAAACAATTAATTACATCAATAAGAGAGAAGAGTACGTAAAATAACAATAAAGAAAATAAGTAAAAAGGTTAATTAATAATATAACCCATAAATCAAATGCACAAATAATATAAATGCTCAATCAAATAAAAAGCCTCAACATGACATTAATTTATTTTATTAATGGTAAAAAATTAGGGTTTCCACCACAAGAAGGATAAAAACCACTAATCTTTTCTTAGGGACAAATTGCATTCAAAAGAGGGCTAGAGTCCATTAGATTCAGTTACCAATCAACTAGGATTGGGATTGTATAATAATTGGATTCAAGGTGTGAATTTATTTAACCTCTTTTGTAAGTTGAATTGCTAAAATTAAGGTAAAGTGTTGGAAATGATAATAGAAACATAGAAACAACAAGCCATAGATGCGGGACTGGGCTACCAACCTAGAACTGAGAAATATAAGCAAATTCGGATCTGATCCCCGAAGGAGCTCCCAAAATGTTAGGATTGTAGTGCCCATCACCTTGGTCCTCTAAACTTTTCACATAGTAAAGGGGGATTGATTCATCACTATAAATAATCCCAATCCTAAATATCGCAACTCCATACCTATTTCCTACACATAGAAGAAAGGGGAAATACGTTTGAAATAGAGATTTGCCTAAGTCAAACCTCACTTTTGGAATTAACCATCAAATAGAGATAAAACATAATTGAATTATTGTAATAGAATATTCTCCTTTTAAGGAAGATGTTGAATAATGACTGAAAACCAAATGATACATCTCTTTGTGAAGTTTTTTTGTCTCCACACAAGATTAGGGTTTCATGAAGTCTTCAACAAAATAGAATGTGAATGTCTACTTCAATGCTTGAATCTTGACTCTGTTTCTACTCCAAGGCTTGAAGGAAGATTGATTGTTTGCCCAATTGACTTGAATTCTTGATTGCTTCATGCTAAATTGAATTTCATGTGTGTGTGTGTTATGCATAGATGATCAAATGAGAGGGGAAAGTCTCTTTTTATACTTGCCAGTCAAAAAACATTAATTTTTTGACATGAGCCAACATGGTGCTAGATTTCCCACTCAATTTTTTAAATGACAAAAGGGTTTAAAATGTGGGGGCTCAAAAAGGGAGGACCAAGGTGCCACGCCCTGGCCCTACCCATGTTTGGGGCTAGGATAAGGGGTTGAGTTGATCTATTAGGTCATATTTACATAGTGCAAGCACAAACAGGCCTAAGTCAAGCCTAGGGGTAGATATACTAAGGTAAGGACTCAAATGCATCAAAATTATAAAGAGGTACAATTTTTAGATGCTACATTTATCCCCCACGTTAGTGGGAGTATGAAGTCAATCATATTCTTGATAAACTACGAGGGTTCATATTGAAAAACTTTCACCAAGTCACCAAGGAGGAAAGATACACCAAGCCCCCAGTGGACTTTAAGATCTTAAAAATTTTATAACAAGATTAAATGGAAATCATGAAGGAAAGAGAAAGAGAGAACCATGACTACAAACCTAGTAAAGTTCTCTTACTATGAGTCATGAAAAGAAAAATACCAAAATTACGAAGCAAAAGACTAAGTTTGCTAAGTAATCTAAGTATCGAGATATGTAAAAGAGAGATCATTGAGTGGAGTGTATGCCCCCACATTAAATTTATTGCATACGCCTCATCGAGAGCAATTGCTTCAAGGTAGGATACACCCAAAAAGACAAGAATTTTATTACAATAATATGCTCCCAAGAAAAGACAAATGAAAGGATAATGGTCACAACACATAAAACATGGAGTGGTCTTACTTAACTCTAGGGTCAATATGCTTTTTATGATAAATAATGTATATCATGTATATTTATTTTCATAGAATTATCCTCATCCCCCCAAGAAAGAAAAACCACCATGGAAGAAGGGCACATGTGTCTTTTAATTCAACAAGGGAGAAACCAAGAGAGATCTCAATGCTTTGCATCATCCTCAAGTAGACAACACTAGGGACAACAAATAGAAGATTTGAGAGACGAATAGAGGAAGGTCACAAACAAGAAAGAGAGGAAAGAGAGAATCTATAACATGAATGAAGCTAATCATGCAAATCATTTGCCTCCCAATCTATATCATCATTGTTTTGGAAAGAGGATCCACTTCAAGCATGGTAGATAGAGCTATTGTTGGCCATTTGGAGGAGTTGATTTGTGTTGCATTGATGTTTTGTCATTGATGTCAACATTAGTTGTTTTGGATGCTTTATCGACACCCTTCTGGTCCTAGTAGATTGTGTGGTTTATGGTTGGATTGGATCCAGCATGATCTGGTATGCTTTGGTATGTTTGGGTTGTGGAATTGTCATACTCATGTTCATATTCAGTCAGTTGGTTTTGGTCTGGTGATCGGATGCTATCCTATTTTCTTGGAAGATTGGTTTGTGGTTCTGGCGAGGGTTTCACCAGCAGATCTTTGATGAAGATCTTTGATGATATGCATAAGTGGTGTTGGTGCAGCTTCTGGTATAGATTCACGATGTTGATGGTGATCATGTTTGATACCTGGTGGATTGGAATCATTGCTTTAGCATGTGGACCTATATTGGGTCCCAGTGTTATCTAGGTTATGGACCGGCTTAATGTAATGTGTGGATTGGACCTCTTGATGTGTTTCTAGGATGTCTTATGAGTTGGATATTATTTGTTTGGTCTAAGACCGACATGTTTTGTAATTATGGAATTGTTTTATTGTCTGGTGGCCGACCTGATTGTCTATGGTCGAGGGTTTGTATATATATGATGTAAGATCTCATTGTAGATCATGATGGTATGGGATATGGATATGTAATGTGCAAATATTGTAATATCATTTAGGCAGAGGATTTGGTTGATCATTGGAGAATGAGTTAGGTTTATGTAAGAGGATTTAGTCCTCTGATATTGACCTTAACTAGAACTATACTCAGGCATAGGAGATGCTATCTTTGCAGTTCATTCATTCTTCTGGATTGCAGTCTGGATTTCTATGTAGTCAGTGAGACTCCCTTTGTGATGAGAAGTGCGCTTTAGGTTGTTGGTCTTCCTGCAAGTGCAGGCCCCTCAATTGAAATTCACATACTGCAAAATTATTATCTGATTGTGGGTAGGCTTCCCACTATGGTTTTTCTCTTTACCGGTCTTTTCACATATAAATCTTGGTGTCATGTGGATGGTATTTATTCTCTGATTATTGTTTATGCTTAATCGGTTTAACTACTATTTTAGTATAATGTTTTGGGTTCCGATATTAAATTTTTAATTGCTAAATGTTCTAGTAATCTGTGATAATTGATTCACCCCCCCACCTTCACCCCCCCTCTCACTTGTCTTTTGGTTATTTGAATTGTCTAACAACAGGTATTAGAGCTCTAGTCCTCTCTACAAAAATCTTAACCGCTTGAGGAAGATCCTATGGCGACTAAAAGTTCTATTTCATCTATTTCATCTGGAGCTATCTTTCAGAGAGATATTCCTAGGCTTGATGGAACAAATTACACAGTATGGAAGATTTGGATGGAGACTCATCTGAGATGTATCGGTAAGGATATTTGGGAGATCACACAAAATGGTGTTATACCTCATAATCTGGCATCTAGAAATCCTCCTCTGGCAAACTTGGATAAGGAGCTTGAGAATGATTGTAGAGAAAGAGAAACCCTCTTGTGTGCACTTTCTGATCAGCAAATAATGGGATTAACTAACAAATCATCTGGAAAGGCTATATGGGATAATTTGGAGACTCTTAATGAAGGTGACCCTGCTATGAAGATTGCTAAACTTGATGGTTACCAGGTGAGATATGAAAACCTAAAGATGGAAGAAGATGAAAGGATTATTGCATTCATGGAAAGGGTAAATGAGATTGTTATGGGAATTCAATGTTGTAGTGGAACTCTGAGTGAAGATGAAATTGTTTCTAAAGTTCTGAGAG